>NC_069693.1:52212410-52524597 GCF_023699985.2 Odocoileus virginianus
AAATAATTTGTCTTTTTCCTATTGACTTGAAACACTGTACTTACTGTATATGAGAATCATGTATATACTTGGTGCTGTTTCTATAGTTTCTATTGTTTATTACTCTGTCTATTTGATCTCATAACCATTCTCTAAGAAATTGTTCTTGATTATTATTTTTCAAGGACCAGTAGAATATTTACTTATTTTTATAGAAAGATTTTGCTTTCATGAATTGTACAAGAAGACAATAAGATATTCAAGAATACTGAATATCTTTAAAGCTTAGAGCCAAAAACCACAGAATATTAAGGCATTCTGTAATACACTTTGGTTAACTTATACAGCACAACTAATCAGTTTATTTCCAATTGTAATGTTCTATTTTAAAAATTAAAAAAGAAAAAATCAAAAATAGAGAATATATTAAAAGCAAATTCTACTGAAGGTGCTTGTTTACTAGGTTAAAGTAACTTAGCAACTTGAGGTAATGTTTTCTCTTTCTCTGGATGATTGTTAGTGAGCTGGGATGAGCTGAATTTCTAGTCTTCTGAAAGGGAGTAAAAGAAATTATACAGCACATTATGCATTTCTGGAATGGCTCCTCCTTCCTCATTACTAATTTTCAAAATCTTCTTGGCTATTTTCACTCATATTTTATTCCAGATAAACCTTGTAATTATTGTGTCAAATTCTGAAAGGGAAATCCTCCTGATATTTTGACTAGAACTGAATTACCTTTAAAGATTAGCTTGGAGAATTTTTAGATTTTTGTAATATTGAATGCATTCATCCTGGAATATGATGCCTTTTGAAAAAAGCTCAGTTGTCTTTGATGTCCCTTAACAAACATTTTTAGTTTCCTAAGAGTCCTGCATCTTTCTCCTTTCCACCCTCCATCCTTTGCTTCTTCTTTTCTTCTCATCTTCTCCTTTCACCTTCCTCTCTCCTACCTCTCTCCCTCCCTCCCTTCCTTCCCTCTCTCTTTCTCTCTCTCCCTTGTCTGTTGTGAATGCTTGTTTTTTACCCATTAACTTTAAAAAACTAGTTAGGTTGGAAAGATCCCCTGGAGGAGGAAATGGCAACCCATTCCAGTATTCTTGCCTGGAGAATCCCAAGGACAGAGAAGCCTGGCAGACTAGAGTCCATGGCACTGCAAAGAGTTGGACACAACTTAGCCACTAAACAACAAAACAACAACAATCTATTAAAAAAAAATCAAGCATTTGTATAGGGCCAGTCTTACACCAAGTGACTGAAGCCATTGGGATTTTTCTTTTATCATGGTTAAAGATAAATAACACTAAAATTTACCATTTTAAGCATTTTGAAGTATAGAGTTTAGTGGAATTAAGTACATTGACATTGTTGTCCAACACGGATCATCCCAAACTGAAACTATCAGGCCATAGTAACCAGTGTAAACAGACACTTTTGAAAACTTTCCTGTTAGTTTCAATAGCTTTACAATTGGTTTGTTGTTTTTGAGATATATATTTGTGCTGTATGCAAATAAAGAGTATTACAATGGTGTATAGAACTTCCACCATAATCTAAAATACGAGAAGTGATTGTGGGCATTCTTGTTTTGTTGTCTGTTTTAATGAGAATGCCTTTAGTGGCTGTTTGTTTGTTTGTTTTAATGAGCAATGTGCTGTTACTTCCTGGCTTGCCAGTTGGTATTGATATGTGTGTGCACACTAAGTTGCTTCAGTCGTGTCTGACTCTGTGAGACCCTATGGACTGTAGCCCGCCAGGCTCCTCTGTCCGTGGGAATTCTCCAGGCAAGAATACTGGAGTGGGTTGCCATGCCCTTCACCAGGGGATCTTCCTAACCCAGGGATCAAACCCGTGTCTCTTACATCTGCTGCATTGGCAGGTGGATTCTTACCACTGGTGACACCTGGGAAGCCCATATATATATATGTATGTACAAATATCTTAATTAAACTTGCTAAAATTTGCTTAACTGGCCATTTCAAAGAACTCATTCTCGTGTATATCAGCTCTACTAATTTCTCCTTTATTGCAATTTCTTACTTCATTCTCTGTAGGTTTATAGCTTCCTGTGTTGGCTGTTTGTTTTTATTATTTCTTATTCAGTAACAAAAGCATTTAGGGCTATGAATGTTCTTCTGAATACAGCTTTGACTGCATACTGTAAAAAGTGCTATTTATTGTTTTGACAGAGATTTTCTAAATTATCTTGAAATAAAGATTTTATTTCTAAACTGAATCAAGAGCTACTTTATAAAGTTTAAAATTCTGCTGATGATAAAATGGTGAGAGCATATGGCCTGTATAAATTCTAGTTTTGAAAAAATCTAGAGATTTTCTTTGGAAACAAATAGATACTGAGTATATATCTTGATATACAGATTTTCCTACTTATTTTATCTTTAAAGAGTGTTTTAGTCTAACTTGTTGCTCAACTCTTTCTGAAGATTTTTATAGCAATTCTTATGTATTTTGGACCAATACATTAAGGGTCTTGACTGTTGTAAATTTACTGGCTCTGCCTTTACCAGGTGGTTACATTCTATGTGAGGGAAGTGTTCCCAGAGACTTTGAAAATCTAACACTGATTTTCTAATTGGAATGAGTGTAAAATTTGTATGAGAGGATATTCCTTGTGTGTGTAAATCTTCAACTACTACAATATATTTTTGCTTTAATGAGTCTTTATTTTTCAGCATTCTTTTGATAGTTTTTTTCCAAAGAGCGTCATATATCATGAGTTTTAAAAAATTCTCTGTGTAATGTAATATATCTAAATTTTATTTTAAAGTTATTGATTCATGGTTACCGTTTCAGCAATGGTGATTGTATTAGAATTTGACAAACATTCTTATAAATATAAAAATAGTTGAAATTTATATTTAAAAATTATTGTTTACTACAAATTATTATTTTTACTGAATACTTTAGCAAAATAATAAATACCCAACAAAATAATCTATAGAATGTCTAAAATTTAGTGCAGTTTGGGCCTCAAAGTAATGACACAGGATAACGGTGTATATTTATTTTCTGCTAACATGGTGCCATCATGTGGCAACTTCAACCATTATCATCATCATTGTGATCAGAATGATCATCACCACCAAGATCATTTCACAATAAACGCCATGTAATACTTATATGTGCAAGGCTGTGTTCTAAATACTTTAAATATGTTATTTCATTTAATACTTATAATATATAAAGTAGTTATTATTGCTATACAATTCACTTCATTGGAGAGCTCAGTAATTTTACTATGTTTTTCAAGTTTTAAGGATGCTGGGCTTTGCATTATTTCAAATGTTGCACACAAATTATAATGCTCTTAAGATATTTATATCCCACTACTTAATTTACTTAATTCAAAATGATACAAAATGCAGCCCTACTGTTTTGCTAGATTGCATTACAGAAAGTTTGCATGCATTTATATCTGTATTACAATCTTACTACCATTATTTAAAAGAAATCTTCATCAACAAAGGGAAATGTAAAATGACATGTTGTTTTAATTTGCATCTTTTATTGGATTAAAAAAGAAGTTTTGAACTTTAGTGTCTCTTCTGTTGATTTTCTGCTCATGTCAGTTTTTCATCTGGGATTTTAGTATTTTGCTCTTTGATTTCTGAAAATTCTTTCTATTTTAAGGAAATCAACTAGTTCTTGAAGTTTAAAGCAACTTGACCAAACAGTGCAGTTGTGTTTTGTATGATTTTTGTTTTGTTTTTGAAGTAGAGAAGGAGAGCTTTATTACTTTGCCAGGCAAAGGGGGACACAGTGGGCTCCTACCTTGAAAATCTACATGTCCCCACTTGGAAAGGGTAGTGAGAAGCTTTATAGTAATGGTTCAAAGAGGGCATGATCAGCTTGTGGACATTCTTCTGAGGGGTTGGTCATGGGGTAAGTGGAAGTCAGCACCATCAACCTTCAGGTTCCAACTGGTCTGGGGTCTACATGCTTGAGGGCAGCATGCCGTAATTCACTGTTAGCTTCTCCCTCCTGGAGGGGTTTCAGTATCTGTGAGTGTCCAGGAGTCTCCGGCGGAGGGGTGGGTTGCCAGTGGCCTGCTGCAGGGCCTGGGGCGCTGAGGGCAGCAGTGTGTGCAGGAGACCTTTTGAAGGAGGTCGCCGTTATCGTCACTACCTCCACCAGTTTGGTCTCGGGTCAAACCTTGTATGATTTTAAGTTATATTTGCTGTAACTTTTCTGCTTGCCTTTGCCTCTGAACTAAGTTTTTATTTAGTTAATGGAGAATTTACATTTTTATGTTATCAGGTCAGTTGCTATTTTCCTTTGTAATTTACTGCATAGGCTTTTCTTCTCCATTGAGAGTTGACAAATATTTAATAATACACATTCTGTTTTTATGATACAATTTGGTTTTATTTAACTCTTTATTCCAGTTAGGACTTCTGTTTGTGTATAGTGAAAGGGGAAATTATTAATTCAAAAGGAATCTTTACCCTCCCCTTGCAGTTCTTAGCCTGTTGTGCTAAAACAGCTTATGAAAATATCTCTCTGATTTTGAATACACCTATAATTAAATTAATGTAGACAATAGATTCTGTTTCTCAGTGATTGATTTTGTTCCCCTGATTCCCTTTATCTATTTCATATAATATCACACTGTGTATTACACCCCACCCACCCCAGAGATAGCTGTCGGGGCTAGTCCGCTTCCATTCATGTTTTTCTTTGATAGCCTTATCTATTTATTTTCCCAGTTTTTATTTTAAAAGACAAGTTGCAATGGCATTTACAGCATAGGAACTTCAGGTGGATTTCTGTTCAAGTTCAAATCCTGTTTTGACATCTGCCAGCCTTATAAGCTTGGGCAAGTTGCCTCAGCTTCCTCATTTGAGAATAATAGTAGTATCTTCCATGAGAACAATAGTACTATCTTCTATAAGGACAGTAGTATCATCTTCTGCATGGGACTGTGGTGAGGATTAATGGAATTAAAACTCATATGGCACGCAGATACATTTGACATACAGTAAGTTCTAAATAATATACTAGTGATTGTCATGATTTTGTGAAGTTCAAAACTCACCCCTTTGGGATACTGATTGAAATCATAGTAAGTGAAACCTAAGCATTGGTTTGGAATGATAACTCCCTCTTCAGAAGCCTAGCTTGCTTTATTCAAGTCATACTGAATATTTTATCAATGCATGCATGCATGCTCAGTCATATCTGACTGCGACCCCATGGACTGTAGCCTACCACGCTCCTCTGTCCATGGAATTTTCTAGGCAAGAGTACTGGAGCGGGTTGCCATTTCCCACTCCAGGGGATCTTCCTGACTCAGGGATCAAATCCACATCTCCTGAATTGTCAGGTGGATTTTATACCACTATACCACCTGGGAAGCCCCTATTTTATCAATGAGCATTTGTTATTTTACCCACATATAGTGTTCCAGTTGGATTATTAGTTAACTAGAGAATTTAAGATGCGGGTAGAGGGGGATTTGGATCATCCACCACCCTCTCCACCCCGAGATGAGGCCACTGAACTCAGTATTTCCCACCAGTCTCTTAAAAGGATAAGGCCCATTTATTGCATGTGGTTGATAAAGAGGATAGAAGTAGCCTCAGCCATTCCTCTCCCTGATAAGAGAAGTCTTAACCCTAGGGCAAGACCTTCTTTGGTTAGGATGTTCTTTCTGGGGTGAGATGTGGCTGGCTGCAGTAGCGATGTGGACTAGGCTTGACCTGGATGCTACCCAGAGCCTGTTGCTGAGAAGGTCAAGGGTTGAGCACCTCTGCCTTCCCACAGAGGGGCACACCTTCTCTAGAGAGATGCAGGAATTCTCCACTTCCCAGTCCTCTGCAAGCTGTTCCATCAGAAACAGGGATTAACTTGTGCAGATGTTTTACTTCTGGCATCCCCTTATTAGGAATTCTGAAGGGGAATAGTAACATAGTAACATAGTAACATAGTCTTTATGTTACTCAGCTGGTCAAAGTTTGACACGTTAGAAACTGTGGCTTTCTTGCAGTCAGTCCTTGCAGACCAGTGCAATGTGGTTACTTTTGCTTTCTTATCAAGGACGCGCTTTTCACAAACAAATTCTAAACTCACTCTCCTTTCCTTATCTCTCAAGGCCAAAGAGCCACGTATAAACAGAACTTATTCCGCAAATATTTGTAGTTTTCTTCACATGCCACACACAGAGTTTTCATTTAGATCTTTAAGTCTGCTTAGTTGCTCAGTCTTGTCCCATCCACTCTTTGCAACCATATGAACTGTAGCCTGCCAGGCTCCTCTGTCCATGGAGATTCTCCAGGCAAGAACACTGGAGTGGGTTGCCATGCCCTCATGCCATGCCATGCTCTCATGCCAACCCAGAGATTGAACCCAGGTTTCCCACACTGTAGGTGGATTCTTTACCATCTGAGCCACCAGGGAAGCCCTAGATCTTTTATAGACATTATAATTATTTTATTATTATTATGCATTGAATTACTTTTTCCTAATTCATTCTTACTGATGTTGTAGGAAAGTTATGACTTTTTGAATATATATGTTTTAGCAAGCCACTTTATTGTTTTTTCCTTCTGTCACTTATTGAATTAATCAATTTCTCCTTATTATGTTTCCCCTCTCTCTCTGATTTAGAAACTGTACATTTTTTCTATTCTTTTATTGTCTTCTTTAAATTTTTAATGACATAGTTGGCTAAGGTTTAATCAATATCTTTGTCCTCTCTTCAAACATAGGAAGACCTCAAAATGATTTAGCTCTGATCTTTCCTGCCATCTTCCATATTTGTTACTATTTAGTGGTATCATCTCTTTTTAAAAAACATTTTCTTTTGAAGTAATTATAGATTCATAGGAAGTTACAGAGATAGTTCAGAGCAGTCTCTGTATTCCACCCAGTACCTTCTAAAAGTTAGGGCTTCCCTGATGGTTCAGTGGTAAAGAATTCACCTGCCAATGCAGGAGACACGAGTTCGATCTCTGATCAGGGAAGATCCCACATGCCACAGAGCAACTAAGTCTGTGCGTCACAACTATTGAACCTGTGTTCCAGAGCCTGGGAGCCTCAACTACTGAGCCTGTGTGTTGCAGCTACTGAAAGCCTGCGTGCCCTGGAGTCTGTGCTCTGTACCAAGAGAAGCCACCACAATTAGAAGCCTGTGCACCCCAACTAGACAGTAGCTGCCACTCTCTGCAACTAGATCAAAGCCCTTGCAGCAGCAAAGAAGACCCAGGACAGCTATTTTAAATAATTTTAAATAAAATTATTTAAAAAGTTCCATCTTAGACAAGTAAAGTGCAATGTCAAAACCAGGAAGTTGACATCGGCACAATGTTTATTTATAGTTCTATGCCACTTTATCATGGGTAAGTTTGTATGACAACTACTGTAATCAAGATGCAGAACTGATCAGCCACCATAAAGCTCTCCCTGTGATATTCTTTTATGGTCTCACCCTCTCTTGCTCTCCCACTGCCTCCAACCCCTGGCAATTACTAATCTGTGCTTCATGTCAATAACAGTATCACTTCAGGAATGCCATATAAATGGAATTGTACAGTATGTGACCTTTTGAGACTGGGTCTTTTCACACGGCATAATGTCCTTGAGATCTATCCAAGTTGTTGAGTGTATCAATACTTTGTTCCTTTTTATTGCTAAGTCAGGTTACTGTTATCACCACTGTTTTGTTTTTATTCCCTCCACGAATGTCATTATTATTGCCATTACTTAGATTTACTGATGTGTTTACCAGTTTCTCTACTCACTGTTTCTTGCATGACTCTACTTCCTTCTGAGTTCAACTTCCCACTTCCTGAAAGTGCTATAACCTTCAGTAACTCTTGAAGTGAGGGTTTGTTAGTGCTAAATTCTTTCCATCTCTTTTTATCAAAAAGTACCCTTTTTCCCCTTTGCTTTTTTAAAAAGTGAAGTATAAGTTGATTTACAATATTACAGTAGTTTCAAGTGTACAGCAAAGTGATTCAGTTATATATGTATACCTATTTTCAGGTTATTTTCCATTGCAGGTTTTTTATTACAAGATATTGACTATAGTTCCCTGTGCTATACAGTGACTTCTTTCCATCTATTATATATATAGTCGTGTGTGTCTGTTAATCCTAAATTCCTAATTTGTCCCTCCCCCTCTTTCCCTTCTGGCAACAAGTTTGTTTTCTGTGCTTGTGAGTCTGTTTCTATTTTGTAAATAAGTTAATTTGTATTATTTTTTATGTTACACGTATAAGTGATATCATATATTTATCTTTATCCCACTTTACTTAGTATGATAATCTCTAGATCCATAAATGTTGCTGCAAATGGCAACATTTCAATCTTTTTTATGGCTGAGTAATATTCCATTGCCTATATATGTAATGGATCACAGCCTTGTCATGGTGAAAAGGCCTGCATAAATTAATGAAGCTCTGAGCCATACCATGCAGGACCACCCAAGATGGTTGGGTCCCCATGAAGAGTTCTGAAAAAATGTGGTCCACGGGAGAAAGAAATGGCAATGCACCCTGGTATTCTTGCCTGAAAAACCCCTTGGACAGTATGAGAAGGCAAAAAGATATGACAATGGAAGATGAGCCTCCCAGGTTGGAAGGTGCCCACTATGCTACTGGGAAAGAGCAGAGGACAATTACTAATACTCCAGAAAGAAAGAAGTGGCTGGGCCAAAGCCGAAATAATGCTCAATTGTGGATGTGTCTGGTGGGGAAAGTAACATCCAATGCTGTAAAGAACAACATTGCATAGGAACCTTCACGAATTGAGGTAAATTGGACGTGGTTGAGCAGAAGATTGCAAGAGTGAACATTGACATATTAAGTATCAGTGAACTAAAATGGGCAGGAATGGGTGAATTTAATTCAAATGACCATTATATCTACTATTGTGGGTGAGAATCCCTTAGAAGAAATGGAGTAGCCCTCATAGTCAACAAAAGAGTCTGAAGTGCAGTATTTGGATATAACCTCAAAAACGACAGAATGATTTTGGTTCGTTTCCAAGGCAAACAAATCAACATCAGAGTAATCCAAGTCTATGCTGCAACCACCAATGCTGAAGAAGCTGAAGTTGATCGGTTCTATGAAGACCCACAAGACCTTCTAGAGCTAACACCAAAAAAGATGTCCTTTTCATCATAGGAGGTTGGAATGCAAAAGTAGGAAGTCAAGAGATACCTGGAGTAACAGGCAAATTTGGCCTTGGAGTACAAAATGAAGCAGAGGAAAGATTAGCAAAGTTTTGTCAAGAGAGCCTGCTGGTCACAGCAAACACCCTTTTCCAACAGCCCAAGGGACAGTTATACACGTGAACATCACAAAATAGTCAATACCGAAATCAGATTGATTATTTTCTTTGCAGCCAAAGATGGAAAAGCTCTATATGGTCAGCTGAAACAAGGCCTGGAGCTGACTGTGACTCACATTATGAGCTCCTTATTTCAAAATTCAAGCTTAAGTTGAAGAAAGTAGGGAAAACCACTAGGCCATTCAGATATGACCTAAATCAAATCCCTTATGATTATACAGTGACGGTGATGAATATATTCAATGGATTAAGTTGAATTAAAGTTCAAGATCTGGTAGACAGAGTGCCTGAAGAACTGCGGACAGAGGTTCATAATGTTGTACAGGAGGCAGTGACTGAAACCATCCCAAAGAAAAAGAAATTCAAGAAGCCAAAGTGGTTGTCCGAGGAGGCTTTACAAATAGCTGAGGAAAGAAAAGAAGTGAAAAGCAAGGAAGAAAGGGAAAGATACACCCAATTGAATGCAGAGTTCCAGATAAGAACAAGGAGAGCTAAGAAGTCCTTCTTAAATGAACAAAGCAAAGAAATAGAGGAAAAGAATAGAAAGGGCAAGATTAGACATCTCTAAGAAAATGGAATATATCAAGGGATGGAATATATGCAAGGATGGGCACAATAAAGGACAGAAATGGTAAGGATTTAACAGAAGCAGAAGAGATTAAGAAGAGGTGGCAAGAACACACAAAAGAACTATACAAAAAAGGTCTTAATGACCTGTATAACTATGCTTGTGTGGTTATTCATGTAGAGTTGGACATCCTGGAGTGTGAAGTCAAGTGGGCCTTAGGAAGCATTACAACCAACAAAGCTAATGGAGGTGATAGAATTCCAGCTGAGCTATTTGAAATCCTAACAGATGTTGCTGTTAAAAGTGCTGCACTCAATATGCCAGCAAATTTGAAAATCTCGGCAGTGACCACAGGACTGGAAAAGGTCAGTTTTCATTCCAGTCCCAAAGAAGGGCAATGCCAAAGAATGTTCAAACTACCCTACAACTGTATTCATTTCAAATGCTATTATAGTAAGATTATGCTCAAAATCCTTCAGCTAGACTTCAACAGTATGTGAACTGAGAGCTTCCAGATGTACAACTGGGCTTAAAAAAGGCAGAGAAACCAGAGATCAAATTGCCAACATAGAGAAAGCAAGGGAATTCCAGAAAAACGTCTACTTCATTGACTACGCTAAAGTCTTTGTGTGGATCATAACAAACTATGGAAAATTCTTAAGGAGATGGGAATACCAGATGACCTTACCTGTCTTCTGGGAAACCTGTATGCAGATGTTATGTTAGAAGCAATGTTAGAACTGAACATGGAACAACTGACTGGCTCAAAATAGGGAAAGGAAAAAAAAAATAGGGAAAGGAGTATTGCAAGGCTATATATTGTCACCGTGTTTATTTAACTGACATGCAGAGTACATAACACAAAATGCTGGGCTGAGTGAATCACAAGCTGGAATCAAGATTGCTGGGAGAAATATCAACAACCTCAGATATGCAGATGACACCACTCTAATGGCAGAAAGTGAAGAGGAATTAAAGCGCCTCTTAATGAAGGTGAAAGAGGAGAATGAAAAAACTTGCTTGAAACTCAGCATTCAAAAAGTAAGATAATGGCATCTGGTCCCATCACTTCATTGCAAATAGAAGGGGAAAAAGTGGAAGCAATGACAGATTTTATTTTCTTGGGCTCCAAAATCACTGTGGACAGTTACTGCAGTCATGAAATTAAAAGACACTTGCTCCTTGATAGGAAAGCTATGACAAACCTAGACAGCATATTAAAAAGCAGAGTCATCACTTTGCCAACAAACGTCCATATGGTCAAAGCTATGGTTTTTTTCAGTTGTCATATGCGGATGTGAGAGTTGGACCATGAGGAAGGCTCAGAGCCAAAGAGTTAACGATTTTGAGTTGTGGTGCTAGAGAAGATGCTTTTTTTGTTGTTTGTTGTTGGACAAGACTCTTTAGAGTTCCTTGGACAGCAAGGAAGTCAAACCAGTCAATCTTAAAGGAAATCATTCCTGAATATTCACTGGAAGGACTGATGCTGAAGCTGAAGCTCAAGTACTTTGGCCACCTGATGCTGACTCATTGGATCTTGACTCAAAGATCTTAGTGTTGGGAAAGATTGAAGGCAGGAGGAGAAGGCGATGACAGGGATGAGATGGTTGGATGGCGTCACTGATTCAGTGGACATGAGTTTGAGCAAACTCAGGGAGATAGTGAAGGACAGGGAAGCCTGGTGTGCTGCAGTCCATGGGGTCACAAAGAGTCGGATACAACTGAGTGACTGAACACAAATTTGTTTTCTGGCTAAAAGAATTTAACCCAACTAAGGAGGAGAGAGAATCTTCCTTAAGAAAGTGATGACATAAAAGAAGAAGCTTGAATAATGAGTCAGAGTTGGATAGGTTGAGATATAGGAAGTAGAAAGGAAAAAAATTGTAAACAAAGGGAACATTATATGACAACATGAATTAAGAAATAGGTGTCACATCTGAGGAAGACTGGAGGAGAATCAAGCAAAGGGGAGAATGCTTCCCTAAAGTATGCAGATCATAGGTTATATAAGATTACTTGAGAGGTGATATGTTTTCCTAAAAGCAGAGTCAAAGTGAAAAGTTTAAATAGTTGTAGGTGTTGATGTAGGCAACTTGATCATTTTTCTATTTTAGAAAGATCTCTCTGGTTGCAGAATGGTGAATGAATTTAGATGGGATGCAAGGTGGGTTGCTAGGAAGCCAGATTTGAGGCTACTATCTCATTCTCAAAAGTTTAATGATGCTTAGCTTGTACAAATTTTCTCTTATTATACCTTTGAGTATTGCTTTGCTATATTTGCTCTTTTTCTGCAAAAGATCCCCTCATTAGTGAAATCTTTGTAATGTGTCCAATTTATCTGCCAACTCCTCTAATATTTTCATTTTCATTCAATATTGCTTTAATAGTTGATTTTTAAAAAATTCTGTTTAGTGTTTCTCAAATTTGATCTATCCATCGTTTAATTAAGTTTGGGCAGCATTGTTTGTTTGTTTGTTTTCCATGTCCAATAGAGCTGTACTTTTAATTAAAATTTCTTATATCAGTTGGTTTATATCAGTTTGTTCTTGTTTACTAGAAAATATTTCCCTTGTATCCTACTAAACATAAGAGGTGAATCTTTTAATGAATCATCCTTTTACTTCACAAAGTTTGGTATAATAGAATATCATTTATCCAAGAGTCTAAACATGAATATATGATGGAATTATTACATACTTGTTATATCCTTATTTTTTTTAAAGAAAAAAACATTGCCCACTTAAAAAAGCCATTTATTATAGTCATTGAAGAATGACTTCCTGAAGTGAATGATCCATGGTAATGCTGAGTTATACTGGGCTGCATCTGTGAATGTGAGATTTGAAATGGGTGGATGAAGAATTCCTTTATCTGATGCCATTTTATACTGTGAAAAACTCATAAATTTCGTGGGACAAATGTAATTCATTCCTGAGCAAAAGATGGCTCAGATGTAGAGGCTGAAAGAGAAATCTGAATAAGAACAGCAGAGGAAGGAAAAGCAGATGATGGATCTTTTCATCAGCACTGTGGCACTGTTCCATTCTGTTTTTGTGCTGTTATGACATCAAACCCTGTTGATAAGAGATTCTAGCCACATCCTCCTCTTCAGATCAAGGAGGATTTCCTGGGAAATAAAAACTTCATTTCAAAGAGTAATTTGTCATTTTTATAAGTCTGTCGTTTTTTAAAGGAAATGAGTGTAAAGCAAATTCTCTCTTTGTGTTTGAATTGATAAGTAAAATATGGTTGCTGTGTTCCCATTATTAGATATTAGTTATATGTTATTTTTCCATTTTCAAGTTAATCCAGATATTTTTCTTGGGTGTAAAATGATGGCTTCATGTTTAGTATTCTTCCGTTATTTTGCACGAGACATTTATATTAGATAATACTCTCCTAGGATATATAAAACCTTAAAAAATAATTTATTTTTTCTATGCCATAGGTGCCACATAAGATTCTAGGATGCCTTTTGAAAAAATCTTTGTCCAGTCAGAATGTCTGCTATCAAAAACTCTACAAAAAATAAATGCTGGAGAGGGTGTGGAGAAAAGGGAACCCTCTTACACATTGGTGGGAATGCAAACTAGTACAGCCACAATGGAGAACAGTATGGAGATTCCTTAAAATACTGGAAATAGAACTGCCATACGACCCAGCAATCCCACTGCTGGGCATACACCCTGAGGAAACCAGAATTGAAAGAGACACATGTACTCCAATGTTCATCGCAGCACCGTTTACAATAGATAGGAGAAGCAACCTAGATGTCCATTGGCAGACAAATGGATAAGAAAGTTGTGCTACATACACACAATGGAGTATTACTCAGCTATTAAAAAGAATGCATTTAAGTCAGTTCTAATAAGGTAGATGAAACTGGAACCTATTATACAGAGTGAAGTAAGTCAGAAAGAAAAACATCAATACAGTATATTAACACATATATATGGAATTTAGAAAGATGGTAATGATAACCCCGTATGCGAGACAGCATACAAAGAACAGATACAAAGACAGATACACAGAACAGAGTTCTGGACTCTGTGGGAGAAGGCGAGGGTGGGATGATCTGAGAGAACAGCATTGAAACATGTGTATTACCATATGTGAAATAGATGACCAGTCCAAGTTCGATGCATGAAACGGGGCACTCAAAGCCAGTGCTCTGGGACAACCCAGAGGGATGGGAGGGGAGGGAGGTGGGAGGGGCTCAGGATGGGGGACACGTGTACACCCGTGCCTGATTCATGTCAACTTATGGCAAAAACCACCACAATATTGTAAAATAATCAGCTTCCAATTAAAATAAATTAATTAATTTTTAAAAAATGAAATAAAAAATCTTTGTACTTGTTTGAAGTTAAGATACTGAAATCTGGAAATACCACATTGTTCTGTAAGAGGTCAAATCCTGGACATTCTGGTGAAATGATCTTCCGTTGGAAAAGTCTTTTACAGGAAACTCTTCTTTGAACCTTCCTTAGAATTTTACACCTTTCTCTTGAACTTCAGAGCACCTTTTGCCCTTTCTTGATTTCTTATAGCATCTCCAGGTGGACTCACCATTTAGAGTGTGTAAGCAGCAGCAGAGAGATTGCTGGCTGCCACTATAGCTGGCAGCACTAGTCAACATTCTGCAACTGTCAGACAAGTAATTTCATCGTCTTGTAGATCCAATATTTTCTTCACACAGCACAGTTTTTAAGCAAGAGAGGCAAATCAACATAGATGGTTTCATGCTTGCAGAGTTGGAATTATCAAGACGGAAAGAGACGGCAGGATGAAACCATATGAAGACGCTGTCAGGCAGATAGGCTCAATATATCCCTTTCAGCCATCCCAAAAGGAGTTTATCACCATCTGTCAGCTACAGAAACTCCCCTCAACTTGCACCACACTGTATCCCCCACCTCTGGCTTCTGTTTGCACTTTCACTCTTTATCTGGTCCACAGTCTTAAAGTGTTTATCTAATGGAGACCTGATTAAAAAAAAAAACAAGAAACAACTGCAATGTTTCTCTAATTCTGATTCAGTAATTCTTTTTCAGTCATCACAACATTATGTTCTAAATAATCCCATATTTTCATCACTGTATATGGAACCTCATACAAAGTCTACTTTCCAAGTGTGATATTTAACCAGACGCAAATGTCTTCCTTCGTAAGGTACTGTTTTTCAGTTTGGATCCTTATGACCCATCTGAGTCTACGTGGATTTTTATTTTTTGCCTACTCCTTCTTGAATGTACAATAGCATATCACATAGCATTATCTGGTGTTGGGTAGCAATCAGTATTGTTCCTAATCCTCTCAGAGATGTGGTTGCTGGTTGATACGTCTCCTGTATCTGAGGTTGACAGTGGCTTTGTGGATTGTGTCTCACTGTTACTGGTGCACAGCAAATGTTTAATAAAATTCCCTCCAACTCCAAGCAGTCTAGGCAAGATTAAAGGCTTTTGTAAGTAGAGTTATGTTTCAGGAAATGAAGAACTGTGAGACCAATTGGTTTTTAAAAGCTGATTTTGAGATGACTGAGGCCCTGCTTCCCAGAAGGGGGAGATGGCTGGGTAACAGTGTTTCTCTTTGGAGCAGTGAAAACATGCTCTCTTGTTGATTGTGGCAATGGACACAGAATGCTCCAACTAAAAGCCATTGAGCCTCGTGAGGCAGAGAAAGGCAAGGAGGGTAAACCGGCACAGACAGGGAGGAGTAAATCTCATGGCATGTTCTGGAAATGGTCATTACTCTATAATCATTTACTTTGATTATTAATTTTTTAACTTTTTTTTTTTGCTGATTTCATTAGATTGATATTCATTCCATTTTCCATTTTGTTTTTTCCCCCTTGTTCATTTGAGTATTTTACCAAACTTTTCTGTCTCACTCTGTTCCCTTTTTCTGTGTTCACATGACATCTGTATATTGTGATTTGCAAATAAGACTCCAACTCTTTACTCAAGAAAGGCATATTGTTCCCCACCATGGTGTTCTGCTCCCTGCATGTCTCAACCCCAAGAGAGACATCTCACTCTTCCTGGGACCTCTTTACAATCTCTGCCTCAAGGTCCTCTGATGCTGGCCCCTTGGGTTTTGCTCAGCTCAGAGGGAGGAAACTCAACAGAGTCTCTGCCTATTGGAACCCGTTCCCTCCCACCTCCAGTCTGTCTGTGTGAGAAGCTGACAATCTCAAGAGAGGAACCAGGCAGGAGTGGGAAGGGAAGACAGGTGTGGAACACTCCAAAAGACCTGAAACATTCAATCTGCTCCAGAAAATGACTATCAGATTAGATGTGAGCAAAAGACCTGTAAAAAGAATTAGGAAAAATATTAAAACCTATAAGGATATTTCTCTCAGAATGTGTCACAATTTTCTTTAAATCTTCACTCCATTTTAAGGAAATCAAGAACTGAAAATCAGAGAGGAGGCATGTGGTGTGGTTTATACAGGAAAAATAACACAGGAATTATGCCTTGTGTGGCTGATACCACACACAGTTATTGCTATAGCCCTATGGCTGGTGATAACTGCATGAGGACAGGTATAGAACATTTCCAGCATCACAGAGAGTTCCACTGTACACCACTGCTTGCAGGGGTACCCAGTCACAGGTCTGTATAGTCAAAGCTATGGTTTTTCCAGTAGTCATGTATGGATGTGAGTGTTGGACTATAAAGAAAGCTGAGCACCAAAGGATTGATACTTTGGAAATGTGGTGTTGGAGAAGACTCTTAAGAGTTCCTTGGACTGCAAGGAGATCAAACCAGTCTATCCTAAAGGAAATCAATCCTGAGTATTCATCGAATGAATGTATTCAGTTTATGCTGAAACTGAAGTTCCAATACTTTGGCCACCTGATGGGAAGAGCTGACGCATTAGAAAAGACCCTGATGCTGAGAAAGACTGAAGGCAGGAGGAGAAGGGGACGACAGAGGACAAGATGGTTGGAAGGCATCACCGACTCAATGAACATGAGTTTGAGCAAGCTCTGAGAGTTGGTGATGGACAGGGAGGCCTGGGGTGCTGCAGTCTGTGGGATCTCAAAGAGTCAGATGTGACTGAGCGACTAAACAACAACTCACAGAAAAGTCCTCATCTTTCCATTACAAGCATCGGTTAACCAGTGTGCACGTGCATATCTTATATATTTAACATATACATTGTTTAATGGCATACTGTTTTCATTGACTAAAATTTTTAAGCTATCATTAGTCTCCCAGTGTCATTGGAGAATTAGATTCTACCATGGTTATAAGTTGTTATATATGAAGTGAAACAATTAAATGATTCAGAAGAAGACAGGGGAAAAAGGGAGAATGAACTGTAGGTGGAGTCTGTTTTCTTTACAGGAAAAAAAAAATAAGTAAAGGACTTTTTATTTCGTTAGAGAGTGCTTACTTTTAGAATGGACTTCACTGAGGATAGGTGATTCATTCCTTTCCCCCATGATTCTGGAGGTGAAGGCTCTTGTAGTTGTGTAAGCTGGCAGGGCAGCAGATTGTGGAGTCTGTCCTGGACAACCATGCTTGTTCTGTCACCTGGATGGTCACGCCAGGAAGCCCTCTCAGGACCCCCAGCAGACTCTACTTTCTATATCAAACTCACTCGTGTTTCTCTTTGACTTGCAGTTTTCTTTCCCCACTGTAAGCTCCATGAGGGGAGGGAGGGTGACTGGCTTTGTTCACCACTGTATCTTTGGTATAAAAGGACATCATTACGTGTTAGTTGAATGGAAGATGACATCAATACAAAAGGTTTAAGAGCATGGTGATCACAGGTGTGCATCAAGTGGGGCTTGTTCCTTCGAGAAATAAGAGGTTGCTCCCCCCCCCCCCCCACTCCCGGAGACAAAAGCATATTTCATTGACATTTACACCTTTGACCCCTCACATGTCACCAGATTTTACAACTCATTTACAATAGTGTCTGGGAAAGACTGCAGCCTCATAAATAACTTGGCAAGTTAAGGCTAAAGAAAAACAAAAACAGAAACAGTTGAAGAATTAGTCACTTGTTTTAAAAAACTCATTTCACGATGCATTTTCTTCTTTCTTATTAAAGAGGCAGGAAGCTCAGTGTGTATAAATCTTTAATGTTAAGCATACCCGTTTGAAATGAGGACAAGTTCTTAAACATCCCCATGAAGCAATCTCTTCATGAAAGTTTATGCTGTGTTGGGAAGAGCATGTGCTAATGTAAGTGGGATACACAGGGAAGATAGAGCACTGCAGAAGGAAAAACAAACCTTAACTGTAATCTCAAATAATGACTGATGGGTGTATGGCTGGTTTGGGGGTAGAATTCTCAAATGATGACTGATAATTATGCAAGAAATATTAAGGATGTTAAAAAAAACATAAGCAGTCTTTTACATTTCTATTGACAACTTAACTGTGTACCCTGGCAATCAGAACGTGGTGTTAAAGTTCATTTTCAAGGACTTGAAATAAAAAGGCAAATAGCAAAGCATATGCCAAAGCAGGCTGCTTATGAGTAACTTCTCAACTGGGGACTCTGCCTTTGTGAGAGAAATATCAATAAGGAAGCTTCTTACATAAAGAAGCTGAAGGAAATATCTTGATTTTTAGAACTGATAGGATTCCAAAACAGGAAAATCTTCAAAGCAGATGCTTTAAAAAAAAAAAAAAGAGCAAAATATTTCTTCCCAAGGCGATACTCATGCTCTGGAAATAGCTGCGCAATCTCCTTGTTGACTTTTCCCCTGGTTCTGACAATTTTAGTGGTAACTTAGGTGCCATTTTCTCATTCTCTTGAGCAGCTGTGGTGCCTTGAGTTTTGCCCTCTAAATAAAAGTCTATATTTGTAAATTCTGCACCTTGAGAATGAAATAGATCTAAATCATAAGGACTGGGCTTCTTATGGTAGCTCCGCATTTTCTGATTTGCGGATACTGAAGAACCCTTAAAGCACCAACTATGTGCGTGCTCACTCACCGAGTCACGTCTGACTCTTTGCAACCCCGTGGGCTGTGGTCCTCCAGGCCTCTCTGTCCACGAAATTCTCCAGGCAAGAATACAGGAGTGGGTTGCCAGGAGATCTTCCCAACCCAGGGACTGAACCCCTCTCTCTTGCGTCTCCTGCATTGGCAGCAGATTCTTTACCATTAGCACCAACTGGGAAAGGTCTATAAAACCCTCATCCTCCCCTTATGGAATCTTGGAGCACTTGAAACACTCAAAGCTATGTAAATGCAACGCACTAGTTGCTGGGGACAGAATAGCCTCTTGTGCTCTTATCCTTGGTTTTGCACCCTTGGGTTGTGAGCATTTTTAAGTGTGGCCACCTTAAAGCAGAGGTAGAGTGGAAACAAGAATTGTGGTGTAGCAGTTGAGCTTTCTGGCTTCATGTAGCACTGAGCTCTTTTATTCCCATACCTTTCTTTCTTTTAAAAAATATTTTAAAGAATTGAAGTATAGTTGCTGTCCAATACTACATAAGTTACAGGTATACAATATAGTGATTCACTATTTTTTAAAGGTTATGAACCATTTGTAGTTATTATAAAATATTGGTTATATCCCCCATGTTGTACAATATATTCTTGTAGCTTATTTTATACCTAATGGTTTGTACCCCTTAATTCCCCAACCCTGTGCTGTCCCTCCCCCTTCTCACTCTCCACTGGCAACTTGGTTTGTTCTACACACCTGAGTCTGCTTCTTTTTGTTATATTCACTAGTTTGTTGTATTTTTTAGATAACACTTATAAGTGATATCTACTTGCACCCCCTGCATTGGAAGGCAAAGTCTTAACCACTGGGCAACCAGGAAAGTACCTCCTTGGCCTACTTTTCTGAAGTAGATGAATGAATGAGTGTGGAGAGTTAAAAGGAGCAGCCCAGGAAACTGTCTAAGCAGAAGCAGGGCTGCTCTTGACCAAGGGTGGAAAGAGGCCAATGTTTTCCTTGCCCTTATTAGAAGGGATGTCCCCTACTAATACAGAATTTCCTGGTGACTCAGAGGATAAAGAGTCTGCCTGCAATGTGGGAGACCTGAGTTCGATCTCTGGGTTGGGAAGATCCCCTGGAGAAGAAAATGGCAACCCACTCCAGTACTCTTGCCTGGAAAATCCCATCAATGGAGGAGCCTGGCATGCTATAGTCCATGGGGTGGCAAAGTGTCAGACATTACTGAACGACTTCACTTTCACTTTTCTACTAATACTTGCTGGACTGCATTATTCTTCCCATTTTCTTTTCTAGCCACTCTTTTTTTTTTTTTTTTTTTAACAAAGGGTGGGATCAATTCACTGATGTTGTCAAGGTGTGACCCTTCTTCTAGGAGCAGTGGCATTGTAATGGGATATCAAATTTTAAAGATGACCCTGGAAAAAAGAATTTGACCTTCTATATCTCCTTTAGAACCAAGTTTATAGGGAAGTTCATAAGATTTTGTGACCTGCAAAGCTACTCAGTGTAGATGTTAAACAGTCTGCTGCTGCTGCTAAGTCACTTCAGTCGTGTCTGACTCTGTGTGACCCCATAGACAGCAGCCCACCAGGCTCCCCCATCCCTGGGATTCTCCAGGCAAGAATACTGGAGTGGGTTGCCATTTCCTTCTCCTATGCATGAAAGTGAAATATGAAAGTGAAGTCGCTCAGTCGTGTCCAACTCTTAGCAACCCCATGGACTGCAGCCTACCAGGCTCCTCCGTCCATGGGATTCTCCAGGCAAGAGTATTGGAGTGGGTTGCCATTGCCTTCTCCGGTTAAACAGTCTAGTTCCTTCTAATTGTGCCTCACTTCAACTGTGTCCTCTTGACACAAAGTGTTCCCCAGGGACTGGGCTGTGTTATAAGCTCCCCAAAGAATGAAAGCTGAAAAAATTCATTCAATCATTGGGACTTGCTAGCTTACTGAAAACAGGATAAATTAATGTTCAAGCAGATGTTTGGCTTCTGCCAGACGGACGAAGCCAATTTCTATGTTTGAACTGCTTGGCAATCTTCTTCAAGGGTTTGTTGATGGAGCGCTTCAAGGACAGCCAGTCTTCCCCCAAGTCCATCAGAGGAGTCCTGAGATGCAGCCAACACCTCATCCACATTAGTTTCTTCAGAGATCTGACACTATTGGGAAATGGTTTTTCATGGTCCCCAGGAGCTCAAAGAACCAGATGACAAGTGAAAATCACGTTCAGCAGACCAGCGGTTGTCCACCCGGGCCATTGTGCCCTCAGGGGATGTTTGTCAATGTTGTGGAGTGGTTTTGGTTGTCACGGTTGTGGAGAGGTGCTACTGGTGTTTCATAGTACTTTGACATGATGCTTTAAAACAAAACAAAACTGACCCAGCAATCAAAGCAGGAGGGAAATTAAATGTGGAAGGAAGTGAATTCATTGATGGCATTTGTCTTGATGTAGCTTTATAGGATCATGAGGCAGTGTGGCAGAAAGAAAAAAATGCACTTTAGTGAGAAAAAAAATGAGTGTCGAGTTTCTGTCTTTTAGGGAAAGAACAGCATGAGTATTACAGATGAAGGGCTCTTTGATGGATAAAATACTTCGATGGGGCTGTGTGGTTGGGAAAGGTGAGTCTCTGTCTTGTTTTTGTTTTTGTTTTTTTTTTGCCAACTTACAGGCAAAGCCTAGATTTTTCAGGGTGAAAAAGCTCAACTGCTTCCACGAGGAAAGTAAGGATTTTGAGTGTTGATGGGCAGCCGAGGAAAGAAGGTTTGAGGGACCCAGCATGTCAGAAGAAACTCTCAGTCCTGTGGCAGCAGGCAGCATTTCCGGACAAATCGTGACAGTGGGAAATTTCCTGTGGGGGAGGAAATATGGGGACCTGTGAAAAAACGACGCTGTTTTAAATTAGGGGTTGAGTTTCTCTGGTTGTTACGAAGTGATTGCGCAGAAACCACACTGGTTGTCCTTAAAAGCCTCAGTGAAAGTGAACCACACACAGCAGACTTGGATAGTGTTGCGTGGAGAGAGAGGGAAAGAAGGAACATGAGTGGTGATCAGAGGAAGCGGAACACCCCACTCACTCCTTCTGGTTCCCATCCTCTCAGACACTAGAAAAGAAACAGGCCTTCTCGTGGACTAGGATGGGGCCATGGGCCGTGTCATTCAGATGATCTAAAAAGACATGCCCTCAGCAAGCCAGACCATACTGGAGGCATCTGGCTTACAGAACTGAGTGAGTGAGAGGGTCTGTCAATCCATGGTGCTTTTTCACGAGTCACCCTGGAGACGTGTGTCCTGTACAGACATCTCTGTATCTGTGGCTTTCTCAAGGCCTTTGGGTGACAGATGCAGCTTTCCAAAGGGCCTGAAATCTAGTCCTTTCTGCCCCACCTGGCTACATGAAGGAGCGGAAGGGAGATGAGACAGGAGAAGATGGTTGTAAGATGGTGTAGCCTGGGGTTGGTTGCATGATTTGAAGCCCAGGCTTTCTGTCATCATCACTTGCTTCAGAAGATGGATGAATTTTACGTCGTTTTTCGGAGCACATCCCCTCAAGAGGTCTTGGTTTTGTGGCATCACAAAGATCACGTCTGCTTTGTCTCCCTGCAGTTCTGGGAGTTCCCAGCTGCCAGACGCAGCATAAGAGGCTGTCGAAGAAGTCGTTTGCCAAAGGTGAAAAGTTAGAGGTGCCAAGGCATTTGCTGCAGTCATTTTTCTTGTCTAATATTTGTCATCTTCCATTCGTCAGGAATACTAATGAGTAGTCAGGGTGCCCAAATGACAATAATTCACCATTTTCCCAGTCCTACTGAGACTGTTTAAATGCAGCTGTAGGAACTGTAAAGCGTTTGCGTGTTACTGCTGTGGTCTAGGTCCCATGAAGTTCTTTCTGGAGTTTCTGTGACTAAATCAGCCCTAACTCACTTTCATCTTCTGTGTGTGTGTCTCGACTTTTCACTAAAGCTTGCTTCTTGATGTTTGCTTGCTCAGTTCCTCATCCCCCTTTATGTCCCTTCAGATGTTACCTCTTTGGAGAGACCTTCACTGCCCTTCCCCCACCCCCCCAGTTTGGAGTTGCTCCTCTGCCTCTCTGCCATTGTCTAGTAGTTTTGTTTTATGCGGCTTTTGTTTTGTTTGTTTATGGTACTTGTCACTAACTGCCTTGCTTTGATTAGTCTCTTCTTGGCTATTGCCTTTCTCCTACTAAAATATAGGGCTTCTCATGTGACTCAGGGGTAAAGAATCCTCCTGCCAATGCAGGAGATGCAGGAGACATGGGTTCGATCCCTGGGTTGGGAAGATCCTCTGAAGGAGGAAGTGGCAACCCACTGCAGTATTCTTGCCTGGAGAATCCCCTGGACAGAGGAGCCTGGTGGGCTATAGTCCATGGGATTGCAAAAAGTCAGGTACGGCTTAGTGACCGAGCACACACTAGAATATAAGCTCCGTGAAGACCAGGGTCTCATCTAACATGTTTGCCATTGTATGCACATTACTCACACTGTGTCCTGAATGTAGCAGGTTCTCAGTAACTATTTATTTGGTAAATGGACAAATGAATAAGTGAAACTACTTTTTATGACAAATTACTTTATGGTCTTGTCCCAGATCTCGTTCTCTTCAAAGTCTCTGTTGGTTTTCCTACCACACTCAGAATTACTTCCTAACTTTCCATGCCTACAAGGCCCTACCTAATCAAGGGCTGGTCTACTGACCTTTCAGTCTCTTTCCACTTTTTTCTTTGCTCCAATCACACTGTCTTTTCTTTATTTGAACAAGCTAAGCTTACTCTTGATGGTCAAGAGTATGGGCTCTGGCCTCGGCTGCATATGGGTTGGAACCCCAGCTCTGCTTGTTGCTGGCTGTGTGATGCTGAGCAAATTCTTCCCCTTGTCTAACCTTCTTTTCTCTCATTTGTAAAGTGCAAGTAATGATAGCAACTAACTCATATGTGGTAACTACGTGGGGCCACATGTTCAGAGAATTAAGGAAGTCTCAATGAAGGTTAACTTGTGGATACAGCATGGATTGGGTCAGGGTTGCAGATTTCAGTTTTTCAGGAAAATAAAAAGTTGGTCTTGGGTGTGGGTGAGTTCTCTAGGGAGGTGAGTTCTCTAGAGGGAAGAGTGAGAAGAAAGGATGTGGAGGATCAAGAATCAAGTTGTGTGTTGTATCCACAGCGAGATGGGAAAGGCCCAAAGAGAAGGCATCAGGAGGAGGGGAAGCAGATCAGGGTAGCGGTTTGGGGAGCTGGGGTAGACGGGGGTGGCTGGAGAGCGGCTAAAGATGAGATCAGAGATATAAGATGGGGGCAGAGTCTGGAGGTCCTGGAATGTCATCCTTGGAGTCTGGGACGTCCTTTGTCCTTACCTATTGAGGATCACAGATCCCTGAGTGGATTGAACAGTGTCCTCCCAAAATCTATGTCCACCCCAAACCTCAGAATGTGATTATGTAAAGTAAGTGTCTTTTCAGATTTCCCAGTGCCTCAGAGGTAAAGAATCTGTCTGCAATGCAGGAGACACAGGTTCGATCCCTGGGTTGGGAAGATTCCCTGAAGATGAGCACAGCAATCCACTCCAACATTCTTGCCTGGAGAATCCCATGGACAGAGGAGCCTGGTGGGCTACAGCCCATGGGGTCTCAAAGAGTCGGACATGACTGATGCAACTGAGTGTGTGCTCACAAGAGTTTTGCAGATATAGTGAAGGTCAGGATCAAGATGAAGTCATGCCGGATTAGGGTGAGGCCCAACTCCAAGTGTCTCTATAAGAGACAGAAAAGGACCCAGGGAAGAAGGCCCTATGAAGATGGAGACAGAGATTCGAATGATGTGACCATAAGCAAAGAACACTAGGGGTCCCCAGAAGCTGGAAGCAGCAAGGGCAGACCCTCCCCTAGAGCCTTTGAAGAGAATGTGGTCCCAGGAACATCTTGATCTTAGACTTCTGGCCTCCAGACTGTGAGAGCGCAATTTCTGTTGTTTTAAGCCAGCAAGGTTTTAGTCATTGGTTTTGACTGCTTTAGAAAACTAATCCAGTCTTCTAGAGTATTTGATGAAATCTATGGATCTTTTCTCCAGAAAAAGATATGTATGCACACACAAGTACAATTTTACTATCACTTTAAATGGATGTGCTGGAGCTCAACCATAGGTCTCAAGGTTAAGCACCCTTCCTCTAGAAAATGGGGTACCATTAATCCAACTTGGGCTTCCCAGGTGGCTCGGGGTAAAGAATCCTCTTGCCAGTGCAAGACATGCAGGTTCAATCCCTGGGTTAGGAGGATCCCTTGAAGGAGAAAATGGCAACCCACTCCAGTATTCTTGCCTGGAAAATCCCATGGACGGCAGAGTTTGGCAGGCTCCAGTCCAAAGGGTTGCAAAGAGTCAGACAAGGTTGAGCATGCACATGCACCATTAACTCCTGGGTCTGAGTTTCAGAACAGGAGTCACAGAAGCAACATGGAAATGAGAAGGAACCAAGGAGATTTTAAATATGAAAGACTCAGAGTGCAATCACTTCCCTTTTCACACGTTTGCAAAATACTTCATTCTTTTCTTCTGGAGATTTTTAAATACAAAAGAAAATCAGAAAGGTTGCTTATCGTGTGTCCCAAAGCAGGATTTTTATTAGACAAAAAGGAGCAATGATTTTAATTTCTGCAGTTTGCTCAAAAATGATGATACCGTTGTGAAGAGGAAGAACACCCTGGAGTAAATGCTATTTTGTCTCAATTCACTAGAATCAGATAGAGAGGTGAGGGAGATGTGGGTGGAGGAGTTTAATTTTGTGATTTCTGGGGCCAAAGGTGAGGTTGCTGCTGAAAGTGCAATTCCTGGGGTGAGACAGATGCCTGATGAAGTTGGAGGCCATGACCAAGCAGTTCTGGCAAGAGGCAGGAGAGTGGTGCTACCCTGGGGGCATGGAGATAGGGCAGCACATTGAGAGGCGCTCTTGCCTCCTCCAGCTTACTGGCAGTGGCCACTCCATCTTCACAAATTTGGATAAAGATGGAAACAATGCTTCTTGAAATATTCTTTATGTGTTGAAGAACTGATGCTTTCAAACTGTGGTGGTCAACGGACATGAGTTTGAGCAAGCTCTGGGAGATACTGAAGGACAGGGAAGCCTGGCGTGCTGCCGTCCATGGGGTCACAAAGAGTTGGATACAACTGAGTGGCTGAACAACAACAAATTTGGCCAATAGCTTTATTCTTCCTGATGGCATGTGTCTTCTAAATACGCGTGGTGTTTCTACTGCCATTGTGTGATCACGGAGAGAGGAAGAACAGAAGGTTCAAATTTAGCCTGGTGTGCATGTGGACAAGTCACATAGTAGAGGCTCAGTTTCCCTATTACAATAAAGCAGGTTACTGTTAGGTTAAATGAGGAAATACCTGCCTGGTGTACATTGTCTGTGGATGACTCAGTAGCCTTCCCCACCCATACTTTTTCTATACTTTTTTCCCACTTGCTAACAGCATCCCAATTTATTTCAGGATAATAGAACCCTACCTCAGGGCATTCCTTGGTGGTCCAGTGGTTAGGACTCAGTGCTTTCACTGCTATGACCCAGATTCAATCTCTGGTAGGGGAACTAAGATCTGGCAAACCATGTGGCACAGCCAAAAAGAAAAAAATAGAACCTATCTCAGCCTAGGGGGCCTATGACCTACATCTGGATAAGGAGATGAAAGGGGAAGTTTGCCAAAGAAGGACAATCTTCCAAATGAAAAACAAAGTCTCACAGGGATAAAATCTTTGTCCCTTCATCTTCCTTTTGCTTTGAACATTGGATGTGATGTCTGGGGCTGCAGCAGCCATCTTGTAACCACTAAGATATAGGCAATTTGTGAACAATGACAGAATAGAACCAGAAAGAGCCCAGATCTCTGACAGTATCATTGAGAAACTAAATCACAGGTTGCAACCACTAACTCCTAGGCTTTTTGTTAGAAAAGTTAAATAAATTCTGTTTTATATTGCAGATGAATGAAATCCTAACTGCAATCTTTAATGTAATCTTCAATGTGAAGCAGTATGTTCTCATCCCAGTGCTTGGCAATAGTGAGTGTCAATATATGTCAAGAACTTCCCCTTCATTCTTCTCTTCTGGTTTGGTTTAAGTTGTGCATTTTCTGTAATTGTTTCCCAAGGACCCCACTTCTTTCTTTTGCTCGTACGTTCATTACATATTTAATTTTATTCAATAATATCTTATTTGACTGAATGTCACCTATCAACCAAACCTATCTTTCTTCAACATAGTTGAGAATCTGGCGGGGGGTGGCGGGGGAGAAAAATTAGTGGCGATTGTGCAGAAAATTAGATGTGAAAAACCTCATTTTCTAAGGGTTCAGTTCAGTTCAGTCGCTCAGTTGTGTCTGACTCTTTGTGACCCCATGAATCACAGCACTCCAGGCCTCCCTGTCCATCACCAACCCCGGAGTTCACCCAGACCTATGTCCATCGAGTCGGTGATGCCATCCAGCCATCTCATCCTCTGTCGTCCCCTTCTCCTCCTGCCCCTAATCCCTCCCAGCATCAGGGTCTTTTCCAATGAGTTAACTCTTCACATGAGGTGGCCGAAGTACTGGAGTTTCAGCTTGAGCATCAGTCCTTCCAATGAACACCCAGGACTGATCTCCTTTAGGATGGACTGGTTGGATCTCCTTGCAGTCCAAGGGACTCTCAAGAGTCTTCTCCAACGCCACAATTCAAAAGCATCAATTTTTCAGTGCTCAGCTTTCTTCACAGTCCAACTTTCACATCCATACATGACCACTGGAAAAACCATAGACTTGACTAGACAGACCTTTGTTTGCAAAGTAATGTCTCTGCTTTTTAATATGCTATCTAGGTTGGTTATAACTTTCCTTCCAAGGAGTAAGCGTCTTTTAATTTCATGGCTGCAGTCACCATCTGCAGTGATTTTGGAGCCCCCAAAAAATAAAGTCTGACACTGTTTCCACTGTCTCCCCATCTATTTGCCATGACGTGATGGGACCAGATGCCATGATCTTAGTTTTCTGAATGTTGAGCTTTAAGCCAACTTTTTCACTCTCCTCTTTCACTTTCATCAAGGGACTTTTTAGTTCCTCTTCACTTTCTGCCATAAGGGTGGTGTCATCTGCATATCTGAGGTTATTGATATTTCTCCCGGAAATCTTGATTCCAGCTTGTGCTTCTTCCAGCCCAGCGTTTCTCATGATGTACTCTGAATATAAGTTAAATAAGCAGGGTGACAATATACAGCCTTGACGTACTCCTTTTCCTATTCTAAAGGTAGTATTTATCTAAAAGCAGAATCTAAGCAGAGAACCTCTTATCTTACTTGTAAGTTTGTATACTTTTATTTTGGATTCAGTTTGTATCAAAACTTGGCTAAATGGTTGGGAGCCTGCTCAAAACAAAAAAAAGTGGTGATACATAGGAGGAGACCCAAAAAACTATAAAAAGTATGAAGTGAGCATTGTAATAGCTCTAAGTCATTTCATATAGCTGCAGGCAGCCTGTACACTTGAAAATCCCCAGGGGGATCTCTATATCACAGCACAGTACGAAAGCTGACATTCCTAATTATCCAGAGACATATAGAAGAGGTTAATCTATGTTCCATATATTCTGCCCAAGGCAGGAAAATGTTTTAGCTTCTTTTGAAAGATTCCCAATAAAAAAAGAAAAAACCAAACTTTTCCTTGAAAACAGTAAGCTTCTCATATCTGACACATTTCACTTTAAATATCAGGGTATACATGTTATCTTGTTGCCTAGACATGTCACGGGTTTTTTAGAGATTATCATCCTAAATTCTTAATGTATATCTCTGCTCACACTTCCTACAGTGATAAACCATGAGAGACAGGTGATAAAGGTCTACTGATTTGACTTATCTTCACATGTAGAAGCTGTTGGGTGTTATAATTTCATTTAATCTTTCAGCTCTTCAGAGTTTGTGTCACACTTAGAAGAATTCAAGTGATACGAGTTCTGGTTTAGTGAGTGATCTCAGGGACGTTCAGAATGTCTTGTCCATGAGAGAAAAAGGCACACTCTCAGAGTCCCATGTTACGAAGCATGAACTGGCTAGATAAGGGTCCCCCAGGGTTAAGGGTGCTATAGTATTGGCATGCAAGGAGGTGGTGGGTTTTCAGTTTAGGTCTCAAGCCCCTGTGCCCTTTGGTTAAGGAGAGGAACATAGACCCCACCATTAAGGAGAATACGGGAGTGAGAGAACAGAGCAGGCAAGGCAGACACAGATAGAGAACAAAGTTGCAGTGAGAAAGCTGAAGCATCACGTAGCCTGGATAAGACTCACAGACCCTCGAATAGGAAATGTGGAACCTCAAACTCAGGAAGAAGACCAGACCAGAGCAGTCTGTGTTCCTTTACTTCTCTTGGTTGTCCTGGTTAAGGGAATTCACACATTGCTTTGGAAAGACAGGCAGTCAAATTGGGACCCTGGATATACTTCCTAGTGTTGTTCAGTCACTCAGTCGTGTCCGCCTCTGCACCCTGTGGACTGCAGCACACCAGGTTTCCTTGTCCTTCACTATCTCCCGGAGTTGGCTCAAACTCATGTCCATTGAGTCCATGATACCATCCAACCATCTCATCCTCTCTTGCCCCCTTCTCTTGCCTTCAATCTTTCTCAATATCAGGGTCTTTTCCAATGAGTCAGCTCTTCGCATCCGGTGGCCACAGTATTAGAGCTTCAGCTTCAGCCTCAGTCCTTCAGATGAATATACTTGCTATATGTTTCTAATGATAGAGGATTAATGATGCCATTCTCATGACAAACTTTTCAATCATTCATTCTCAAAACATGTTTTGTCAACTTAAGAGAACACCAAGTTAAACAATGCTGGAGCTTGTTCATTATAGATACTTGGACTAAGTGGACCCAACTTATGAAATCTGAAGTAGACAGAAATCAGGTGTATAATACTTATTATTCAAGGGTTCTTCATCTAGGTGTCCGTGGATTTATATTCTAGAGGAACGAAAGTCACTAGAAATCCATACAAAATTCTTATCTCTCTGAACCTGTGCATTTTCAAGGTCAGCCAATCAATAGCTTTTCTTATATTCTCAGAGATCTGTCACCCTAATGGGATTTAAGCAACACAGCTTTTTAGAATACCCTGAAGAATTTATTATCTAATATACAAATAATATGAAGTTTTAGAAAATGCATATGAGTGAAAGAAAAAAATATACCAAAACTACATATTTAGCTATTTCTCCAGCTTTAGATATTAAAAATTATGCATGGATATAAATATGCACACACAACTGAAATATACATATATGCATATTTTTTATACCATATATTCTTAGAATAAAATAATTGGATATAACCAAACATTTGTAAATTGCATTTTGCCTTTTTAAATCATATATGTCTACATAATCATCCTCAATGATTATATGGAATTCCATTGTATAAATGTATCATAAATTTAAACATTTAAGATTTAAAAAAGTATTTTCTTATTATAAATGACAATGATATATATCTATATATATCTATATTTTTGCCCATTTATCCAATTAAGGACAAGCTACAAGAAGTAGACTTTCTGAGTCACTTTTTAAGTCTTCTAATATTTTACCCAATTACTTTCCAAAAATTTTACACTCTTAAGAGCAGTATAAGAGAGTGCCTCTCTCTCTACTCATTTGCCAACATTGGGAACAGATTATATATATAGTTTTAATCTCTGTTATTAAGACTGTTAAAAAAGGAAGCTCAAAGGACTTCCCTGGTGGTCCAGTGGTTAAGACTTCCCCTTCCAATGCAGGGAGTCTGGGTTCAATCCCTTGTCAAGGAGCTAAGATCCAACATGCCTCATAGCCAAAAAACCAAAACATCAAACAGAAGCAATATTGTAACAAATTCAGTAAAGACTTTAAAAATGGTCCACATCCAAAAAAAAAAAATATTCAAAAAAGAAAAAAAAGAGCCTTAATATTTGTTAGCATTTATTTGGTGATTCTGCTGTTACATGTATTTTAATTATTTATATCCTTTCTTTTGAGAATTTTATTAATATCCTTGGCCCCTTAAAACATTACTTTTTTCACTTGTAAGAATTTTTTCATATGAATCCTTTGACATATGTGTTGTACATAAATTTTCCCAGTGTGTTGTTGGCTGAATATTTTGTAGAAAAGAAATTTTACCTGTTATGTAGCCAAAGCTTTAAATTGTGTTTCATTTAAATATTGTTCCTCCGTGTTATATTTAAATAGACATAAGATTATATAAACATTCATCCATATTTTCCTCTAGAGACTTCATAATTTCTTTTTTACATCTCATCTTTCTATTTCTCTGTCATCCAGATTTTCTTTAGGTTGTTCATGGTAATGAATGATCCCTAAATTATTAATGACTTCTGATCACACTTGTTTATTTCTCACTCTGTGTATTGGCTACAGGCTTGCTCTGGTACTGGTCCAGATATGCCTCATTCTGGGAGCCCACCTGAACAAGCAGCCTCTATCTCTGTCTCCCGCCAGAGGGACAAAGGGCCGTGGTGGAACCACGCAACGGCTCATGGAACTTATACCAGAATGTGGCATAGTCACTGGCCACTTAGTCATATGGCTAAGTCTCTATCGTGGTGCACGGAACCATAGACTCGTAGGAAGGGCTGCTGACAATTCAAAACTAAGTATAACATACTACTTGTTTATTGGAGGGTCTAACTTTTTATTTTACTTAGCCAGTTGTTTCAATACCATGTATTACTAGTCTTATTTTCCATGCTGCTCTGTGATGCTAATTTTATCACAAGCTACTTTCTTTTTATATCCTTCTTTTAGTTCCTGGACATTCTGTTGGACATTCAATAGACATTGATCTGTTTTTCCCCTCCTGCACAAGGACCAGTTGTGCTTTTAAAATTAACTAGGGAAAGGCTCACTTTTATTTCCTTTATTTAATAAATGTCTTGAGTATTCTCTGTGTTCATTATTACAGTTGAATTTTTGAAAACCTGCACCATTTATTTTCAAAAGGAAATCCTATTGAAATAATGGTTGAGTTGTGTTATATGTTTGGATTTATTTGGGGAACTTGTTTGTTTGCAATATTAAATCTTCTCATCCATGAACATAGTATGTTAATTTTATTTGTCCAAGCTATGTTTTAAGTTTTCTTAGAGTTTCGTAGATTTGACAAAATGTGTCTTAAACTTTACATTTGTTTCAAGAAATTTCATAGTTTTTGATACTTTTATAAAATAATTCTCCCCACGATATTTTATAAATGATTGTAACTAGTATATGGGAAAGCCATTGTTTTGGTTTATACTTATTTTCTAATAAAATTAGAACTCTAAACTAATTTACTTAATAGTTTTTAATTAATTCTCTTTTTTTTTAACCAAATAGTTACATATGTTTTTGCAATTTATATATTCTGTCTTTTTTCTAACTTAATTATGCTCACCAAAAGCTCCAAAACAATGCTGAATAATAGTGGTTATTTCAGGAATAATTTTCTTACTGCTATTTTAGGAGAGAAAATCTTACTGATGTTTATGAATTATTTTTCCAACTCTACTGTTAGGATTGTTTAATTATACATGGAGTTGGACTTTTCAAAGTGTTTTATTTTTATACTTAAAGATACTCATAGAGTTTTTCTCTTTGGATTTATCACCATGGTGAATCAGATTGATGATTTCATATATTGAAATATCCTGTACATCTGGAAATAATGCTCACTGGACAGTGTGATATTCTTGGCTATGTAATTTTATTTATCTTGTTATAATTTTTAAGCTGACTTTCGCTTCCATATTAAATATTGTAATTTATCTCTAAATTTTCTTTATGGGGGTATTTTTGTCAGTTTTTAATGGTGTTGTAGTTATGCTGATTAATTAATTAGAGATTAATAAATTAATTAGAGAGTCTCCCTCTTTTTCTACATTTTGGAACAGTTTCAAGAGTATAGGTACTTTCTTAAAAGAATTTCACCTGTTATCTCTGGTGCTAAAATATGTTGAGGAAAGCTTTTTTTTTTTTTTTAATATATCTTGCATAGTCATTTCTGCTTTTGACTTCACTACTTCTCAAGTCAATTTTAGTGTTTATAATTTCAAACACATTTTCATTTTTCCAGTAAGATTTTAAGATTAATTGAGATAGATTATACAGCAAAAGAAACTGTCAGCAAAATGAAAAGGCCATTCATGGAATGGTAGAAGGTCTTTGCAAACTCTAGGTCTCTTGGGGAGTTAATACTAAAATTTACAAAGAAATCATACAATTCAACATTAAAAACAATAACAATCCAATTATAAAATGGGCAAAGGACTGGAAGAGAAATTTTTCAAAAGAAGACATACATATGGGCCCACAGAAACATCAAAAGATGCCCCAAATCACTGATCATCAAAGAAATACAAATCAAAGCCACAATAACGCCTCACACCTGTCAGAAAAGCTATTGTCAAAAAGACAGTGAATAACAAGATTTGGCAAGGATGCAGAAAAAAGGGAACCCTAGCACATAGTTCATGGTAATGTAAATTGGTGCAGCCACAATGGAAAGCAGTATGAAGAGTCCTTTAAAAATTAAAAAATAGAATTACTATATGATCCAGTAATCTGACTTCTGGGTGTTTTCCCAAGGAAAACATTGCAGCCTTATTTACAGTAGCCAAGATAATGGAAGCAATCAAAGTCCATCAATACGTGTGGTGTATATACACAATGGAATATTGTTCAGCCATAAAAAGAATGAAATTCTGCCATTTGCAACAATATGGATGGACCTGGAGCATTATCATGCTCAGTGAAATAACTTAGAGAAAGAGAAACACCATATGATTTCACTTCTATGTGGAAGCTGAAAAACAAAACAAATAAACAAATATAACTGAACAGGCCCTTGGATACAGAGAATAAATGTGGTTACCTGTCTAGTCAAGGCTATGGTTTTTCCAATAGTCATGTATGGATGTGAGAGTTGGACTACAAAGAAAGCTGAGCACTGAAGAACTGATGCTTTTGAACTGGTGTGTTGGAGAAGACTCTTGAGAGTCCCTGGACTGCAAGGAGATCAAACCAGTGCATCTTAAAGGAAATCAGTCCTGAATATTTATTGGAAGGACTGATGCTGAAGCTGAAACTCCAGTACTTGGCCACCTGATGTGAAGAGCTGACTCATTGGAAAAACCCTGATGCTGGGAAAGATTGAGGGTGGGTGGAGAAGGGGACGACAGAGGACAAGATGGTTGGATGGTATCACTGGCTCAATGGACATGAGTTTGAATAAACTCCGGGAGGCGGTGATGGACAGGGAGGCCTGGGGTGCTGCACTCCCTGGGGTCCCAAAGAGTTGGACATGACTGACCACTGAACTAAACCAGAGGGAATGGAGTTGGGGAGAATGTGTGAAATAGGTGAAGAGTATTTAGAGGTAGAAATCTCCAGTACCTCTGAGTACTGGAGTCACAAGGCTGAAATGTACAGCTTGGGGAATATAACCAATGATATTTTAATAGCTTTGTATGGTGACAGATGGTAGCTAGACTTACCATGGTGATCATTTTATAATGTATAGGAATATTGAATCACTATGTTGTATACCTGGAACCAATATAGTGAAGTAGGCCAATTATACCCCAATTAAAAATATTTAGACATTGAGAGGCAGTGAATCAAAATGATAATGATGGTTATCTCTGGGGGTGGGGATTATGAGTGATTGCTAATTCTTAATTTATACCTTTATGTATTTTTAATTGTCTTCAATGAACATGTATTGTTTGCAATATTAGAAATAAAACAATGAATGTCATTAGAAATGAAAAAAAATTAACTGTCATAGCATCTAAGGTATCTTGTTCCATTTAAAATATTTCAGAAGCTGTAAATTTAAAACAGCTTGGAAACGTTGATTCACAAGATTTCTTAGATGGAAACAAAGGTGAGCAAGGATGTCAAGTCTGTCTGCCACCAACAGGTGGCGATAGCAGTCACTTGGTATTGTTGATTTCACTTTAAGAACAAATGGACTTTGAAAGTCTTCCAGAACCTAATCTCTACTGAAGGAGACCTTCTTACCATTCCTAGCATTATATAACTGTGCCCTGTTTATTCTATTTTTCCTCTGCTCCCCTTATTTCTTTCTCATTTCATTTCTTTCTCCTTCTCTCTCCCTTCCTTCCTTCCTTTTCTTAGCCTTGTGCTCTGTCTTGTCCCACTCTTTGCGACCCCCTGCCGGGCTCTTCTGTCCATAGAATCTTCCAGACAAGAATACTGGAGTGGGTTGCCATTTCCTACTCTAGGAGATCTTCTCGACCCAGGGGTCAACCTGCATAGATCTGCATCTCTCTTACGTCTGCATTGACAGGCGGGTTCTTTACCATTAGCGCCACCTTGGAATGCCTTGTTCGTTTCAATGAATCAGAGTTTAGATGAATTTATATCTTTAATTCCTTATGTTTAGATTCCATATCTTTTTCCATTTTTTAAAAAGTTAAATGCTTAGTTTATTTATTTCTAATATTACTTAATAATGGAAGCCTTTAACTCTGTAAATTCCACCTCCGCTTGACACCTGGACTGTATTCAATTAGTTTTTTTAAACTTTATTTATTTTTTAATAGAAAGTTAATTGCTTTACAGAATTTTGTTGTTTTCTGTCAAACCTCAACATGATCAGTTAGTTTTGATATTATCTATTTTCATTGCAATTAACTTCTAAATAAGCTGTCATTACAATTTTGACATCTTACGCATACTTATGCAGGATAGTTTGTTTTACATTCAAACAGAGGAGACTTCAAAGTCTAACTCCCTGCAGTTATGAAGTTGTATTAACACATGCGTGTGTGCGTACTCAGTCGCTCAGTCGTGTCCTACTCTTTGCGACCTGATGGACTGTAGCCCACCAGCCTCCTCTGTCCAGGGGTTTCCCTAGCAAAAATACTGGAGTAGGTTGTCATTTCCTTCTCCAGGGCACCTTCCCAACCAAGGGATCAAACCCACATCTCCTGCGTCTCCTGCATTAGCTGGCAGATACTCTAGCACTGAGCCATCAGGGAACCTGCATGAAGTTGTGTAGGGGAGCAAAACTGTATTGACATGAAATATTTACTGGTGAATTAATCATTTATAAAATCAATCTCGTCTTAAAGGTCCTTCATTGGGAATACAAGGGTCATTACCTGGCCTTCCAGTTGATCATTTTCCTTTAGTCGATTACTGGATATTTTCCTGACAAAACAAAGCAGGCATGTTATACTTGATGAAAAAGAGAGCCTGAAGATTTTATAAGGTTGAAGGTGATGTTGGACAACGGTTAGAATCACCCAAATTTAAGTGAAAGAAGAGGAAAATTTCAAGATGATGGTGTGTAGTATCAGAGGAAAGAAAAAGTGTTAGTGACCCAGTCCTTTCCTACTTTGCAACCTCATGATCTGTAGCCTGCCAGGCTCCTCAGTCCATGGAATTCTCCAGACCAGAATACTGGAGTGGGTAGCCATTCCCTTCTCCAAGGGATTTTCCTGACCCAGGGATCAAACCCAGGTCTCCTGCCTTGCGGGCAGATTCTTTATCATCTGAGCCACCAGGAGGAACAGATATCTAAATACAAAAGCACTGAAAAGATCCTTGGGAAACTGATAAAAGTTTTGATTTTTTTCCCAGCAAAATTATTCTTTCTATTAAGATTATTCAAACATAAAGGGTGTTGTATCATGAGATCATAGATTTGTGAGAATATGCCAAAATCAATATTTTTTTGTTCTTTGATTTCATTAAATGTGTACTAAAATAAACTTACCTTGTTAACTTTTTGTTTCGTTTTTCAAGACAAATGAACTTTTCTTCAATGCTCGTTGTGAAAATTGAACTTCCTTTTAAGGGGATTTACTTTGAAAGGGTTATTCTCAGGATCAGATATCCTCAAAGAATGTCTGTGATCAATGTGTAATTATATTGCATTTTTGAATTTTATGTATTATGTGTTTATTATTGAATTATTATTATACAATATATAAAATATATATTTTATATATAATATAATATTGTCATTAGTGAATTTTATTATTATGTGCTTTATGTTTGTAAATTTTCTGTAATTTTCAGGAAAATATACTCTCTCCTCATCCCAATTTAAAAATTACTAATTTTATGACTTAAATCCTTTATGTTTTTGTTGATTTTTTTTTGTCTAATTTACCTTCCAAAAGCAATAATGTTATGTTGACCTTTCACAAAATTACAGTGGTTCTGTCAGGTTTCTTTTGTATTTCTAATGCATTGTTTTTTTCTTAATGTATTTAAATGAAATGTACACAACAGAACAACTAAGAAAGTTTTATACATATTTTTTTCCATTTATTTTTATCAGTTGGAGGCTAATTACTTTACAATATTGTAGTGGTTTTTGCCATACATTGACATGAATCAGCCATGGATTTACATGTGTTTCCCATCTTGAACCCTACACATATTTTAAATTGTAGTAGCAGCTAACATTAAATGTTTCATGCATTTTTTATTCCAAAAAGCTGTGGGAATTGATAAATATTTGCTGAACAATGCACCATATCTTCATTTCGAATTATGCTCCTTATTACTACATAATGTCCACTTTTTTTACATTTAGTGTTTTTTCCTATATTTCTTTTAAAATTATTATTATTTATTTATTTGATTGTGCTGGGTCTCAGTTGTGGTCCACAGGATCTTCAATCCTTGTGGCATGCGATATCTTTAGTTGCAGCAAGTAGTTCCTGGACCAGAGATTGAACCCTGGCGCCCTGAGATGGGAACGTGGAGTCTTAGCCACTGTACCACCAGGGAAGCCCCGAGATTTCTCTTTCATCTAATATTAATTTTTCATTTATACCATGTCTTCTTATGTATGTGTGTTCAGTCACTCAGTTGTGTCCAACTTTTTGTAACCCCGTGAACTTGTAGTCCACCAGGCTCTTCTGTTTATGGGATTTTCCAGGCAAGAATACTGGAGTGGGTTGTCATTTCCTATCCTCGGGGATCTTCCCACCCCAGGGATTGAACCTGCATCTCCTGCTTCTCCTGCATTGGCAGGTGGATTCTTTACCTCTAGCACCACATGGGAAGTCCACATTTTCTTGTAGTCCTTTGTTTTTTAAACACGTTATATCATTTATATTTTATATTTATATGTGAAAAAAATACAGTTGACCCTTGAGAAATGCATGTTTAAACTGTGGGATATATTTACAGGCAGATTTTTTTTTTCAATAGTAAAAACTGTATGGTACTAGAGAATCCCTTGTTGTTTGAATTCAAGGATGCAGTGTCTCAGATGTGGAGGAATCTCGGATTCAGAGAAATGATGGATATAAAGATCCAACTTTAGGCCAATGGGAGATTTTTCCACTGCATGCAGAGGGTGGGCACCCCTAACTTCCACATTGTTTGTTCAAGGATCATCTGTAGTTTTTGGCCTAACAAGCTTTTGCAGCCTAATTTAAGAGTCTTTGCCTCTCTTTGGGGGCATTTATCCCATTTACTTCTGTTACTATTATAAATATTACCCCTGTCATCTTCACTTATGTTTCCTATTTTTTATACTTCCTTGTTATCTCTATATTCTATCTTGTGGTTTGTGGACTATATTAACTTTGCTTTTATATTTGTATTTTGGAAGCTAATGCATCATGTAAATTCTAGTAGAGGTTATCTTTACTGTTTCAGATTTGCCATCTGATTTTTTTTTTTCTAATTGCAGGGTCAGGAGCAAAGGGGTATCTGGGCTTTCCAAGCTACCATCTCCCATTCGAGAAAAAGTATTCACTTCCCCCTTGGTCACACATTTTAGTCCCCGATATTATTACACTGTTACTTTTACATTCACTTTCAGTATTAAAAATAGATTGAGAACACACTTAGACCTCACTATTTTGATAAGTTTCAGTGTTTTATTGCTGGTCTCTTTAGATCGGTCCATTCCTGAGGCTTTTTTTTTTTTTGGATTGGAATATATAATTAGGTATTTTTTTTCAACAGAAATATATTTTCTGAGTTCATGTTCATATTAGAATGTTATTGTGTTGTCTTTACATAAAAATGACTACTTTCTTAGTATAAAGTGGTTAACATTTAAAGTTACTTTAAAGTGGTAAGTCTTTTGTTCATCGCTGCTTTCTTCTATCATAGCTTCAGATCTTGCTTCTTTTGTGTTTTTTCTCTTGTTTAGTGGCACTTAAAAAAAATCACCTATTTTCTCCATCTCCCATGACTATCATGTTTTCTCTCTTCATCTCACCCTCTGTCCTTCTATTCTAATTCTGAGAACTATTCTCAAGTTTGCTGTCCATATTACATGCTGTCATTTACTGTCTATGATGTTGATTTTGATTCATCTACAACATTTTAAATTTCCTTGAAATCTTTTGTGTAACTCATCTCTCTTTTAATTTTTTTCTTTTGCTTATTAGTCTTTATCTTTTCTCAGGACACTCTGATCATTATTTATAGAACTTATTATTTTTTTCCCTTTGAGAATCCTAATTAGAAAACCTCCAGTTTTCTTCTCAGTTTAGGAGCAGCTCATCTTCAGAGGCAAGTTCTTTCCTGGATTCTTCCTCTTTCCAGGTTTCTTGTTGTTTAGATGTGCATTTTTCTCAGATGCATTCACTATTATCTCTTTTACTCTGTGAAATTATAACCTTATGGACATCTGTATGTTTGGGAAAATGTAATATTTCACTCTTTAATGAAAAGAAAAATACTCCTCTTCTTAGTGGAGGAGTATTTCTTTCTCTTTTTTTTTTTTAAGCGAAACTATTAATTGAAATCTATATAAAGTTTTTCTACAGAAAAAAACCTCATCTTTTTTTTTTCATTTATTTTTATTAGTTGGAGGCTAATTACTTTACAACATTGCAGTGGTTTTTGTCATACATTGAAATGAATTAGCCATGGATTTACATGTATTCCCCATCCCGGTCCCCCCTCCCACCTCCCTCTCCACCCGAAACCTCATCTTTAATGGCCTCCTTCAGAGCCCTGAATAGATAATTTCTGAAAATGCTTTATTGTATTATGTTACAGGACTTTGCTTAAAAAAAAAAAAAGAAACCTTTCTTAGAATAGTTTTACATTTACAGAAAAATTGTAGAGATAGTACAAAGATTTCTTATATATTCACCTAGTGTCTCCTATTATTAACATTTTAGTAACAGTAGCTAATGTAATTATTAGCACTTTACATTATGGTACATTTGTCACAATTAGCAACTAATAGGGCTCCGTGGTGGCTCAGACAGTGAAGAATCTGCCAGCAACGCAGGAGATCTAGGTTCAGTCCCTGGGTTGGGACAATCCCCTGGAGAAGGGAATGGCAATCCACTCCAGTGTTCTTGCCTGGAGAATCCCATGGGCAGAGGAGCCTGGCGGGCTACAGTCCATGGGGTCACAAAGAGTCGGACGTGACTGGGTGACTAACACTTTCACTTTTCACTGATACATTACTATTAACTAAAGGCCATACTTTACTTACATGACCTTAATTTTTACCCAATGTCATTTTTTCTCCTGTTCTAAGGTCCCAGCCAAGTTACCACATTACATTTACTCATCTCTTAATCATCATACTTCCTTACACTTTTCTTCATTGTGATAGTTTCTTAGACTTCCCTTGTTTTTGATACGCTTTTGAGAAGTACTGGGGTTTCCCAGGTGGCTCAGTCTTGAGAAAGCCACTTGTCAATTCAGGAGATGCAGGAGATGTGGGTTTGATCCCTAGGTGGGGAGTTCACCTAGGAGGATGCCATTTCCTGGAGGAGGAAATGGCAACCCATTTCTGGAAAATTCCATGAGTAGAGGTGCCTGGTGGGCAACAGTCCATAGGGTTGCAAAGAGTCAGACATGACTCAGCACGCCCACACATTGCAGGCACGTGGAGGAGTACTGGTTGGATATTTTACAGAATGTCCCTCGGTGAGGGTTTGTCTGATAATCTTCTCCTGATTAAAATGGGATCTTCAGTTTTTGAGAAGAAGACCACAGCAGTAGAGTGCCATTCTTACTGCATCATATCAAGGGTGCCTACTATCTGCTTGACTTGTCACTATTTGACCTTGGTCTTGATCCTGGCTGAGGATGTGTTTGTCAGGTGTCTCCACTCTAAAATTACTCTCCCCGCCCCCCTGTCCCCTCTCCCCCGCCTTCCACACTCTTGGAAAGAACTCACTACAGTAGGGAGTTATGCTTCAACTCCTTGAGTGTGGAATATCTGCAGAAATCATTTGGAATTCTTCTGCACAGCAAAATGTGTCTCTTCTAACCCATTTATTTATTTAGTCATTCCTTTATATTAGTATTTGACTCATGAATATTTATTTCATACTTTGGATATAATCCAATACTACTAAATTTATTTTGTCACTCAAATTGTTCCAGCTTTGGCTCTTGAAAGCTTTTCCACTTGGCTTCTTTGACATACTCTCATCTTCGTGGGTTTATGTATTCATTTTGAGTACTTTTTTATTTTCTGGTACTATAAGATATTCTAGGTTCATTTTGTACACTTTCTGCCTTAGTTCTAGAGTCAGCCATTTCTCTAGAAAACTCTGGTTCTTTTTACTGTAGAATGGTATTAGAGACCAAGATCTGGGCATTAGATGTGTTTAGTGCACCTGACAAGTCCTTACTTCATTGCCCTCTCAGCTGACAGAGCAAGCAGGTATATGTGTGTGTATAGTAATGTGTGTGTGTAAGTGTTTATATATGGAACTACTTCTATCTAGATTAAGCTAAACGTGAGTCCATACTGATGACTCCACCTCCAACCCATTACCACATCAATAACTCTAGCTTCCTCCTATATTTCTCTGTAAACTCCCACTCTCAAAACTTGCTTTAGTTTTTTAAAAAAAAATTATTTTATCTAAGGATAGTTGATTAACAATATTGTATTAATTTCTGGTATACAGCAAAGTGATTCAGTTATACATACATATATATTCTTTTTCATTATTATTTTCTATTGTGGTTTGTTACAAGATGTTGACTATAGTTCCCTGTGCTATACAGTAGGATATTATTATTTATCCTTTCTATATATAATAGTTTGAACCTTGCTTTACTTTTAAAATAACATTTCCTTAAGCAAAATATCCTGATTCTATAAATGTGTCTGTTTACACGTATATGTATTTTTGCTCATTGTAGAACATTCAAAAATCCAACAATGTCTATGGAAGAAAACCCAATATCCATCCATATTCAGTCACTATTAATATTTTATCACATACACACACTGTTGCACATTTACACACACAATTTTATGAATGAAAGTGTAATCATACTAGATATACTATTTTGTAATCTGCCTTTTCCAGTCAACTTTTTCCCATGTTCGTAACTATTCTTAAAGATCATGATTTTAATTACTTAAAGAATATTGTCCTTTTAGATATTTACAGTTTAATTATTTTTGGTATTATAAATGACTATAATAAATACTCCTAAACATGTCATTATTCAAATATCTGTTTTTTAATTTAGATTAATTTGTGGAAGTTAAATTACTTAGGGTATGACCATTTTAAGGAGAATGATTAACAATGTCTAATTTCTTTCCAGAAAAGATAGCAACAATTTATTAATAGCTTCCTACCTACATTGTATGTAAACCATTTCTTCTACATGCTAAGCAATTCTAACTATTGGACTAATTTTAAAAAATTAACAGTTGATGAATTAAAGTGCCAGCATGCTGCTCTTTTTCATTGACTTTCTTTCATAAGAAGTATGGTTGAATAGTCTTTTCCTAAGTTAATTGGCCATTCACATTTCTTCATTTCTATATGGCCCACTAATTTCCTTGCCTTGCCCATTTTTTTTTTTGGTTAGGTATTTTTATTTTTTATTATTTTAAAATAAAATTTTAGTATAAAAAATTTTAAAAACAAAGAAAATAATTACCCATGATCTAATCACCCCTTCTAAGTCCATTGCTATCATTTCCCTTTTGATGTGTCTACACACCGGAAGTCAATATTTTACATTTTAAATGGTTAATTAGGAAAATGGTACCCTAGACGCCTTGTTTTGTGGATTGCTTGTTAGTCACTTAAGGCTCTAGCATTAATATTTCCTCATTCCTCAGTCAACACACAAAGGTCTTATTTTGCTCAAAAGCGAAGACTTCTTGTGAGTGAGTGTCTGTCCATTTGGGTGTCTCTTCTGTGGCCATCCTTCATCAGGAATTCTGACTCCACTCAGCAGGTTGATAAGGACCCAAACCCGGACCATCTCTTAATTCCATGACCCCGCTCTCGGTGCCACAAGAATTTCTACAGGGTTAGCGTGAACTGACTTTCCAGAATTATGGGCCACTGGGTTCCCTTGAGCTGCGTTGCTGCCACGCTGCTGCCTTGGGGGCAGGGGATGAGGAGAGATGACTACTTTCTGCTTTATCAGTGCATTCCAATCATACATACAGGCTTGACTCTAAATTTCCCATAGCATAACTAAGATAGCGCTGCAACATTTCACAGAACTGAAAACTCTGAGATAAAAGAAGAGACACTGAACACAGAGAAAGTTCCAACTCATTATTCTGCTGTCCTCGGAGACCACAGATTCAGGTTCCTCCCCCTGAGTGCCCAGCTGGCGCTGGGGGGCCGCTCCCTAGACTGAGTGATTCTGGTAGAGACCCACCTCATCTCACCTTTTCTCCAATGGCTTCCTCTACTGGCCTGCTCTTCCGTGGAGCCTCGGGTTCCCTCCCCATTGCAGGTACCCGTACGTCACCTCCAGGTTAGTTCCCTGCCACAATGATCGACAGTTGCAGTGACCACCCTTCTCAGAAGTAAAAATAAACCTAGCGCCCTGCCCACGGGGGTGGGGCTTGCTTTTGGGCACCCTCTCTCCCAACAGATTATAATGGTCAGTACATTTTCTGAAGTCAAGTTTCAAAAAATTGAAATCCTGCTACAGCCAAGCAGACATTCAAAAAGGATACGGGCATAAAGCTAATCATTGCAGTACTATTTGTAACTGCAAAAGGCTATCTGTTAAAAGGGGGCTGACTGACAGTGTCACTACCACATCACGGAGTATTAGGCAGCTGTAAGAACAGTAATTGTAGATAATGCTAAAGACTGAGATATGATGTTTAATGAGAAAAGCAAGGTGGAGAACAGTGTGCATAGTATACCAACACCTAACTAAGAAATGTGCGTGTATCTAAGAAATATGAATGTATGTGCATCTTTATTTGTGTTAAAAAATTCAACCATAAACCATAAAATAAAATGGTTACCTGCAAGTGGAGGGAGGGAACAGACTGGAGGGAAAATGATAGAAGCTAGACTTTTAGAGCCAACTCACTAGAAAAGACCCTGCTGCCGGGAAAGATTGAGGGCAGGAGGAGAAGAGGGCAACAGAGGATGAGATGGTTGGATGGCATCATCGACTCCATGGACACGAGTTTGAGCAAACTCCAGGAGATAGTGAAACAGGGAAGCCTGGCATGCTGCAGTTCATGGGGTTGCAGAGAGTCGGATATGACTTAGTGACTGAACAACAGCAGGTTTCCATAAATGTAATTTGTTTACAGATTTAACTTTGGAATGATGTAAAAATGTAATTTCTAAACATCAAAATCAAGACAAAAACAAATGACTCTAAACGTGTAGTGAGCTGTTGACTTAACCAATCATGGAGAACTTATTCCAAGTGATTTTGAAATAAAGAAATGTGACTGGACATCCTTTGTGGGATATACCCTAAGGACTAAAAGAACTGTAAAAAATTTCTAACTTTGTTCATTGAAAAGGTCTAGAAGTGATGACCAACCCACAGCTACAGGTTGGTGTTCATTTTATGGCATCCTGATGACATTTCTCAGTGAGAAGAATGAGGGATCACTGGTGAAATGATGGATTCAAGATCTGGTGCAGGAAGTGGTCATGGCACCTGAGTATCCTTTTATACCAGAAACTGAGGATGCATTGAAAGATTTAGGAACCAACTGCAAGAGGCTCCTCTGGCCAAAAACAGGGGCCATTTGAGCAATAAGAAGAGGAACAATAATAAGGGGGTGAGATATATTAAATATGTTAAAATTCATGAGTTCAACGTGACACTAAAACAAATACCTTATGATCTTTTGGAGGCTGTTGGAGAACCAACTCATGATTTGGAAAACAAAAATAAAAGGAAAAACAAAGCATTTAGCCAGCATTTCCTGTACAGATATGCCTTAGGGCAATCAAACAGTTGATCAGGGAAGATTTCATAGAAGCATCCAGCTGATAAATAACCAAGAAGTGATAGATCATCTTCATTTTGTAACCCCTAATGATATGGATCTAGGCATAAATCAGTATCTCTGTGGCTGCTAAAATCAGAAAAGGACAAGCAGACACTATGTGCCTTCTAGTGGGAGTGCACACCAGCTATGAAGTATTCTTTCCCCCCAAAACAAACTCAAATCTAGATCTAACGACTAGCACAGAGGAGCTCCTGGGTACAGAAGCACATGCTGAACAACACCGCTGCCAATGATCTAGTTCCTCCAACAAATACATTGCAAGAAAAAAAGGCAGGGACCATGATCTACACAAACCAACTGTGACTAAGTATTTATGAGACAACTGGGGAAATTTGGACCTCAACTGAACATTTGATAACATCAAAGAATTAGTGAGATTAAGACTGACATGTATACACTACCCTATGTCAAACAGATAGCTAGTGGGGATCTGTTGTGTAGGACAGGGAACTCGCTCGGTGCTCTGTGATGACCTAGAGGTGTGAGATGGGGGTGGGTGGGACGGAGTTCCGAGAGAGGAGATACAGGTGTATGTAGAGCTGCTTCACTTCGTTGTATATCAGAAACGAATGCAACATTGTAAAGCAATTATACTCCAATTAAAAAAAAAGAAGTAGTGTTAATCTAGGTGCTTGCCTGAAAAATCCCATGGACAGAGGCGCCTGTTGGGCTGCAGTCTGTTGGGGTCACAAAGAGTCAGACCCGATTTAGCGACTAAATAACAACCATAACAACCACGTGCGATGGTGGAGATGCAGTTACATGATACCAGTCCTATGTTAGAGACATGTATTGACACGATTTCAGATAAAGTGATACTAGTGTATTGCATGAGGGAATGGGACAGAAGAGATGAAATGAGAGTGAGCTCAGGCTGGTGAGCCTAGTGCCTTGTACTGGGTATGTCTATGCAGGCTTACTGCATTTTTCTCTCTACTTTTGCGTAAGTTTGGAATTTTTCATTAAAAAAAAAGATTAAAAAGAGAAGAAGGAGAAGGAGAAAAGGAGGAGGAAAAGGGGGAGAAGAGTGAGTGAGAACACGCATGCTCACATCCTAAGATGTAGAAAGCATGCCATCTAGGTCTATTTAGAAAAGAAACATTTCCATTTAACCTTTGAAGATGCGACCTTCCCCACAACAGATACAGCCTTTTACCTGATTCTGTAGAACTGCGATTCTCAAAGAGTGGTCCAGGTCTCTCAGGGTCTCTGAAATCATTTCAGGGATTCCCATGGTCAAAACTATCTTCAAAATAACACCAGGAAACTTTCGCCTTTTTCACTCTCATCCTCTCACCAGTGTATGCAGTACTTTTCTGGAAGTTTCATGATTCTAGATAACTGTGTTCCTCTGGAGGCTAATGGAGTGGGTGCTGGTGTCTTATTTTTATGTGTGTGAATTCCTGTTCTAAAAATTTTTTCAACTCAGTTTCCAATACAGCAAGTAACAGTAGCTATAATCCACATGAGCACAAGCCCTTTTGGCATTTCCAATCTTGTTGAAGAGTGCCAATAGATCCTGAGACCCAAAGTTGAGAGCCTGTGATAGAGTTTAGTCACTTGAAACTACACTGAGAGACATATCTGTATCACAGTAATGTCATTGATTTACAACATACAAAAAACTGCATTTTGATCTTCTTAGACAAAGCAGTGGTTTTAAAAAAATATTTATTTGGCTGTGTCGGATCTTAGTTGCCGCATGAGGGATCTTAGTTCCCCGACCAGGGATTGAACGCAGGCCCTCTGCATTGGACTTCTCTGGTGGTTCAGACGGTAAAGTGTCTGCCTACGATGCAGGAGACTGGGGTCCAATCCCTGGGTTGGGAAGATCTCTTGGAGAAGGAAATGGCACCCCACTCCAGTATTCTTGCCTGGAAAATCCCATGGAGGGAGGAGCCTGGTGGACTACAGTCCATGGGGTCTCAAAGAGTTGGACACGACTGAGCGACTTCACTTTCACTTGTCACTTTCCTCTGCATTGGGAGCTCAGAGCCTTAACCTCTGGATCACCAGGGAAGTCCCAACAAAGTAGTGCTGGGCTAACAAATTTAAGTCCAAGTTCATTCTTCTTACAACACACGCACACACACACACACACACACACACAGACACCCCTAAAAACTGATATTGTTTGCTTCCCAGCATTCACGCCTCTTTTACTGCAGGATTTCGAAGTCAGAGGATCAGTTCTTCGTCAGGGCTTAAAGCCAAACACTTGGGTTTTCCTTCTTGCCTCAAGGTCTCTACGAGAATAACTTTTTCTCATGAATATAGCCCACAGGGAGTCTGATCCTACTTCAGGCAACAGAAGGTCTATCTGCCCTTTCTGAAGCACATGATCAGGGTCATGATCCTTACATTTATAAAATGGGGCTAATGATTCTTATTTTGTTGAAATGATTAAAATGATACAACTTGCATGTAATAGTTGAGTTCTGTACACTATGCCTAAAAGAAAAGGCAGACTCACTCCACCAAAAATCACTGGAATCCATAAACAGTTCAACACATTTCTTCACTTTTCCTTTCAATTAAGGTAATTCAAAGACTACCTCGGTTGAGATCCTAGGTCTTTTGTTCTCATTCTCCTTCTCTCATTTCTCAGCCCCTCTTCCAGCCCCAATATCTGTGGTCTTTTCTGCCCCTCAGATCTTACCTTGAAGTCACCCTTTGTTCTTAAGGTCATCAAGGTTCTGAACATGGATCCTGCCTCTGTCTTGCTGGGACAACAAAAAGGTCTTTTATTGTGAATAAGGGTAGAAACAAAGAGGCAAAGGAAACAAAAGGTGGTCATACATGGAAAGTATGCAGGGACTTCCCTGGTGTTCCAGTGGTTAGGACCTTGAGCTTCCACTGCAGGGGGCACGGGTTTGATCCCTGGTTGGGGAACTAATCCCACAAGCCCAGCGGTATGGCCAAAGGAAAAAAACAACAACAGGAAAAAAAACAGGAAAGCATGCAACATGCTTTGTTGTTCAACAAAGGTAGTTGTTCAACAGTCGTCACTGCCAACACTGACTGCACCATTTCAAGAGCCCTGTTACTTGGTGTAGTCCTTCTTACTTGAACAATCTTTGTTCCAACTCACTGACCAACAATTTTGTTTATATCACCTCTGCCCAGCCCACATGATATCACAGACCTCCTTATCTAGCTTAGGTTCAGTCACCATCATTCTTTCCTTACAGTTACTTCCTTATATATATTCTTAACTCCATTTCCTCTCTCTCCTTCCACTGAACTCACACGGTGAATCCCACCCTTGGTTAAACCCAATGCCCAGCTTGCCCCTGAACAATGGAATGTGACTGGATAAAGAAAAACCATGCCTACGGGTCTGATTAAATTATGACCACATATCCAGTGGGCCTTCAGTATCTCCCAGCAACACCACCCTATTTTCCTAGTCAGTTACCTCTTTTCCCCAAGTCAACCATTTTTTCCCCCCAGGGAAAAAGTCATGCCTGATCTTAGTTCCTCAACCAGAGATTTTAGTTCCTTGGCCCAGAATCTTAGTTCCCTGAGCAGGGTTGGAACCTGCGACCCTTGCAGTAGAGGCAAAGAATCCTAACCGCTGGACTGCCAGGGAATTCACCCATCACTTTTGCATACTTTAAAGTCTGTCTTCAAACACTAGAGAAACTACACTTGTTCGTTTTACATCTAGATAGCCTGAACAGTGAAAAAGGTGGGTGTTATTAGTTTTGGGAGAAGCATTGTTCCAGGCAAATCAGGTTCCCCTATCTGATACCTTTCCCCTCACTTTCATTTGATGATTTCATGGCTCATTTCATGGGGAATACAGAAATAACAGAAGAGAGCTCCAAACTTGCCAGTGACTTCATCTGCACCACACACTTGGCCTGCCTCTGTGTGTGCAGAGAATGGGGTATTAGTTTCCTGTGGCTGCTATAAGAGCTTACCAGGAAGCTGATGGCTGAAAGCAGCAACAATCTATTCTCTCACAGACCTAGGGACTAGAGGCCTGGAATCAAGGTGTCAGCAAGACCACATAACCTCCGATGGCTCTGGGGAAGAATTCTTCCCTCCTGGCCTCTGGTGATTGCGATCAATCCTTGGCATTCTTTGGCTTCTACACACATTTCTCCCATCACTGTTTCCATTGTCACATGGCGCTCTCTCTGTCTGTCTCTATTTTAAGGACACTAGTTATTGGTTCAGGGCCAACCTGAATCCTGTATGACCTCATCTTAACTAATTACATCTGCAAATAAGGTCACGTTCTGGGGTTCCAGGTGGACATGAATTTTAGGGGGCACTATTCAACCTGTTGCAGACAGACTCTGTGTTCCTGAGGCTGGGCCCTCCGCCTTGGCCTTCTGCATCCCCTCGCCAGTGACCTTTTCAAAGACTCTGTTCCTGCAATTCTTTCTTCTCTTCCCTGCGTGACTATTTCCTCCTCATGACTGTGTCATTTCTATCATTGTTCAGACATGTCACCATATTATCTGTATTAGAAACCCTTCCTGCATCCGATGCCTGCCTCCATCTACCGACCCACTTCTCTGCTGTTTTATAGCAAAAGGCCTCGAATGAGTCACCTGTGCTCACCATCTGTACTTCCTTTCTGCCCAAGTCTCTTGAACTCACATCAGTCTAGCTTTCAACTTTACTGCTCCACCAAAATGGGTCTTGTCAGGGTCACCAAAACTCTCCATGTTGCTGGATCCTATGATCAGTCCCCTTCTCACCCATTCTCCCCCTGAAGTTTAATGAGCAGTCAGTCCCCTGTCTCTAACTTGGCTTTGGGACACCATACCCTCTTCCTCCCTTCCTATTTCCATCACCCCTTCTCAGACACCTTTGCTGACTCCTCACCATCTTCCTGACCTCTAACTACTAAACCACTCTAGGGCTCCATCTGACACCCTCTTTCCCACCAGGTCTATGCCTAGTCTTTACCAGCTGTGTGCTGACCACTGCCACTGTGTTCAGCCTGGGTTTCTTTTCCTTTTTGAATTTAATTTTTATTTGGTCACACTGGGTCTTAGTTTCGGCACATCACTGAACTCAGTTGCAGGATGTGGGATCTAGTTTCCTGAAGGAGGATTGAACCCAGGCTCAATGCACTGGGAGTTCGGAGTCTTAGCCACTGGACCACCAGGGAAGTCCCCTCCTTGGGTTTCTGACTCACATATCGACTCTTCCCTCATCTCCACTTGGATGTCTAAACTTACCTCAAAATTAGCATGCTCTAAAATGGAATTATTGATTTCCTCTCACCCGGACCTAATACAAATACAAATACAAATAACCTACCACATACACTTCTTCCCAGGTTTCTACATCTAAGTAAATGGCATCTCCATTTTCCCAGACATTCAGACCAAAACCTTAGGATTCTTGGAGTTCCCTGGCTGTCCAGTGGTTAAGACTCATGCTTCCAATGCAGGGGATATGGTTTTGTGCCCTGGTTGGGGAACTAAGATCATGCATGCCCGATGGTGCAGCCAAAATAAATAAATAAAATCAACACAAAATAAAATATAGACTTTAAAAAATGTAAGATTCTTCTATGTTATCACAGCCCATGTATCCCCATAGATACCTCGCATCCAACCACTTCTTTTTGTCTTGACACCTTCTCCCTTAGTCCACACCACGAGGATCTCACACCTGGACTTCCAGGATGGTATCCAGCAGCCCTCTGTGTCCCTTCATTGCAGTCTCTACCCAGGAGCCAAGTGACCCAATCATATCATCCCCTGTTCAAAGCTTCCCCAGTCACCTCTCACATCACTGAGCATGGAATCTCAATTCTTTACCTGGCCTCCGAGGTCCTCCATATACCTGGCCCTTGGTCAGGTCCCAGACTGACCTCCACCGGTGCTCTTTCTTGCTCATTCAGCTTTAGCCACTTTGCTTCACTGCTGGACCTTGAACAAACAAAGTTTCTTCAGACCCAGGGCTTTGCCTTGGCTGTTTTTGGTCTCTGACATTCTCTGCCTTCTGATTGGATTTATGTTCTCTCACTTTCTTTGGGGTTTCAGCTCAAAAGTCACAATCTCACTGAGGTCTTATCTTTACCTAAACCAGCACCCTCTCCCAAGCATACACCCATCTCAGTTTTTCTTTTTTTGCCTCTTTACCTGGTTTCATTTTTCTTTGTAGTTCTTATCAGTCCATGAAATAGTATCACATATGTATGTTGTTTTCTTGTTTGATTCACTGTCTCCTCCACTGTACTGTAAGCTCCTCAAGAGCAGGGAAATTTTTGTTTTGTTCAGTGAGAATGGTAACTGACATGCTGTAGACACTGAATAAGTATGATTGACTTCAATTACTACTGTATTACCATTATCATCATCATTGAAATAAAATGTGTTTTAAAATTAATGCTAAAAATAAGGTTTAATTAGCAACAAGGGTTTCTATATGGCATGAGAAGAATATTGTTTGAAGGTTTTATTTAATGCCTTTCAATAGGATCTTGGACATTCAAAGATATTAATGACACACCCAAGTTTAAAACCAGTAGTAGCAGCAGCTGTAATATTAATTATAACAGATACCATTATTCAGCCGTTGTTAGTGGCAGGTGCCTTGCATGGATCATCTTATCTAATTCTCCAAACAATTCTATGGGGTTGTCTATCATCTCAATTTACAAATGTAGTGTGGTAGTTTTAAATATGTCCACAAATTCTTTGATGGTCCTTTCTTAGATGGTGGAGGCTAATTCATCTCTCCTTGAGTGTAGACTCAGCTTAGCAGCTTCCAGATCCCTAATGCACAGAAATGGTGAGATAAGAAATGCCTTTTGTTTTAAGCTACTAAGTTTTGGGGATAATTTATTATGTAACAATAAATATTTTGGGGAATGAAAGAACAGAGAGGTTAAGTAAACAGCCTCATAGCATACACCTAGCAGTGATGATACAAGAATTGGAACCCAGGCAATGTGAATCTAGAACCCAAATGTTCAACCATGCTATATAGGAAGTTAAGATAAGGTTTCAAGCAATGCCAGAAGGAGAAGACTGTGGCTTTCTAATGCCACTGTCAGGGTGGAGGATACAGTCTATCCTTGGATATTAAACTGTCCATTCTTGCTTTATCACAGGGCATGTTTTAGGCAGCGACTTCCCTTGTTTCTAAGTTCCCTTTCTGCCACAGGCTTCTTTTAGCATATAGTGAACATCTGTCTTCCCGGCATCCTTTCATTCCCCCATTTCTTTGGGCTTCTGCTCGTTCTCAATTGGGATCAGGTAATTCTGGCAAAGCAGTCAATCATTGAACTCTTCCTGCTGGGATAGATGGAGATGTGACTTAAACTGGCCAATCATAGAGCATTATTAGTGACTGGCTACAGTAATCTGTCCAACATACCAGCACATGATGTACACTGGCCAAGCAGAAACATTCCCTAGGATTTTGAAATATTCAGTGAGATCTCTAAGCTCAGATGATGTGAGCTGCCAGGTGCCATATTCTTAACTGCCTGGGGGAAGTCTATCTCCAACAGAAAGTCGAGCATAGAGCGAGGACATCTCACATCCTTAGAGACCTTGAATCCAGCCAACCCAGAGAGCAACTCCATCCTCTTTTAATCTATGTGAGTCAATAAGCTATGTTCTAAATTAGTTTGAGTTTCTATCAGTTGCCCTTCATCATGACTAGTATGAAGAGTCTGTCCCATTTTGCGGAAGATGGTAGGTATCATCCATTCTCCATGAGCATCAGTGGTTCTGAGTCATCCAAAGAACCTGGAGAAGTTCTCTCCATTGGATGGCCTTTCCTCAGGGGTGAAGGACTTCCTTTTCATCCTTTAGGAAGCACCTGGCCTTTCTGGAAGCCAGTGATGGTCTGGGGGCAAGCTCAAAATAAAATGGTGCTATCACGGATGGGGAGTTCAGTCACTCAGTTTAAAATTTTAGTCATCTCTGTATCCTTTCTTTCCTTAGATGCTCACCCCCTCCCTCAATTATGCACACACACACACAGACACACCCCCACACACAGACACATACACATCCTGTTAGTCATCAAGTCCTGTTGATGTGGATCAAATACTTTATGGAAGTAGATGGAGTAACCATAATGAAAGTCTGTGGCCGCCAGGTTCTTCCTTCTGAACATCTTGCAAATCCAGTTTTTCTTCTTCATTTCTACCTCCACCACACTGGACCACTGTGACTGGTCTCCCTACCTCTAACCTCAACCCCTGGAGTCTGTTCTTCATATTTCTTATAGAATTTGTCTTCTAATACACTTTTGATTGCCGCATGCTTTTGATGGATTCAAAAGTCTTCATCCAGTTTTCCCCCCCGCTGACTGGCTAAATTGCAAGCTTCTTACCTTGGTGTTCAAGACTCTCCATGAACAGACCCACATTCATTATCCAATGTCCTGTGACTTCCACAAATCAATCTTCTGGTCTTCTCACGCCCACCTCATTGAAGAACTGCCTACCATCTACCCTTGTTTTTTCTCCAAAGTCCCTCCTTTTCTATGAGTCTTCAAGATCCATTACAATACTATCTCATCCATAAAATATTCCCTGAGCATGCCAATCCACAGTGAATATCTCCTTCTGTGAACTCTGTAAACAATTGTTGTCTAGACTAAGGTTTTTTTTTTTTTTCCCTTCAAATTGTGCTCACATTCCCAGGGAGTACTTGGCCGGCACAAGTGAAGTTTTTGGTGTTTTTGTAAAACTACTGATTATATATTCAAATTTGGCTGAGCATATTATTTCCAAACCCAGTTTCTTTCTTGTCTTCTACTTCCAAATTACATCCTCATGCTATCGTGGTGCATTTATTCCCAAGTACAAATTAAGGATCATTAAAATTTGTTTTCTGACCTACAGATAGAGAACTGCCTATTATTAATATTCTTATTTAAAACCATGACCATGGGGAAAATATCAGTATGAAGAGGGAAGAAAACTGCTATAGCAATTTCCAGTTTCTAAACCAAATACACTTTCTTGTTTATTTCCACCCCCTCACCCCTTTCCCCCTTCATCATTTTAATGTGGGATTTTAACTAGACATTGGTATAAAATCTGTTGTATTGGTATAGTCTGACAGTCATTGTGTACCCACTCTCTGCCAGCAATAGGGATAATGATCACATTGCCATGCTTGTGATACAAAATTGAACAAGCCTCGGCAGGAGGAGCTTTCCAGATGGATTAAGTGTGGAAGGACATTCTAGGCACAGGGGACAGCATGTAAAAGCTCATGTATTCCTAGAATGAGCCAGACATGAAAACCCTGTGTTCCAGATTCTGTGGGTTTTTTTTTAATAGAAAGATGTGATGATTTTAAAACATTTTGATAATCTATGGATCAAACCTTTCTGTTTGTTATAATTCTCCTTTGCCATCTCCCTCTCCACAAGGGCAGTTCAGGGTCCAAATTCAGACACAAGTAACCTTAAGGGATTCTGCTGGAATAGGCCACTTTGTGTATACAGAGATTCTCCATTCGATTCTCACATCACCTTAGGTGTGTCTTACCATCTCCAATTTAGAGATGCAGAAGGCAAGCCTCATGAGGTAAAGTGACTTGTCCAAAGTCTCTCAAATAGGAAAAGACCGAGGGAGGATATGAGTTAAGTCCACACCACAGCTAGAGAAAGTGACCAACTGGGCATTTCTGGGGCTGGAATGAGGAAGACCTTTCTTCCAAACTGAATAGCCTGCCTTCCCAGGTCCTGAGTTCACTGTCTTTAAACAGAATTGGTGTCCACGATGAAGCAGGAAGAGATGACTTAACAACGAGTTTGGGTTTCAGAGTCCCTCCGGCTCTGGAGCCTGGCACATAGTAGGAGAGCCTTCTGGCTGGGCGACTGAATCCTCCTGCCGTGCGTGTGGTTCCCCGCTCCTCCTGGAGTCGAAGTCCCTTGAGGGCAGGGTCCCAGTGGCTGCTACCCGGGGACACGGTGTAGTCGGGTAGACTTTGGAAGATGCTTGTTGAATAATGGATGAGTGGGTAAATGGGGGCTGGGAAGGTTGGGGGAAGGCCACACCCGGCTCCAAAGACTTTCCAGGGTTTGCCGGGGTGCTGTCCTGGCTCTCTCGGCGCCTCTGGAGGGGTCCTTTCGTCCCTCTTCCTGTGGCCTCCACGTCTCAGCACCCAGACTGGAGGGAGGCGCTATGGGGCCGGGGAGGGGCCGCGCGGTCCCCAGGGGCTAGGTCTCCCGGGGGGCGGCGCCCACTCCCTCTCGGGGGGTGCGGGGCAAGAGATGAGGCCCCTGGGGGCCGGCCGAGCCCGCCCGGGGGCCCCTTCCCCGCCGGGCCCCACAGCCCTCTACCTGCTTCCCGGCCGCCCCTTCGCAGCCCCGGGCCGGGTGCGCCCGGCGGGCACCTGGCCCGCCACCCCCCGGGGAGCCCCGCCGGTCTCCTCCGGGGCCGGCCCGGGGCGGTGGGGCGGGCCTGGGCGCTCCCCGGCTCTGGGACCGGTCCCCCGGGGCGCGGCCGGGCAGCCGCCCCCGTTCCCCCCCCGCCCGCCCGCCCGGGGGGCCGGGCCGGGCTCCCGGGGGGCGGGGACTCGCCCAGTGGCAGCAGCGTCCGGGCCGGCGGCGGGCGCGGGGCGGCTTCCTGCAGGCGGCGCCGGGGCGAGCCGTTGCCCGCCGCAGCCACACCGCCGCCGGGTCGCCGGGTCGCGGGGGCCGCGGCGCTTGGGCCGCGTCGGTGCCTCCCGGGCGCGCTGCGCGGCCGTCGCTGCTGCCCGCGCTCGTGCCGCCGCCGCCGCCGCCGCTGCCGGTTACGCCAGCCCCGCCGCCGCCGCCGCCGCCCGCTCTGATTCTGCGCATAGGCAGCCCCCAAGCCTGTCATTCTGCAAAAACACAGTTTACTCAACACACCACACACACACACACACACGCGCGCGCACACACACGCGCACACTGGCCCCCCTCGCGCACACGCACGGAGGGCGCGAGCGAGCAGACGCGCACAGCCGGCGAGCCAAGTTCCGCAGCCTGGCATGGCTTCTGGGGACCTTTACGAGGTACGGGGACGCGGGGGCGCGGGCCGGCCCCAGCCCGCGGGCGGGTGGCGGGCGGGCGGCGGGCGGCGGGGGCCGGGCCGGGGCCGGGGCCGGGCGCGAGCCGGAGTTGCCGAGCCCGTGGCGGCGGCGGCGGCGGCCGGAGGGTGGCGGGGGCCGGGCGCGCCTCCCGCCCGCCGCCCGCCCTCCCGCGGCGCCCGCGCCCGCTCCCTCTTTCTCTTTCTCTCGCGCACACACTCTCTTACTCCATCTACTTTGCGGCCTTGGAGGGGAAGGAGGAAGCCGGGCGGAGCCGGGGCGGGGGAGGTAGCGGTCCCGGGGAGGTGTTTCTCGCCCGACGAGCCGCCTCGAGTGCAGAAAGTACAGGTAAAAGTCGGCGCCGGACGTGCGGGGAATGCGGGAGGCCGCGGGGCGGCCGGCGCGGGTGAGGGGCCGGGGGTGCACTGCCCCGGGGCCGGGCCGGGGGCGAGGGAGGGGAACCTGGGGTGGGGGGCGGGCCGCGATGGAGCGGAGCCGGGCCGGGGCGAGGCGGGGTCCTGGGGGGAGGCGGCCTTGAAAGGGGGAGGCTGGATGGGGGGTTCGGGAGACCCCCGCCAAACCGCTCCCCGGGGCCAACGGGCCACCCGCCCCCCTCCCCCCACCTGCTGCCCCCGCCGCCGACTCGGGGCCGGGGCGTGGGGGCGGTCCTTGCGGGTGTCGCGCTCACTCGGGGCGAGAGGGGGCGCTGCAGAGGGCCTCCGGTGGAAGCGGGAGCACATGGAAGGCGGAGGTGGGTGGTAACACGTTGCTGGAGGACTGGGGATGGAAGCCTGGCTCCCAGCGCTCTACGGCACTGACCTCAGTGGATGCCTGTCTCCAGGTCCACAACAGGTAGTGACCAGCATCGGATGTTTTGAGAACGTCTCAAAAAATGGTCAAGGAAGACATTAGTGTGGCACCTTTGAAACAATGGAGAAATAGCCATGGCCTCTGGGAGCTGGGTTTTACTAGCTCTGAACAGAACAGTTCCTGCTTTTGGATTTGGGACAAGTGGACAAAACAAGAAGCAACTCCCTTTCCCTAGGGAGAATGCCCCCAAAGAGCTGTTGGTCCCAAGAGAAGGTTCAGGATTAGGGAAGCTAAAAGATGCCCCATCTTCAACCTGAAGGCCTGCTGATCCTCCAGGAAACCAGAATCATAGCTTGGCGTGGTCCTGGACTCCCTCGCACAGAAATCGGTTACCACTAGCCCTGGTCCTCAAGACTTTTCAACTAAATTGAGATGAACACCCCAAGGGGTGGAATTCTTGGTAGGAGATGACAGGGGTGATTCACCCACAATGAGCTTTTTCCTCTGGGTCTTCTGGAAAGATGTAGCTTTTTCAGTTGGTGGATTGCTGGCCAGTGTGAGAGAAGAAGAGTGTGGAGAGCAGGCAAGGTAGCATCTTAGCCTCCTGTGCGACCAGGGTCTTTTGGATGATTCTGGACCTGGTGAGGCTCAGTCATGAACCACCAGTGGGCTCAGGTGCCATGGCTTGAGAGGACACTGCAGTCCTATGGCGAGGTCAGTGTTGAGACCTCCTGCCAACAACCAGACCTAGCTTCAGTAAGCTTGTATGTGAGCCACCTGGCAAACAGAAAGTCCAGCCCCAGTCGAGCATTCAGAAGACCACAGCCCCAACAAACATGTTGACTGAAACACCATGATATGTTCTGGGGCAGAACCATCCGGCTAAAATGTTTCTGTTTTTCTTGAAAGAATGTTGCAGTTTGACCTCTTCTCTAGCCTACTGCCTTCCTCACCCCTGCATTGATAGAGAAGATGAAGTTGGGTAGACCTGGTGAAGAACTTTGGAAGATTGTGTCCAATAGGTCACCAAGCACTTTTGTCTATTTCAAGATGGTGGAACAATTTCTGAAACCAAAAGAGTTGAAGCACAGTCAATTGGGATGTTTGATTTAGTTTCCCAAAGTATAACCAGCAAAAAAGTAGACATTCTTCAGAGGCAAAGCTCAGCTCCTTGGGAGTATGGATTTTTCTACCCATTGACAGTGAGTCACTCAGAGCTTCCGCCTTTCCCTGGGAGAAGAGTTGCATTGAGAAGGCATTAAGAGGACATGTTAGGAGCTGTCAGTATTTCTTCTTTTAAAGTTTGGAACTTATGAACCTTCTGGGGATAATTTCTTGTTTAATGATCATCTGAAATGCCCTCCTTAACATTGGTAATTATAGTTGCCAGATGAGTCTGTTAAAAGGGGAGTTTTCACACCGGCCTTGGAAGTGTCTTAGCATCTCTCGAGTTCTCCTTGAAGTTCAGTAAACAAGACAATAATAATAATTACTTCTGTGATAGTAGGTAATTGTACTAGATGTAAAATAGTTTTCCCGTGGCTGATTATTTGCATAATCATTACTAAAAAGGGCTAAATTGCATTACAAGAATATAACCAATGTCAGCATTTTTATAGCCAGTGTCTACATTACATAACACATACTGAGAAATTTAATTTGTTGTTCAAATTTAGTTTTAAAAACAGTTAAGAAGTGCTAACTGTACATTTTGAACTGTAAAAATGGGCGTGTAAAAAGCAGGATGTTGATTTAAGGACACATCTTGGATTATCCAGTACACTTATTGACCTTTAAAGGTAAAAAAGAGAAGAAAACTGATGCCATTCTCAATTTAAATATTACATTAATTAAATACTATACCCAAGGGTATGTGAGATGGTTTCTTGTAACCTCTGACCAAGAAACCACATTTTGACTGGACAAGAACTATTATTGAATATGTTTGTAATTGGTTTATTTCACCTCTGTGTCTGCTGACATTTTTCTTGACCCTCTGTGGTAAAGATGTGATTTGGAGTCTAGAGAGTCTTCAACTTCTCTTTGGTGCTTTAGACAATTAAATTGTAAAAAGTAAGCCTTCCTTGAATAGCATCTTTCAAGGAATAGGTGCTAATTTTAGAGAAAAACTTTGTTTATCTAACGGCACTCTTCAGTCATAGTGAAGAAATATGGAGTCAAGCTCAGTTACCAAAATTTTGGCTCTTGGTAGACAGTTTCTCCTATAGCAGAGTTCTCATCATCAACTGGTATATTATAGCCATCCACTTTAGGAAGGTGATCATAAATATAGGCTGAGCCTTTTAAAATCATGTATCTAGATGCAAAATGAAATTTCTTATCCAGATGCTCTGGTCAACATTCTGCTAAACAAAAGAGTCATAAAATGGTAGTCTGTGAGCCAGGTCTAGTCTCTTTATGTTTTTTGCCTTGCCTGGATGGTAGATAAGAAAAATGGACTTGAATACCTTTAGATGGGTCATGTGATACTTGTTTATAATTGTCCCAGGGCGCCCTCTTACCAGAAATCCTTTCCGCTTCACTCTCACATTACTTATCAGGCTCCAGTAGGCATTAGAGTTTGCAGCCCCCAGATGGTAGTCAACCATTTGCTAACATGTTTGGGTATCAGAAAGATGTAACCAGTGGAATAAGGAGCCCAGTTGCCTTGTCCATCTCTGTGTCCTCAAACGTTCAAATACTTGTTGACTGAATCAGTGAACAGAAGACTGACTGAAGTATAGATAAAGTACCTTGGCTGACCTTTGTTATACTTGTGTGGAGCGCTGCCCTCTGTTCTCCTTTCTCCTTTGACTTGTGGTCTCTCCGTGGTGGTAACACCATGTTTAGGAGAGTCCCTTCCAGTTCTGTCTGGAAGGAAGTGTGGCTGAGTCCCCTTCCAGAGAGCCAGACTGTGTTAGTCATTAAAAGGATTGAATGCATTTAAGCTTCAACTGCATGGCTTTCCAAGTGGCTGTTTGGTGGTGTTTTACACCCTCTCCCTTGTGATTAGCTGACAGTATGGAGGAGGGCTCCCCTCAGTTGGCAAAAATATTCAAAGAGAATGCTGTATGTCTACACAGAAGGTTAGTAGCGGCCAAGTTGAAATTTATTTAGGCGTTTTTAACAGTGGCAGTTCCTGACATTTGTCAGCGTTCAGTTTACTTACAATTCCTGGGTATCTTCCTATAAGATAGTTCTATCTTATGTATTCATGCATCCATATCTAATAAATATGTATACGATTACATGTATGTGTATATATATAATACTGCTTTTGTTTTCTTCCAAACAAAATAAATAATAATAGGATTTTTGTTTTGTTGAAAGAAATTTACTGTAGTTAAAAATCGATGCTGCTACATCGATTGAACGTGGGCCTTTCCGCTATAGCGCTACATAGGCATCTTGTGTCCTGCAAAATTATACACTGAAAATAACAGGGTTTATGGGAAAAACTGGATTGAGGCCAACTGCAGAAACATTGGAACTTTGTGAACAAAAACAAAACCAAATCTAATAAAAGTACCCGTCAGTTAAATCTCCACCTGGCTGATGTTTGCTCTTGCCAGGTCAATCCATCCTTATAGCCTTCAAATTGGGCTGGTACTTCTTTCTTCTCTCTGTAACTCGCAGAGATCATTCACTTCTAATGGAGACCGTTTTCATTGAAATGAAATCTAACCTAGAGCATAGCCCTCTGCATTCATCTGTATGGAAAGAAATATTTTGTACCTTCTTCATCTGTAATTTGCAGCTTTGCCAGTCATGTTAGCATAGTGGAAAGGTATTAATTCTTGAAGCCACTGTGGGCCTACTCAGATTAAAGGAAGGCACTTGAATGCGTTTCCAGCTTTGTTCTTGATCTTCAAGCATTGTTAAGTCTTTCTCTTTCCTTGTCAGAGCTCTTTCCTGCGATTGCTTCAAAACATTAACAAACTGTGAAAGTCACATAAGAACCAACACAACTTGTTAATTTGACATATTCCTTTAGGTACCACTTGTACCCAAGGTGAAACACGTGCAGTTCCAGAACGAACAGTCAGTGATAAAACTTCTTGAGTGTCAGTACCAGTATTTGAAGAGGCAAATATTGTCAAAGAGAATTCATTGGATGAGCTGAATTGATTTTTTGGCACATGGTAGACACCTGAAGAATATCAACTGGGTATATGATTCTCCCAGCTTTTGAAAGTTATTTTAAATTATTCCCTGTGGATAGATAGCAGCTTATTTTCAAGTAGTATAGACTTTTATGTGAAGTCATTCCTCATTGCATAAGATCATTTCCTCAAGGGCTTGAACTATCCTTGAAATGAGTTTATACAGCGTCTTGCACCTGAGCAATTGCTAAGGAATGGTTCAGACATGGTAATTATCAAAGATCTTAAGTACTGGAGACACACATTTAGATTGCGAAGATGTGAGCCCCTCTACATCTCTTGGATGGTGAAAAGAGTTGTAGATGTGGCTAAATTTATAACACCATCATTCATTTGCTCATCTCGCATTAAGAGAACACCAAATATATGCCAAGCACTACTCTAGGGGATTGATGAGATTGTATTGCCTGAGCTTATGGTCTAGTGTGAGATATAGTTAAGAAAACAGGCAGTTTACAGCGCAGGAGGAAAAGTATTAGTACAGGGAAAATGGGGTTCCCTACGACCATGAGGGGGATCTACAGTGGGGGAATGAGCGAAGGCTTTCCAGAGAACATGACGACTGTGGAGATGTTTGAAATAGGAAATGAGCATGATCAGGTTTGCAGGACTTATTGAGAATATTATCTTTTCTGTTTTTAAAAGCAATTTATGTTCATTGTTGCAGCTTAGAAAAATAAAAGCATAAAATTATACCTATATGTAGATATATATATATCTAATTTATCTAAGATAAATATTATTATATATATACTTTTAGCATATACTTGATGTTTATTAAATACTGATGTGATATCTGAATTAATTAAAATGTTAGCTTTCTTGGTATAGGTACAAATATGAGTGAAAGTATTTTCTATATGTATCTGTACAATTAATAAATCAAATTGGAACATAGGATACATATTTTATTTTTCTTGTATATGCATATATATAATGATTATTTCCTTATATATCTTAAAATACTGTTCTATATCATGATTTTTAATGACAGGTTAATTTTCACTTGAATTGATACACTATTGTGTGTCTAACTGATCCCCTATTGCTGGATATCTAGATTTCTTCCATTTATAAACAATTTAAATATTGCTTTTAACCTCCATGAACATAATTATTTGTATTCCTGTCTTATTATTATGCTCAAGATAAATTCTGAGAAGTGAAATTTCTAGGTTGAAGAATGCTAACATTTTTAACACTTTTGTTACGTAATCTCAGATTGCCCCTCAGAAATGGACAGTGAGTTAGTTTGGAGGAAGACTGGAAGCCGTGGTGACCAGTTTATATACTCTTTCGGTAATTGAAATGAGTGTCAACTGGTGACTTGAACCAAAGGAGTGGTAATATAGACAAAGACAAATGGATGGAATTTGAAACATTAAAAAGGAATCACCATAATTTGGTACACCAGTCAAGATTATGTCTGGCTGCTTATAATATAAAATGTACAATAACAGTGGCCTAAACAAGGTTTCTTTTCTTCCATGAAATAAACTTGGAGTTAGGCAGTCTAAGATTGGTGTGATGCTCTCTGCAGTTCTCAGGATATCAGGCTTCTCCTTGTCTCTTTCACCTTCAGCTGTGGTGTCTACCGTTAAGGTCACTGCTGGACCCAAGGTGGCCACGGAGCTCTAGCCATCTTTTGTGTAAGAGGATGGGAGAAATAGGCAGAAAAGGAGATGCAAAAGTTGAGTCATCTTCTATAAACAGCTGCCGAAAGTTCCATGCCATCTTGCTTTCCCTTATTGGCCTGAATAATTATATGGTCACAGCTAGCTGCAAAGGAGGCTAGAAAATGTGATTTTCAGTTATACTCTCTTCATTCCCTCTCAAGTAAGACTTGACTGACATTATGTAGGGATTGAGGGAAAGGCAGGAGTTGAGGCATGACTTTGTGGTTTCTGTTTTGGTCCATTAGGTGGGTGGTAGAACCAGTAGTGGAGATAGAGAACCAAGGAAGAAGCACTGGTTGGAGGAAGTGGGGGCAGTGGAAAGGACAGTGAGTTCAGAGTGATTGTGGGACACCTAGGTATAGATATTCATAGCAGTCGGTCATGTGGGCATGGGACTCAAAAGCATGATCTGTCATGGAGATCGAGATTGGGAATCATTGGCATATAGATTAGAATGAAAGGCAAAGGACAGTGTGTAAATAGGAAGGGGGTCCAGGGGAGGAGGACTGGAGAAAGTGGACATTTACAGGATGGAAGAAGAGACAGAAGATCAGATTTACAAGGAGTAGCAAGAGAGGTAGGAGGCAAAACAAGAGACTTTGCTGTTATGGAAGGTAATGGAAAATTGGATTTCATGAAAGGTGTGGTCAGCAGAGTCCTTTGGCTGTAATAAACAGTAAGTTGTTGGAAACCTTAACGGGCATGTTTTCTATAGAGTGTGTTGGTGGGAGGGCTTGATTGCAGTGTGATGATGCATGCAGGGAGATGTGGGGAATGTGGATGTAAAGACATATGGGTAACAGTCTTGAGAAGCTTGAGTGAGACAGCCATAGAAAAAAGAATGAAATAATGCTATTTGCAACAACTTGCATAGACCTAGAGATTGTCACATTAAGTAAAGTAAGTTGGGCAAAGCAAATGTCGTATCTTATCACTTATATGTGGAATCTAAAAAAATAATACAAATGAATGTTTTCACAAAATGGAAACAGACTCACAGACAAAAAAAACCCCACAAACTTATGGTTCATTCAGTTCAGTTCAGTCACTCAGTCATGTTGGACTCTTTGAGACCCCATGAATCACAGCATGCCAGGCCTCCCTGTCCATCACCAACTCCTGGAGTTCACTCAAACCCATGCTCATCCAGTCGGTGATGCCATCCAGCCATCTCATCCTCTGTCGTCCCCTTCTCCTCCTGCCCCCAATCCCTCCCAGCATCAGGGTCTTTTCCAATGAGTCATTTCTTCACATGAGGTGGCCGAAGTATTGGAGTTTCAGCTTCAGCATCAGTCCTTCCAGTGAACACCCAGGATTTATCTCCTTTAGGATGGACTGGTTGGATCTCCTACCAAAGAGGAAAAGAGGAGAGTGATAAATTAGTAGCTTGGCATTAGACACATACACTACTATATAAAATAGGTAAACAACAGGGTCCTACTGTATAGCGCAGGAGACTATGTACAATATCTTATAATAAACTATAATGGAAAAGAATCTGCAAAAGAATATATCACTTTGCTATATATCAGAAACTAACACAACATTGTAAGTCAACTATACTTCAGTTAAAAAAACATTGTTTGATAGTGAGGAGAGAGTGAATGTGATATCCAGGGTGAAGTGGGAGAATAGATCGGCCTATTCTCCATTCCCCTAGTTCTACACATGCTCTGCTACTTTGGTGGATAACAAAAAATTGTGATACCGACTTTGGTTTATTGGACCCAAGAAGTGATTTTCCATGAACCCTACAAACTCCTCTCCTGCTGAGCGGTGACAGTGGGGTCCAACATCTTCAGTAATTTTAGCTGGAGAAAAAAGGTAGAACATGTTTAATGTAGTCACCCAGAACCTTTCTGAATAAAATTTGGTCAGGGAAAGGATCTTGCTGTATTGAGGACAAGGAGATAAAGTTCTTCATTAATGGGTTTATTGTACCAGCAGTTCTCTGAGAGATCAGCTCACTGGGGTGCTATTGATAAATGAATGTGATAGTGTTTTATGTGTCAGTTATTCAATCAAACACTAAAACAGGTGTTGCTGTGAGGTTATTTTGTAGATGTGATTAAGGTCCATAATCAGTTGACTTTAAATAAGAGAGATTATTCTAGGTAATCTGGGTGAACTTGATATCAGTCTGTTGAAAAAGAAATGCCATCTGTGGATCGCAGCCTCATTCTGGAAGATTTCCAGCTTCCCCTTCCTAATGGTCTGACTTATGGACTTCAGACTTCCCTGGCCAGGGCCACAACCACATAAGCTGTTTTGTTAAATCTTGTAGGATATATCAGTATATCTAGTGGTTCCCCTTCTCTGGCTGAACCCTGATTGATACAGTCAGCATCCCCATCCACACACCACCAATTGGTAACACTGTGAAGCTAGACACGTCTTTCAGTCTTTTTGAACCTCGATGGCTTCTGCTGTAAAATGAGAGCTCTTCTCTTTTTAAAACTCCTCCTCCTGATTGAGTCTTGTTACTTTTTCACATGAACACCTTACTTCTTTGTAGCTGTCATCATCTTGCGTGTGAAGAGAGGCAAGCCTAGCGCTCCAAGAATGCTGCCGTTTTTTGGTCTTCTGTTACACTGGAGCTGCTCCCTGGAGCCATGTTTGGGATGGCAGGTTAGAGGTGGTGCTGGACCCCTGGGCCAGGCCTCAGCTGGGTCTGAAATTCATGCCTGCCTAGAGTCAGCCTCTGCTCTTGTAGTTGAGTGAGTGATGGGGATGGTGACGTAGTTTTTCTTGGTCCTGAGTCACTCCTTCTTGTCCCTTCTTTCAGCAAAATGTCTTTTCTGACATTGCCCAGTGAGGCTGAGTCACTCGGTGGATGCTGCTGCCTCCAAAGTTCCTGTTACTCCAATGAAAGGCCCATCAGTTGACCAAACTTGTAGAAAGCTGTGGCCCATTCCTGGGAAGCCTGGGAGGGCCATCAGTTTGTCATTTTATGTCCTGTTTTCTCTTAATTGTGTGTTTGATAACAGAAAACTGAATTGCAATTTATAATCCTAAATATTTTAATCAATAAAACAGTAAATGTTAAAAAAAATTGTTCTTTCTTTGCTCCAGTCATCCCATCTCTCCCGGAATCCCCCCAGCATTGTTCCGTCACCATGCTGCTTTCTAAATGACTTATAGGAGCATTGGTGTGGAGGCTGGAGGGACACATGTGTGGGACTGGGGCCCCAGGCCACATTCTGCCATACCAGGAATTCCCCTGCCGAGGGGCCTCCACCCTATTCTCAGATTCTTGATCAGGGAATTTTCCTCTTCGATTTTCATTTCCTTGTCTTTGAGTTCAGTGTTCTAAAACTTATATCTCAAGGGCACTTGCTAATAAACTGTGGATCATATATCCTGGATGTGAACTTTATTTAAAAATTGTTACTTTTGTTCAGTTATTCATCAATCAAATATTTATTGTATGTTAACTATGTGCCTAGAACTATGCTAAGTGCTGGGGCTGCAGCCATGAATGTCTTTTAAACTGCTGTTCAGAATGTGATTGTGAAGAAAACTTCACGCCCACATATGGTTGTATACCACATTTTTAACACATTGGAGTGCTTTTAGTATGTTAAAAGGGGCAATCAGGTCAACCCTTTCTGTGAGCAGACCTCAGAATACAGCTTTTCCTGCCGTCTCTGGATGTGTAAGTGAACTTCCAGTAAATGCACTGTTTTAGCATCGTTAGAAGTCTGCAGCATTCTTTAAAAATTTTAGGCCTGTTCATAGCTACTCACATGAAAGTGTACAAGTAAACACACTTTATATAGCACAATGCACCCTAGTCCATTAAATACCACTCAAGGTTCAGGTGGTGTGGTGATGAATGTTCTAGGCCTGGTGTAATAATCAGTGTCTGGCAGTAACTGAATGTCTAACACTTTGTCTCCTTATATTGTATAAAAGGTTCAGTTCGGTTCAGTTCAGTCACTCAGTTGTGTCCAACTCTTTGAGACCCCATGAATTGCAGCATGCCAGGCCTCCCTGTCCATCACCAACTCCCGGAGTTTACTCAAACTCATGCCCATCAAGTCGGTGATGCCATCCAGCCATCTCATCCTCTGTCATCCCCTTCTCCTCCTGCCCCCAATCCCTCCCAGCATCAGGGTCTTTTCCAATGAGTCAACTCCTCACATGAGGTGGCCAAAGTATTGGAGTTTCAGCTTCAGCATCAGTCCTTCCAATGAACACCCAGGACTGATCTCCTTTAGGATTGACTGGTTGGATCTCCTTGCAGTCCAAGGGACTCTCAAGAGTCTTCTCCAACACCATAGTTCAAAAGCATCAATCTTTTGGTGCTCAGCTCTCCTCACAGTCCAACTCTCACATCCATACATGACCACTGGAAAAACCATAGCCTTGACCATATATAAAAGGTAGTGTGGGTGTTTATTTAGCGTTCTGGGTCCTTCTACCCTGGCTTTTATATTTAGGAGAGAGAGTGTGAGCTCTTGTATGTTAAAGATTCAACTATGAAACAGGCATCAGCCTTCAGTTAGAGTGAAGGACACCCTAAAATTGCAAGACAAGCTGATGAAACCAACCAAGCCTTGTTAGCACTCACAGCTACTTTTCATTGCAAATTGGGGGTTGTTTTCTTATGGATAAGCAAACCAGGTGTGGAGATAAATTGCCATGGCTGTTATAGGAAGAGTAACTTCTTCAGACCTTATTTAAAAACCTTGCTCTTAATCACAATAGGCTTTATTGCTCTTACGACATAGCGCAGGGATAAGGAATTGTCTGTAAGTTATAGTTAAACCAGACAGCTCCACTGGGAAGTTATCACATGTATCTGATTTTATGTGTTAGGTTTCCTGGAACCATTCTGGTGGGAGGAGAGGGTTCCATTGCTGAACTCCAGAATTTTCTGCTGGATTCTAAGCTCTATGAGATAACAGGCTGTGTCTATTGTATTTTCCATGAGTGTATTCCCGACTCATGGCACTTTGCTGTACACACTGTAACCTTTCAATAAATATTTGTTGAATGAGTCATTGAAAATGTTCAAAGCCTGTGTTTCTAGGCTACCTTGGGTTTCTCTTGAGTGAGTGTCCTTTATTTTTCCCCTATATGGTATTACTTTTTACCCTTTCTAAGAAGATTCCTTCAGATTGTCCTAGAAATTCAAGTTTCCATTTTGCCTTCCACTGGATCTTGTATAGACTTACTAGGTAACAAAAGTCCCTTATGGTGAATTCAAACATCCAAATCATTGTCCTTCATTATGGGTGACAACTGGATTGAGAGCAGCTATTCTAGGAGAAGAGGGCATCAGAGGATAAGATGGCTGGACAACATCACCAATGCAATGAATATGAACTTGGGCAGACTCTGGGAGATGGTGAGGGACAGGGAGGGCTGGCGTGCTGCAGTCCATGGGGTCACAAAGAGTCGGACATGGCTGAACAATAACGCCAACAACATTCTCTATTAAGTGCTGCATGAGACAGAGCCCCTTACACATCTATACACACAAAGACCACCGTGTGGTTTGCAGCTGCTGTTTTTCTCCACTCAAGCCTAAGTGTCTTGGCCCAGTTTGGTATGCACCATCCATTTTAGGTCGAGCTGCGTAGAACTGGAGAATTGTATCCAGAGGGTTTACTGAAGGATTCCTTTGGGTGCTTGACCTTTAAGGAAGTGAGGCAGGATTGGGTGGTGCAGCAGACATGCAGTGAGTTTCCAACTGAGGTCTCAGTGGATCCCGAGGAAGGCTTGGTAGCTGGAATGACCCTTCAGAAATGTCCCAACTTGAGGCCAGGGGCCCGGACTCCTCATATCCCTGCATCAGCCAGCCATTGCTGGTAGGCTGCCCTTGAGGTGGGGGAGAATTATTCTTGGGCAGGGCAGCTCCCTGTGGTGGAAGGCAGTTCCCTTTGAGGCTCACATATGAGTCCTTAGCAGCATGGATATTCCTGGAATCTGAGAGGATGGGCACATGGACCCGGAAAAGGGGACCTGGGTGGGGTATCACATTATCCACCACATCATCAGCTCTTGCTCTTCACAGATTGGTAGGCTGTCTGCTCTAGGTCCTCCATGATGAGCATCTGTCACCTCACTTGTATTTTAGGTTATTGTTCTTGTTCAGTTGCTAAGTCCCGTCCAACTCTTTGTGACTCCATGGAATGCAGCATGCCAGGCTTCCCTGTCCTTCATTATCTCCTGGAGTTTGCCCAAACTCATGTCCATTGAGTCAGTGATGCCATCCAGCCATCTCATCCTCTGTCCTCACCCTTTAGGTTACTGGTTCCTCGCAGAGACATCGTTTGTCATTTGACAGCTTCTTGGGGGCAGCCCAGGTCTTGAGTACTGACGCACTGGCCATGGGCTGGGATCGTGCTTGTGATTCCTCATCTGTCCATACCACGCACAGCACAGATCCACATGTGGGGAGGTGTTTCAGAAGCTGACATTTCCTTTGGGTCTCCATCCCTTCTACTTGAGATGGTTTCTTCCACTGGCCCTCCCACTCTTAAACTGCCTGTGTGTCCTCATCTTCTGCTGTTTATTCTTTAAACTTTGAGGCTCTGTATAGTTTTAACCTGGAGTTCTTCTCTTCTCTCATTGTGCTACAGTGACCAGAAGGGTGATTTCCGAGTCTCTGACACTTTCTTGTTTATTTTTTTTTCCCCCCTGAGCTCCAGAGCTAGCCATCTAACTCTCTTGGGCTCTTTAAACTCAGAACATTCAAAGCTGAACTTATGTTTAGCATATATGAGACTTGCTTTTCCTTCTGGGCTCCTAGCCTCAATAGTATCTGCATCCACCTGCTCTGTAGCTAGAAATATGTCCTCCTTTGTTTTGCCCAGACCCCATGTATCTGATGAATCTGCATCCTGAATATTTCTTGAACCTGGCCTTTTCTCTCCATACTCACTCTCACCACTTTAATTCAAGAGACAACTCTCACTGTTTCAGTCACCCTGATACCTCTCAGCTGGTATCTCTGAATCTAGTTCAATTTTTTTTTCCCATACTGGACTCACAAAGGTCTTTCTAAAAATCCCCATTTTTCTATGTCTCTCCCAATGAAGTATCTTTAAGTGATGCCCTTGGGTTTTGACCTTTCTCATTTTTTACTAGCTCTCCACTCACAGCACATATTCCATCCAGAGAAATCTGTTCTCAGTTCTTGGACATTCCATGTGCTCTCCTTTAATCACACCCTCCTAAGTGACAGGGCACTCTTCATTATCATCTCTGCCACATCTTTGCTTCCTTAATTCCTGTTCATCCTTTAAGTCTCAGCTGAGACGTCATTCTTGGGAAAACTTCCCCAGCTCATCAAGAGTTTTCTTCGGGCTCCTCTAGAACCCTGTTTGTCTCTCATCACAGCACTCAAAATTAATATGTTGTAATTTATTATCTTATTTTCTAAATCTCCCACTGGGTTGTAAGTTTTGAGAGAGCAGAGATTCCCTCTGACTTGTTGCATCTTTAGCACCTCACACAGTGCAAGATTCAGAAAACACTCTAGTGAAAGAATTAATTTATTTAGGTCTTTCTTTACATGAAAGTTGAAATTGTCTCAGATGTTTGTACAGTCTGTTTTGTAGGAAACTTGAAGGCATTTTTAATCTTTCAGTTTTCCTGAGGGCATATAAGTTTTGAGTCTATTTTCTATGTCTTTATTGGTCAATTAATAATAATTTTGGTTTCTCATAAGTTAACCTCACTGACAGCATTCAACTTTGTGTTATAAGTAAAGTTAATACAGTCTTATATTCAAGGGATTATTTAATCTTGGAGTGGATGGGAGTTTTGAAGTCCTTTGCTCAGTCTTTCACTAACATCTCCAACAAGTGAACAAAAGTGAGGGACTCTTTTACTTTACTGAAGAAGAGAGGAATGCTTGAGATGTCAAAATTGGCTGTTTGCCTTCACTAAGTCTGAGTGTGTCATCCACGAGGCAGAGATGGTATCTTCCTAGACTCTTATGGAGAGTTGCCTTGGAAATCTTGATGTCATTATTGCTTTCTTGCACAAGACTTAGTAAAGGAGGCCAGTGAGGCTCAGCCCAGCCCCAGGTCTTGTTTAATTCTCTTGTTGATGAAGAATGGGGTTAAGATGTGCCTCAGCGACTGACATCACAGGCCTTGACATTATGGTAGGCACTTGACATCTAAACTTTTCCTGGAAATCCAGATGCGATGATGAACTGTTGGAAGTCAGATCAACTCATGGAATCCAAAGCTCCTGTTGCTTTAAAAAGTGAATGGAAAGCATTTTAGTGTCCTGATATTTACATTGCTGTATTTGTTTGTGTTGCCTTAAAACCACGTTCACTTAGAAAAATATGGTACACAGGGTGGTTTGTGAAATAGACTTTGGTAAGCATCTTGTAGTTAAATATTAACAAAGAGGAAGGGACCCACACCATGGCTGCCTTTGGGATGTAAAAACATATGGACTTTCTCCAAATTATAGACCTAATTTTCTTTCCAAAGTGATGTATATTTTAGTTCCATGTAGGATTGTCAAGGGCTCAATGGTAAAGAATCTGCCTGCCAATGCAGAAGACGAGGGTTCAATCCCTGGGTTGGGAAGATCCCCTGGAGAAGAAAGTGGTGGACAGAAGAGCCTGGCAGGCTTCAGTCCATGGGGTTGCAAGAGTCAGACACGACTTAGTGACTAAACAACAACAAAGGATTGTCATAGATTGTTTTCTTGTCTGTTTATCAAACATGGCAGTGATTCCAAATTCTTTGATATCTTGAGACTTTTTTATGTTTTATTACCCTCCACTCTCCCACTCTTCTATGGCTGTGTCTATGGTATTGACTTTTTGGGAAGCTGGTATATTCACTTTTGACTTCATGAACTGATATATATTTTGAAGAAATCTAACCTTTGATCCTGGTTGAAGTACAGAGAGGTTTTAGAATTGTAACTTCCTGTGATTCTTGTATAAAATAGTCTTATTAAAAATAGTAGTAATAGTGTTTAATGAGTGTTACTGTATACCAGACATTGTGTAAATTTTCATATGCATTCTCTCATTTGGTCCTTCCTGGAGCTGACTGTGGCTCAGATATGAACTCCTTATTGCAAAATTCAGGCTTAAATTGAAGAAAATAGGGAAAACCACTAGGCCATTTAGGTATGACCTAAGTCAAATTCCTTATGATTATACAGTGGAGCTGATGAATAGATTCAAGACATTAGATCTAGTAAACAGAATGCCTGAAGAATTATGGATGAAAGTTCATAACATTGTACGGGAGGTGGTGACCAAAACCATCCCAAGGAAAAAGAAATGCAAGAAGGCAAAGTGGTTGTCTGAGGAGGCTTTACACATAGCTGAGGAAGGAAGAGAAGTGAAAGGCAAACGGAGAAAGGGAAAGATATATCCAACTGAATGCAGTTGGGTGTATAAACCAGAGAATAGCAAGGAGCCGAAAGAAGGCTTTCTTAAATGAACAATGCAAAGAAATAGAGGGAGACAATGGAAGGGGGAAGACTAGAGATCTCTTCAAGAAAATGGGAGATATCAAGGGAACATTTCGTGCAAGGATGGACATGATAAAAGACAGAAACAGTAGGACCTGGCAGAAGCAAAAGAGATTAAGAAGAGGTGGCAAGAATACACAGAAGAATTGTGCAAAAAAAGGTCTTAATGTTCCCAGGAACCACAATGGTATGGTCACTCACCTAGAGCCAGACATCCTGGAGTGTGAAGTCAAGTGGGACTTAGGAAGCATTATTACAAACAAAGCTAGTGGAGCTGACACAGTTCCAATTGAGCTATTTAAAATCCTAAGAGATGGTGCCGTTGAAGAGCTGCACTCAATATGTCAGCAAGTTTGGACAGTGGCCACAAGACTGGAAAAAGTCAGTTTTCATTCCAAACCCAAAGAAGGGTAATGCCAGTGAATGTTCACTCTACTGTATAATTGCACTCATTTAATATGCCAGCAAGGTTATGCTCACAATCCTTCAAGCTAGGCTTCAGCAGTACATGAACTGAGAACTTTCAGATGTATATCTCGATTTCAAAGAGGTAATGGAACCAGAGATAAAAATGCTAACATTCACTGGATCATGGAGAAAGCAAGGGAATTCCAGAAAAACATCTACTTCTGCTTCATTGACTATGTTAAAGCCTTTGATTGTGTGGATCACAACAAACTGGAAAATTTTTAAGAAATGGGAATACCAGACTACCTTACCTGTATGCAGGTCAAGAAGTGATAGTTAGAACTGGATGTAGAACAACAGATGGTTCCAAATTGGGAAAGGAGTATGTCAAGGCTGTATATTGTCACCCTGCTTTTTTAACATATGGAAAGTACATCATGCTAAATGCCAAGCTGGGTGAATCACAAGCTGGAATCAAGATTGCCAGGAGAAATATCAACAACCTCAGGTACAGATGTCTCTAATGGCAGAAAGTGAAGAGGAACTAAAGAGCCTCTTGATGAGGGTGAAGGAGGAGAGTGAAAAAACTGACTTGAAATGTAACACTCAAAAAACTAAGATCTTGGCATCTGGTCCCATCACTTCATGGCAAATAGAAAGGGAAAAAGTGGAAGCAGTAACAAATTTTATGTTCTTGGGCTCCAAAATCACTGTGGACAGTGATTGTAGCCATGAAATTAAAAAAAAAACAACAAACATTTACTCCTTGGCAGGAAATGTATGAACAAACCTAGGCAGTGTATTAAAAAGCAGAGACATCACTTTGCTGACAAAGGTCCGAATAGCCAAAGCTATGGTTTTTCCAGTAGTTTGGATGTGAGAGTTGGACCATGAAGAAGACTGAGTGCTGAAGAATTGAAGGTTTTGAATTGTAGCACTAGAGAAGAGTCTCAAGAGTCCCTTGGACAGCAGGAGTTCAAACCAGTCCTAAAGGAAATCAACCCTGAATATCCATTGGAAGGACTGCTGCTGAAGCTGAAGCTTCAGTACTTTGGCTGTGTGTTGCGAAGAGCTGACTCACTGGAAAAAATCTTGATTCTAGGAAAGATTGAGGGCAGGAGGAGAAGGGGGCAACAGAGGATGAGATGAGTAGATAGCATCACCAACTTAATGAACATGAATTTGAGCAAACTCCAGGAGGTAGTGGAGGACAGAGGAGCCTGGCATGCTGCAGTCCATGGGGTCACCAAGAGTCGGACACGACTTAGCGACTGAACATTAGCAATGGGATTCATACTAGTATTATCCCCACTTTATGATTCAGAAGCTGAGGCTCATCAGCTACCAAATGGTTAAAACCAAGATTCAATGAGGTCATCTGAGGCATTCATCTCTTTGATAAATGATAAAATGCCTGCAGTATTCCTTCTCGCCTCCTTCCTTTTGTTCCTCAGCGGTGTTCTGCTGTAGCACTCTCTTTAAACAGAATCCCAGATGGGATAGGTCAGTAGATGCTGCACCAAAACCGGGAAAAGGAACAAGAAAACCTTTCTGCTTCTTCATGCTTATAGCATGAAAACATGGTTGTGTGTGTTGTACTGTTCAAGACGGGGATGATACCGGCAAGCTCCTGTGTTGGTCTGTGAAGGAGTCCTGAGAAGTGAGTTAATCGGGAAGGGAAATCTTCCTTTTGAGTTTGAGTAGATGTTTTTCAACACTGTTTTAAGTCCTGCTGCTTCACAAATTGTGATGCCTCTGCTCACCTAGTAATTATGATGGAGGGGCCGTTTTCAGTGGCCTTCAGCTGGGTGGCCTCTACTCAGCTTTAGCATCGAGGAGAAGACTGGTTTTGAGGGCAGTTGGTAACATTTTTTGGTCAGTGTCCTTTCTTTCAGCATATTTATGAGCCTCAGTGCATTTTTCCATGTTCTTTTTCCTTTGTTGTTTCGGTTTTATTTCTCTTGGCGTGGTGTTTGCACCCCGTCATGATTGGAATTGGCAGGATGCTGTGTTTGAAACTCTCACTTTACTGCCCCGTTCTGTACTTAGAGTTTTGGTGCCTGGTGGGCAGTGCTGCCTTGATTGTATGTATGGATCTGTGCTCCAGAGAGGCAGGCTTCTCATAGGTGAGGCACATAACCCCAGATTCTAGCAGATGGGTCCGCACACTTGGCTCAGAAAAGAATTAACAGCATATACTTCAAAAATTGTTATTTTTTATTGAAGTATAGTTGACTTATACTGTTGTGTTAGTTTCAAGCATACAGTAGAGAGATTCATGTGTATATAATTATATATGTATGTATATATATAATTTTTTCAGATTATTTTTTCTTATAGGTTATTACAAAATGTATTTATCCTGCCCTCCCCTTCCCCCTTTGGTAATCATACTTTGTTTTCCACATGTTTCTAATCTTAATTAAAATTAAGAAAATATGTACAATAAGTTGAGGCTTTATATCAATACTTTGAATACAAAGAATCAGGAAGAGAGATGTGGTACAGTTTTTTCACCATCTGTGTGACAAGCTGTAAGGTTCTGACAGTCATTTATCCATGTACTTTTCTATGAGAAAACTCAGTTTGAGTAGATAGGAAAACTGAGATATGAGATGATACACACACATATACAAACACATGATTTGTATCTTTCCTAAGAGTTTTACATGGGGTTGTCCAGATGGCTTCACATGTCTGTTGACTTTAGTGAAGAGTCTTAGGGAATTCCTGGCAGTCCAGTGGTTAGGACTTCCACTGGAGGAGCCCAGGTTCGATCCCTGGTTGGGGAAGTAAGGTCCCATATACCCAGCAGTCCAGCCATAAAAAATAAAACAAAGAGTCTTAGAGGCTGGGGTGTCTTACCTGTTACCTAATCTGATTCCTCAACCAGCATATACACCGTTCATATATGATCACCCCGTTTCTTCTAGGAAACTTTCGAAGGAAAGAAGCACGCTGTCTTAAAGGGCAGCCTCTTCCGTTTTGGCATTGTGTGCTAACTGCTGGAAAAGGCCTTGTTATAGTGAGCCAAAGTCTCCCTTCTTGTGCAGCTCCTACCCGTTGGTATTCAGTCACCAGGAAGCTTTCAGTTTCATTTCCAAGGTAGCCCTATTTCCTTGGATGCCCTCCTGGCATCCTAGTGCAAGCCACCCCTCACTCAGTAGCCTCTTAACTGGACTCCCAACATTTCCGCTTTGCCACTCTCTGTCCACACTTTGTTCCCAACGTCTTCAGTTGCTCTTGGACAGAAGTTTGAACTACTCCACGGGATCTGGACCTGCCTGCCTTTCCAGGCTCAGCTGAGACACCTCTCCCGTTTGCTCTCTGGGTACTGCACTCGCGGCCTCTTTGCAGGCATCTGAACGTCTTTTGCCTCAGGACCTTTGCACATGCTGTGGCTTGTGCCCCGGGAGCCCCTGATCCTGCCCCGTCTCCTTTTCCGCCCCTTGCAGTTCTAAAGTCAGTTCACCAGAAACGCCTTCTCTGACCCTCAGACCCGGGTAGACCTCCCTGTTAGGTATTCTCTGCGCAACCTGTGGTTCTCTTCCACAGTGCTGGTCGTTGGAATCAGTCTTTATTTTTGTACTTATTTCTGTAAGGACTGTCTTCTTGGAGGCAGGGTCGCATCTGGTTCAGTGATGTATCTCCAGCACCCAGAGCGTGAGAGGAGCTTGTGGAAGTCTCCCAAGTATTCCAGAAAGGTCTAGGCTACTGGAAGTTAGGGCTGTTTTCTCCTCCAGAGTGAGCACCTCTGTCTTTTCTTCCTGCTCTTTTTATTTTCTAAGATTGTATTTTGCTGTTGTTGTCATCAACCATTTTTAAAGAAAAAATTTCAAAATAATGTAAATGAAAATACTAAGTCACAGAACTTCTGTGCAGTGGGTGAACTGGTACTTAGAGGGACAAATTTATAACCTTAAAAACAAAAGAGAATGAACTCAGCATTCATCTCAAAAAGTTTAAAAAAGACAGCAAAATGAATGAAAGGAAGTCAAAAGAAGGGATTAAGTGTAAATAAAGACAAAAATTTAATAAATTAGAAAAGAGAAAAATAGTAGAAAAAGTGTACTGAAGGTTGTACTAGCTTTTTTTGGATGTAAAAGTTATATATATACACATATACACACACACATATAACTAATTTTTAATTGTGGTAAAATATACATAGTTGACGCTTGAATGATGCTAGGGTCAGAGGCACAGAGCCTCCATGCAGTTGAAAATCCGTATGTAATTTAAAGTTGGCCCTCTGTCTCCTGGCTCCTCTCCCTGCATGTTGTAATTGCTCATCTATGGGTTCAAGCAACCTTAGATTGTGGAGTACTGTAGTATTTGCTGGGCTCCCCTGGTGGCTCAGATGGTGAAGAATCTGCCTGCAGTGAGGGGACCTGGGTTCGAGCCGTTGAAGAAAATCTGTGTATAAGTAGACATGTGCAGTTTAAACCTATGTTCAATAATCACCTGTAAAATTTGCCATTTTAATGATTTTTAAGTGTACATTGGCTTTTAGCATTTTCACATTGTTGTGCACCTGTCACCACTGTCTTATTCCAGAACGTATTTTTTTTTTTTAATTACCCAAAGAGGAAGCCCTTTACCCATTAAGTAGTCATTCCCTGTTTCCCCAGTCAGTGGCAACTTAATAATCTGTTGTCTTTATGGATTTGCCTGTTTTGGATATTTCACATAAATGGAATTGAATAGTACATGGCCTTTGCTATCTTGAGTTTTTCTGTTTCTTCCTGTAGTGTTTTCCAGGTTCATTCCTTTTTTTTTTTTTATGGCTGAATAACATTCTGTAGTATTTTCATATATACTGTGTTGTGTTTACTCATTCATCTGTTTATGGACACCTTCTGTCTTTTGGCTATTGTGAATAATGCTGCTATGAGCTTGGCTTACAAGTACCTTGAGTTCTTTTTTCAGTCCTTCTGGGTGTATACTCAAGAGTGGAATTGCTGGGTTAGGCTATAATTCTTTGTTTAACTTCTTGAGAAACTGCCAAACTATTGTCCACTTTATATATATTTATATTTTATATTTTATACACCACTTTATATTCTCACCAGCAGTGTATTGAGGGTTAAAGTTTCTCTGCATCTTTACTTATCCTTGTTACTTTACTTTAAAAAAATGTAGCCATCTTTGTAGTTAAGAAATATTATCTCACTGTGGTTTGGATTTGTATATCCTTAAATGACTAATGATGTTGAACATCTTTTTGTGTGCCTAGTGGCGTTTATTTATCTTCTTTGGAGAGCTATCTACTTAAGTCCTTTGCCCATTTTTGAATTGGATTGTTTGTCTTTTTGTTGGTTGAGTGGTAGGAGTTCTTTTAAATTCTGATTATCAAAACCTTACCAGATATATAATTTGAAAATATTTTCTCGCTTTGAGTTGTCTTTCACTCTCTTGTCAGTGTCCTTTGATGCACAAAAGTTATAATTTTAATGAAGTATCTATTTCGCCTTTGGTTGCCTGTGGTTTTGGTCTCATATTTGGGGTAGAACTGCAGTACTGTGTTGAAAAGAAGTGGAGAAAGTGGGCATTGTTGTCTTATTCCTAATCTTTGCAGACTAGGTTTCAGTGTTTCACCACTGAATCTGACTTTGGCTGTGGATTTTTCATGAATATTCTTTACCATGTTGAGAAAATTTCCTGATCCTGGTTTTCTGACATTTTTATTATGGAAGGGTGTGGGATATTGTCAGTGCCTTTTCTCTGTCAGTTAAGATGATCATGTAGTTTTTTTCATTCTGTTAATGTAGTACACTTATTGATTTTTATATGTCGAATCACCCTTGCATTACGGGGATAAACCCACTGATCACGATGTGTGATCTTTTTAATGTTTCTGGATTTGGTTTGCTAGTATTTTTATGCTCCGCTTACAATGACAAAATATTGGCTATATTTCCTGTGCTGTACAATATACCTTGTAGCTTATTTATTTCCTGTACAGTAGTTTGTACCACTTAATCACTACTGCTACCTTGCCTCTACCTTTTTTCCTCACTGCCAACCACTAGTTTGTTCTGTATATCTGTGGGTCTGTTTCTTATTCAGTATAGTCACTAGTTTGTTTTATTTTTTAGATACTATAATATCATACAGTATCTGTCTTTATCTGATTTATTCCACTAAGGGTAATGGATTCCAAGTTCATCCATATTGTTGCAAACAGCAAAATAAAAATTTTAGTGTTTTAAATAGTGATATAACTAAACTTTCTTTAGAAATCTTTGTATATGTTGGTGATGTTTCCTCAAGATAAATTTCTAGATATGAAAGTTCAATGAATATACCTTTTATAAAGACTGTTGCTAATGCTGTCAGATTGCTCTCCAGAAAGGATGTGCTTGCCATCCAGAAAAGATACTTCCATCTGTAACTAGCTTGTTTATTTATTTCACTGGGCTCTCAGCACTACTTGTATAGCTGTTAAAAAATGCAAGCTGTTTACTGAGGTGTTTTCAATTTCTTATTATATATAAAGATTAAAAAAAAAACTATTAATGACCTTAATCCTTGTCTAGATGAATCACAAGCTGGAATCAAGATTGCCAGGAGAAATATCAACAACCTCAGATATGCAAATGATTCCACTCTAATGGCAGAAAGGAAAGAGAATATAAAGAGCCTCTTGATGAGGGTGAAAGAGGAGAGTGAAAAAGCTGGCTTGAAACTCAACATTAAAAAAATTAAGATCATGGCATCAGGTCCCATCACTTCATGGCAAATAGATGGGTAAAAAGTGGAAACAGTGACAGACTTTGTTTTCTTGGGCTCCAAAATCACTGCAGATGGTGACTGTAGCCAGGAAATTAAAAGACACTTGCTCCTTGGAAGGAATGCTATGACAAACCTAGACAGCATATTAAAAAGCAGAGACAAAAAAAAAAAAACATAAAAAAAAATAAAAAAAAAAATAAAAAGCAGAGACATCACGTTGCTGACAAAGATCCAAATAGTCAAAGCTATGGTTTTTCCCGTAGTCACATATGGATGTGAGAGTTGGACCGTAAAGAAGGCTGAGTGCCAAAGAATTCATCCTTTTGAACTGTGGTGTTGGAGAAGACTCTTGAGAGTCCCTTGGATAGCAAGGAGATCAAACCAGTCATTCCTAAAGGAAATCAACCCTGAATATCACTGTAAGGACTGAAGCTGAAGCTGAAGCTCCAGTACTTTGGCCACCTGATGCAAAGAGCTGACTCATTGGAAAAGACCCTGATACTGGGAAAGATTGAGAGTAGGAGCAGGGGGCAACAGAGGATGAGATGGTTGGATAGCATCACTGACTCAGTGGATGTGAATCTGAGCAAACCCCAGGAGATAGTGAAGGACAGGGAAGCCTGGCGTGCTGCAGTCCGTGGGGTCTCGAAGAGTCAGATACAACTGAGCATCTGAACTGAACATATTTGTGATTCCTTCTCATCTCTCTATTCTTTCTGCTTCCCTCCTTTTCTTCCTACTTTCCTTCCTTGGAGTAGGGAGAAAGCCTTCCTTGTGCTGAAGTTTATAACTATTGATCTTTAGTCTCTTCTGTCCCTTTTATGGAAAAATTTATGCACATTTACATGCACATTTAATATAGCTATAATTTATTTTGCTGTACAGTATGAAGTAGGGATATGGTCACTGGCACTGTTAATCTATTGTTTTAACACTATTTATTGAATAATTCATTATTTTCCCTCTGATTTGAAATTTCAGATTTACCATTGCTGAAATTATTACATATAGTGACATGAGTTTGTTTACAAGCATTCTACTCTCTTCTGCAGTTTTAGTTATTGTTCAGTCAGTTCAGTTGCTCAGTCGTGTCCGACTCTTTGCGACCCCGTGAACTGCAGCACGCCAGGCCTCCCTGTCCATCACCAACTCACGGAGTTCACCTAAACCTATGTCCATTGAGTCGGTGATGCCATCCAGCCATCTCATCCTCTGTCGTCCCCTTCTCCTCCTGCCCTCAGTCTTTCCCAGCATCAGGGCCTTTTCAGATGAGTCAGCTCTTCACATCAGGTGGCCAAAGTATTGGAGTTTCAGGTTCAGCATCAGTCCTTCCAATCAATATTCAGGACTGATCTCCTTTAAGATGGACTGGTTGGATCTCCTTGCAGTCCAAGGGACTCTCAAGAGTGTCCATAATTTATCATTAGTTATTGTACTTTTAGAAAACATATTATTGTTTGATAACTTGAGTTTACCTTCCTAATTCTTTCCTCAAAATGTTTTTGATTATTTCTATTGATGAAGTTCCAAAATAAAATCCATATGAGATTCTTCTTTTAATTGCACTTTTTACAAATCACTTTGTGGAAAATTGGCATCTTTGTGATTTTGAGTCTTCTCATTCAAGAACATGTTTCTCTACATTTATTAAAACTTCCTTTCATGTGTGTTAGTAAAGTTACCTAGCTTTCCTGATACAGATTCTGAGTTTGTTACTGGGCAGTTTAAATTTTTGTTTCTTTTGTAAATAGGGTTTTATTTATAATTTATTACTGTTTATATGTTAGAAGAATAATTTTTGATATTTGTTTTTAATGCTTCACCTTCTGAATTCTTATCAAATATATTTCGCTCAGTTCTTTCTGGAATTTTAGGTGGTCACATCATCCTCAAATTGTATTATCTTGCCTGTCCTTTCTCTTAGTTATACACATATATTTTTCTACTCTTATTTTATTTGCCACGATTTTCAGAAAGCACTCACTGATAGCAAGACAGCCAGGAGTCATGTCTTGTCATGTCTTACTTCTGATTTCATCATTAATTAAGGCAGGGCTATTGGTAAAAGGTAGATGATTTTCCCTGTTAATTATAGTTCCTGTATCTGTAGTTTTCCTTTTTGTTTTTAATAAGGAATGCTGTTGTATTTTATTAGGTACTTCTTTGAGAGTTCCTGAGATGATCATATAATCTTTCTCCTTATTATAAACTTGGGCATAATTTAGTAACTGATTTCTTAAGACTAAATTATATTGTGAAATAAGCACACTTGGTAATGATGAATTTTTATTTTAATATTCTACTAGGTTCAGCCAGCTGCTCTGTGTGTTTAGAATTTTTGTATTGATATTCATAAATATTGTTGGTCTTCAGTTTTCTTCTGTACTAATTTAGTAAAAATTTTAATGTCAGAATAGTGTTGATTTCATGAAAGTAATCGATTAACCTTTTATTTTCCCCCCTGTTTTTAGGAAAAGTTTGTGCAACATGTCAGTTAAGCTTTCTCTTGAATGTTTTTTGAAAGAAGTTGGTTGTGATATTTTCTGCATCTAGAATATTTTTTGAGATACTTTTGATAGCATTTCTAACGAATGTTGATTTTTTCATGTTTTATCTTCTGAAGTAATTATTTGTAATTTATATGTAGTAAGAACAACATTCCTATTATGCCTGTTTTAAAATTTATTTGAAGACGTACAAATAGTTTCCTTCTATATTTTCAAAATATCTCTTTTCTGTATTTGATGATGCTCTTCTTGTCTTCCGTAAATTGGTAGCTTTGTGATTTCCCTCTTTTACCTGTTTTTCAGGTTGCTAGCAGTTTGTCTCTTATATTGTTTTTTTTTTCGTAAAATCAGTTCTTAGCTTTATTTTCCCATTTCACTGTTTTCTTCTCTGTATTAATAAGTTCCTGGTTTATCATTATTCATTTCTTTATTGGTGCACTTTTTACTTCATCTATTTACTATTTAACTTTAAATTATGAAATATGAAATGCAAAAATGTACATTTAATAGTAACAATAATAAGTGCACTCACCACATAATTTAAACTGAGCACCTGTGTCAGTCTAAGCCTAGCCATCCCTCTTTCCAAGAGGTTACTGTTCTGAATTTCTGGTTAATCATTTCCTTCACTTTCTGTATAATTTCACTTATGGGTTCCTAAAGTTCATGTTGCTTGATTTTTCTTGGGTTTGAAATTTAAAGAAATGGAATTGAATTGTATGAATTCTTCTTCAATCTTGCCTTGTGCTCAGTATTACGCTTTTGAGATTTATCCATGTTAATGTATACTGGAATATACTATTTTTACTGGAGTATACTATTTCTTTGTAAGAGTATAGTATTTACATATATAAATATACAAAATGTTGAAATTACAGTATGTGATTACAAATAATAGGATTTGCTAATTATGGAATTTATTAATCTGTTCTATTGTGGGTAGACATTTGGAATTATTTCAGTTTATTTTATTTTCATGCTTTGCTATTACAAACAGTGTAGCTATGAATATTTTTGTGCCTATCTACTGGTACATCCATGCCAAGGACTATCCACGTTAAATACTTAGATGTGGAATTCCTGTGTTGTTGTATACTCATATATTCAACTTCACTAGATCATACCAATTTACTCAATTTATTTCCAAAATATTTATAGCTCTTTAGGCTTAATTTACTCTTAATTTTCCAGTTACTTGAGCTGAATACTTATTTCACATTTGATATTTGAAAATAAAGAGGAAAAAACTTATTGTTTCAGAGCATGGTTTATCTACAGTTTTATTATGGAGCCTTCTAATTTAAATAAAAAATTTTATTTTAAAATAATTAAGTTAATATTATTATTATTTTTTTTTCCATTTATTTTTATTAGTTGGAGGCTAATTACTTTACAGCATTGCAGTGGTTTTTGTCATACATTGAATTAGCCATGGATTTAAATGTATTCCCCATCCCGGTCCCCCCTCCCACCTCCCTCTCCACCCCATCCCTCTGGGTCCTCCCAGTGCACCAGGCCTGAGCACTTGTCTCATGCATCCAACCTGGGCTGGTGATCTGTTTCACCCTAGATATACATGTTTCGATGCTGTTCTCTTGAAACATCCCACCCCCGGGATCTCCCATAGAGTCCACAAGTCTGTTCTATACATCTGAGTCTCTTTTTCTTTTTTTGCATATAGGGTTATCGTTACCATCTTTCTAAATTCCATATATATGTGTTAGTATACTGTAATGGTCTTTATCTTTCTGGCTTACTTCGCTCTGTATAATGGGCTCCAGATTCCCCCATCTCATTAGAACTGATAATATTATTTTTATTATTTTTAAAATTGTTTCTAACTTCAAGTTTTTATGCACTGTGGCCAGAGATCAAAGTGTATATTTAGCTCTTTTTTGCAGTGTTACTGAATTTTTTGTGATTTAATGCGTGATCAATATTTTATTATTTGAAGACTGAATCATCTCTAGAGAACACAGAATGTAGTATCTATATTATATGAGTAAATATATATTGACAATTAGGATATATACCTATTAAATAAAGTTGACTAATTATATCAAGTAAATTCCTTAGATCCTTACTGTTTTTTTCATAAAGTGAGAGCTAGTTTGAAGTCTCAGAGTCTTCTTGTAGATATATTGGATAGATTTCCATGTCAGTATGTACAGATAATATTTATTATGAATATTAGTATATTTGAAATTATTTATGAAATCATGTTATATTTTGTTTATCATGCTTCCTTTTGATCAACTGATACATTTATCTGATTTTGTTTAATTATATACATAAGGGCTGGGGGATTTTCTCAGGTATTAAATCATTTATTTTTAAATCCTCTTTCAAATCCTCATACTTACTGTGTTTTGTGATAGTCTAATCAAACATTAAGAAAGTCTTCTGGCTTATTATTCTGACCCTGGAATAACTTGGTCAAATCTTCATAAATAGCTATATTCAATTCACCTTTATCAAGGCACAAAACTGAAGAATACATCCTTTCTGTAAATTCATTTACTGCTTTAAAGTTTTAACTGTTCAACAGTTACAGGATTTTTTTTTAAATCAGAAAGAAAAATGTTTGCATCTCAAATACAGAAGAAAATTTTAAATCATTCTTGATTGATCTCTAAAACCCAACTGCTTACATGCTCGTGATTTTCTTTTCTTTTCTGTTTTTACCAGCCTGTTATATCTACTCAACATGTGCATCTTGTGTACTTGCTAAATGTTTATTTGCACTTGCGTTTTCTGTGTCAGGTTTACTTTGATGTAGAGCTTCTTAAAAAAACTAACTGAATCTGTCCAGTGAAAAGTCTCATGTATTTTGGAAAACCAATGCTGCTACACTGTCTCCAGATCCACCTCCAGAGCTGAATTTGGGTGTTGGCAGCTCTTGGAAAAGTTCAAATCCTTTACTGAATTCATTCATTCTTCTTTGGTCCAATCACATAGGGTTATTAGAAAAAAGCCTTTCACTTTCAACATCCTGGAGAGAGATTTCACATACTGCTTCCTCTTCTCAATTGCGTTGTCAGGATTAAAGCTTATGGCATCAGAAGTTCCTTTATCAATACAAATATAAAATCCAGACAGCTTTATGGAAGGATTCAAGAAGTATTCTCCCTTCAACTTAATGTTAGATAAACCTTCTTTCTCTGTAATACTTGCAGAAAGCTGTACTGCATAAGGAGAGTAATCAATTCCAATAATATCAGAGAAACCAAATTTTGCCAAGTTGAACCAGGAAAACACCATTTCCAGCTCCAATATCAAGCACTGAAGCATCCAGTGGAATCTTGTGTTTCTGCATCCACCTTATTAGTTGAGTCATGCTCACCTCTCCACACCAGATTTCTCCTGTATCTCCATATTCTTGGAAAGTTTTCAGTTCTCTGTCATAGACATCTCATAGCATCGCAGTGCTCTGGAGTTCCCAGCGCAGATCCGGCGAAGCCACACCCTCCAGGACTGCCCCCTGGGACCACGCCTTGGTGCCATGCGGCCATCTCCTTCATCTGCTCCCGTTTATCCTGCGTTCTTGTTTTCCTTTTCTTGGGATTGATTATTTTATTTTGTGACTTTTTTTTCCCCCTGGAAGTTACATATATGCTTCTTTTTTTTTTGTAATGGGTTGTCCTTAACTTCTTAATAGAATATTTGAAACTATTCTTTCTGCTAATGCCTCGAATTAAGCAATTGTTAGAGCTTCTCTCTTGAACATGGGAAACAACTTAGCTGCTCTTTATTTTCTCTCTCCTGGCCACCTCTCCTGTTTTTTAATTATTTAAATTTTATGTACAGACTTTTGTTACGGTTGTATTTATACTAAACCTACTTTGTTAGGCCTTGAATTTTAACATTTCTTTCCCAAAGTGTAATGAATTGTCAGCAGTTATTTAGATTTAAATGTAAATTTACTTACGCCATAATTTGTTGCACTTTTATATATTCCACAATTTTCTTGGACTGTGTTCTGTGATGCTGGAGTATATCCTCAAGTAGCTCATTCAGATAAGGACTATACTTAGAAAACTGACTCCTTGATATGTTATAATTTTCTAATTTATTAAAGTATTTTTTATTGAAATCTTTCTTTTTTGATCACTTGATACAGTTTTATAAATTTCTTTACAAATTTCTTAATGTTAACCCTCCAAATTTTGGAATAAGTCCTTGCTGATGATATAAATATAAATATATATTTTTCCTATAAATTCAACCAGCTGCTGTGCCTCTTATTCTTCCTATTGTGGCCCCTGCCTATCTAACAACTGACTCTTACCTTTATTTTTTTTGTGCTTTGTCCATTCTGGCCTTCCTACTGACTTTGTACCATATTTCATTTTATGAGCTATTCAAAATATTCTTCTGTTTTTTTGCTTGGAATGCTGTCCTGCTATTAATTCATATTCATTTTCTGACTCTTTTTTTTCAGTGTTTCTTTCTATAAAAAGTCTTCCTTGACATCTAATGTAGTGTAAGTTTCCTGGTTTTATATTTGGTTTGTTGTTTAGTTGCTAAGTTGTGTCCGATGCTCCTCTGTCTGTGGAATTTTCCAGGTAAGAATACTGAAATAGGTTGTCGTTTCCTTCTCCAGGGGATCTTTCTGACCTGGGGATCAAACTCATGTCTCTTGCGTTGGGAGGCGGATTCTTTACCATTGAGCCACCAGGGAAGCCTTTATGTTCTATTATTTTAATTTTTTCATTAGAATCTCGGGGTTCCAGTATGAATTCCCAGTAGGTCCAACCTTTGTGATCCTCTCAACTGACTCTTCTGGGTTAGGAAATATCCTCCCGTGGCTCCTATGGTAGATTTATTTCTTGACTTTCCGTTACTCCCCAATTCTTGTCTGGGTAATTGGTCAATACCTTTTCAGTTCTCTTGTTCCTCTATTTTTTCTTTGTCAAAAAGGAAACAGAATTTTTAGTGGTGTCTAGTGTGTAAAGCTTTCCCCTAGTTTTTGTTGGAATAATTAAGGAATTTATATTTGTTTTTGTAGGTTTTTAAATATTGTGTCCTATTTAAGGAAAGATTAATAGCTTTTATATAGTTGATTGTTAAAAATTAGAGATAAAATCTACATTTTGCTTTTATCTTTTATACTTTGTCATGAATTATTTGATAGCACATCTGCCTCATTTATAAATTTATCATTTTGATACACTTTTTGGTCAGTGGTGTACTTCTTTTTGTTTTTGCTCAGGAAGAACATATGTATGGGTGGTACACTTTCTGGTCTCTTGTATATCTGAACATGGAAAATGTGTTTTTTTTTTAATTCTGTCTGCATGAAAGATAGCTTGACTGGTTGTGAAGATTTTATTGCGCACTTTTTTTTGAAAATCATGGTGCAGAGGAGAAGTCTGATGCTAAGATGATTAAAAACTTACTAACTTTTGTTTCTGGTTCTTATAAGATTTGTTCTTTATCTTTTAAATGAATACATTTCAGAAGTAAATATATATCTAGTGTTCAGTTTTCATTAATATAGGCTGGTGCCACATCTTTTGATCAATAGTGGAGGCCTTCAAAGTTATGTTATTGGTTACTAGTTTCTTCCTTATGTTACATTGGTTAATATATTGTATGTTTTTGGGTATACACTCAATATTTCTGTCTTTTTCTCATCATTTGTTCTTCCTAATTTTCAGAGAACTTTTAAGCTAGACTTCTAGTTCACTTATTGTTTTCACTTATTGTTTTCTGCTAACCATTACTAACTCCATTTGTTTTGCTAGATAGTTTCCTTTTTTTTTTAAATAAACCCTGGTACTTTATTATATAAACAGTACAGAAACACTTTTTTTTCTTTTTAAAAAATGTATTTATTTTAATTGGAGGCTAATTACTTTACAATATTGTAGGGGCTTTCGCCATATATCGACAGAAATCAGCCACGGGTGTACACGTGCCCCCAATCCTGAACCCCCTCCCACCTCCCTTCCCATCCCATCCCTTGACTCATCCCAGTGCACTGGCCCGGAGCACTTGTCTCATGCATCCAACCTGGACTGGTGTTCTGTTTCACACTTGATAATATACATGTTTCAATGCTATTCTCTCAGAGCATCCCACCCTCGCCTTCTCCCACAGTCCAAAAGTCTGTTCTTTACATCTGGGTCTCTTTGTTGTCTCACATACAGGGTCATCGTTACCATCTTTCTAAATTCCATCTATATGCGTTAATATACTGTATTGGTGTTTTTCTTTCTGACTTACTTCACTCTGTATAATAGGCTCCAGTTTCATCCTTCTCATTAGAACTGATTCAAATGAATTCTTTTTAATGGCTGAGTAATATTCCATGGTGTATATGTACCACAGCTTCCTCATCCATTCGTCTGCTGATGGGCATCTAGGTTGCTTCCATGTCCTGGCTATTATAAACAGTGCTGTGATGAACATTGGGGTGCCTGTGTCTCTTTCAGATCTGGTTTCCTCAGTGTGTATGCCCAGCAGTGGGATTGCTGGGTCATATGGCAGTTCCATTTCCAGTTTTTTAAGGAATCTCCACAGTGTTGCCCATAGTGGCTGTACTAATTTGCATTCCCACCAACAGTGTAAGAGGGTTCCCTTTTTTCCATACCCTCTCCGGCATTTATTGTTTGTAGATTTTTTGATAGCAGCCATTCTGACCTGCGTGAAGTGGTACCCCATTGTAGTTTTGATTTGCGTTTCTCTGATAATGAGTGATGTTGAGCATCTTTTCATGTGTTTGTTAACCATCTGTATGTCGTCTTTGGAGAAATCTCTGTTTAGTTCTTTTCCCCATTTTTTGATTGGGTCAGAAACACTTTAAAAAATACTTCTGCAATTATTTTATTCTTAAACCATTCTTTCCTTTTCCTGGAGTAGGTTGCCATTTCCTCCTCCAAGGATGTAGAAGTGGTACCCACTGCCCATTCCACACCCCACTTGCCAATGCTCAGGACAGGCCAGATATACTCCCTCAGGATGGAAGCGGCCGGACACGGGTCTTGCCCCTGAATCTCCTTTGCACTTGCTTGTTTTGTTTTGTTGGGAGAAGTCATCAGTGTTCTGTCCCAGTCAGAGTTGGTCCCCGGAGTATCCCTCAAACAAGGTGGGTGCTAAGACCAGCCCCATTCCTGGCAGGGCATGCATTTTCTCGATAGTACCTTCCGCTACCCTCACTGTCTTGACCCCCATGTGTTCCTTCTACTTAGAAGCATCTGGCATATACCCCACCGTCTTCCATCTGAATCCAGGGCTGGCTTCTCATTGCCTCACTTCCCAAAGTGAGTCTAGAGAATTGAAGTCAGCATAGAATGTTGATCCCACTTCTTTATTTTGTTTCTGGGCGGGGGGTCAAAATGTCCTTGTGACTATGACAGAATTATCTCTGCTTCATTGTACATTTAAATGGAAACATTATAAAGGTAGACAGCATGCTTTGTTTTTATTTTCATTTTTCTATTTCTAAGAGGAAAGAACAGTAACAGTAGTTTGTGCTCAATTCTGTTACCAGACTGAATCTACCCTTTTGCCCACCCCCTCCAGTGAGATAAAAACCAGGAGAATTATAAGAAATCATTTATGCAATATTGATTTAGTTTTTATTGGCATATAATAAGCATGGAATTAATTTGGACACATTATATGAGGATCTAAATTCATCCTATTTCATGTTTATAACAAGTTGACATAACCCCATTTATTTTTTTTTATTTTTTATTTTTTTTCAACCAATTGGTTTTATTTATTTTTCCATTTATTTTTATTAGTTGGAGGCTAATTACTTTATATCATTGCAGTGGTTTTTGTCATACATTGAAATGAATTAGCCATGGATTTACATGTATTCCCCATCCCGGTCCCCCCTCCCACCTCCCTCTCCACCCGATCCCTCTGGGTCTTCCCAGTGCACCAGGCCCGAGCACTTGTCTCATGCACCCAACCTGGGCTGGTGATCTGTTTCACCCTAGATAATATACATGTTTTGATGCTGTTCTCTTGAAACATCCCACCCTCGCCTTCTCCCAGAGTCCACAAGTCTGTTCTATACATCTGAGTCTCTTTTTCTGTTTTGCATATAGGGTTATCGTTACCATCTTTCTAAATTCCATATATATGTGTTAGTATACTGTAATGGTCTTTATCTTTCTGGCTTACTTCGCTCTGTATAATGGGCTCCAGTTTCATCCATCTCATTAGAACTGATTCAAATGAATTCTTTTTAATGGCTGAGTAATATTCCATGGTGTATATGTACCACAGCTTCCTCATCCATTCATCTGCTGATGGGCATCTAGGTTGCTTCCATGTCCTGGCTATTATAAACAGTGCTGCGATGAACATTGGGGTGCACATGTCTCTTTCAGATCTGGTTTCCTCGGTGTGTATGCCCAGAAGTGGGATTGCTGGGTCATATGGCAGTTCTATTTCCAGCTTTTTAAGAAATCTCCACACTGTTTTCCATAGTGGCTGTGCTAATTTGCATTCCCACCAACAGTGTAAGAGGGTTCCCTTTTCTCCACACCCTCTCCAGCATTTATTGCTTGTAGACTTTTGGATAGCAGCCATCCTGACTTGTGTGTAATGGTACCTCATTGTGGTTTTGATTTGCATTTCTCTGATAATGAGTGATGTTGAGCATCTTTTCATGTGTTTGTTAGCCATCTGTATGTCTTCCTTGGAGAAATGTCTGTTTAGTTCTTTGGCCCATTTTTTGAGTGGGTCAGTTATTTTTCTGGAGTTGAGCTGGAGGTGTTGCTTGTATATTTTTGAGATTAATCCTTTGTCTGTTGCTTCGTTTGCTATTATTTTCTCCCAATCTGAGGGCTGTCTTTTCTCCTTGCTTATAGTTTCCTTTGTTGTGCAAAAGCTTTTAAGTTTCATTAGGTCCCATTTGTTTATTTTTGCTTTTGTTTCTAAAATTCTGGGATGTGGGTCATAGAGGATCCTGCTGTGATTTATGTCGGAGAGTGTTTTGCCTATGTTCTCCTTTAGGAGTTTTATAGTTTCTGGTCTTACATTTAGATCTTTAATCCATTTTGAGTTTATTTTTGTGTATGGTGTTAGAAAGTGTTCTAGTTTCATTCTTTTACAGGTGGTTGACCAGTTTTCCCAGCACCACTTGTTAAAGAGGTTGTCTTTTTTCCATTGTATATCCTTGCCTCCTTTGTCGAAGATAAGGTGACCATAGGTTCGTGGATTTATCTCTGGGCTTTCTATTCTGTTCCATTGATCTATATTTCTGTCTTTGTGCCAGTACCATACTGTCTTGATGACTGTGGCTTTGTAGTATAGTCTGAAGTCAGGCAGATTGATTCCTCCAGTTCCCTTCTTCTTTCTCAAGGTTACTTTGGCTATTCGAGGTTTTTTGTATTTCCATACAAATTGTGAAATTATTTGTTCTAGTTCTGTGAAAAATACCATTGGTAGTTTGATAGGGATTCCATTGAATCTATAGATTGCTTTGGGTAGTATAGCCATTTTGACAATATTGATTCTGCCAATCCATGAACATGGTATATAACCCCATTTATTTATTAAACTTCTTTCCCCACTGATGGAGATGACTCCTACAGTACGTATCAGAGCCCATTTATGGTGCCACATGCAAAAGAATGAAACTGGACCACATATCACCCCATACACAAGAGTTAACTGTCAGTACATTAAAGTCTTGAATGTAAGACCAGAAACCATAAAACTTCCAGATGAAAGCATAGGTGTAACTTCCTCGACATCGCTCTTGGCATTGGTTTTTTCTTTTTTTTTGGATCTGACTTCAAAGGTAATGGTAAAGAAAGCAAAACTAAACACAAGGTACTATATCAAACTAAAAAGCTTTTGTACAGTGAATGAAAAACCATCAACAAAATAAAACAACCTATGATTGGGAAAAAATGTTTGCACATCATATATCTGATGTGTGTGCTCAGTCGTGTCTGACTCTGCCACCCTTTGGACTGTAGCCCCCCAGGCTCCGCTGTCCGTGGGATTCTCCAGGCAAGAATACTGGAGTGGGTTGCCATTTTCTTCTCCAGGGTACCTTCCTGACGCAGGGATCGAACCTGCATCTCCTGCATCTTCTACATTGCAAGTGGATTCTTTACCACTGAGCCATAGGGAAGCCCCATATTTTTGATAGGGGGCTAATATCTAAAATATAAAAATAACTCATACAATTCAATAACAAAAAAACACAATTTGATTGAAAAATGGACAGGGGATCTGAAAAGACATTTTCCCAAAGAAGATATACTGATGGCCAACAGGCATGTAAAAAGGTGCTCAGGACCTCTAAATATCAGGGAAATGCAAATCAAAACCACAGCGAGGTATCATCTCGCACCTGTCAGAATGCATATTATCAAAAAGACAAGAAATAGCAAGTGTTGGAGAGGTTGTGGAGAAAAGAGAAATCTCATACACTGTTGGTGGGAATGTAAATTAGTGCAGTTACTATGGGAAGCATTATGAAGTTTCTCCAAAACAATTAAAAATAGAACTAGTATGTGATCTAACTGTCCAGCTTCTGGATATTTATTGGAAGAAAATGAAAACATTAATTCAGACAGACACATGCACCTTCATGATCATTGCATCATTATTTACAGGAGCCAAGATATAGAAACAACCTGAATGTCCATTGATGGATGAATGGATAAAGAGGATGTGATATATATATATATGTGTGTGTGTATAGTGGAATATTATTCAGCCTTCAAAATGAGTAAGATCCTGCCATTTGCAACAATGTGATGGATCTAGAGGGTATTATGCTGACTGAAATAAGTCAGACAGAGAACAAAGACAAATACCATATGATTCTACATATATGTGAGATCTAAAGAATTAGATAAAAAAATAAAAACCAAGCTCATATATAACAGAGAAGAGATTGGTAAATATCAGAGGGGAAGGGGGCTGGTGGGTGAGAAGGGTGGACAAGGGGTCAGTTGTATGATGGTGGTTAAAAATTAGACTTAATGTGATGATCACTTTTTAGTGTGTTCAAATACTGAATTATAATGTTGTACAGCTGAAACTAATGTTATATTTAGTTGAACCAATTTTACTTAAAAGAAGCCCATTTTTGCTGGTACCTCCCCATAGTACGTAAGTATATACTGCTGCTGCTGCTAAGTCACTTCAGTCGTGTCTGACTCTGTGCTACCCCATAGACGGCAGCCCACCAGGCTCCCCCGTCCCTGGGATTCTCCAGGCAAGATTTTTTAATCTCTATATTCTCTTCCATAGATCTGTCTTTTCTTGTTCCAGTAACATGACCTTTTATTCATTATAAATATTTCAGTATGGACAATGCTGGTCTGTTTTAATTACTCATAGTAAAAGATTTTATTTCCTTTTCTCCCATTGGGATAGGGATTGGAATTGTATCAGTCTTAAATTTCATTTGGGGAGATTTTTGCACTTGAATCTCTTTGGTCTTCCTCTCTGGAATAAAGCTCTTAGCTCCATTGTTCCAGATCTCTCTAAGTCTCTCAGAACAGCTTTGCAGTTGTCTTTATACACGCATTTGTGCTCAGTCCACTCAGTTGTGTCCAACTATGCGACTGTACGGACTGCAGCCCACCAGGCTCCTCTGTCCATGAAATTCTCCAGGCAAGAATGCTGGAGCGAGTTACCGGTTCCCTCTCAGGGGATCTTCTCCACCCAGGGATCGAACCCGCATCTCCTGTGTCCCCTGCATTGGTAGGCAGGTTCTTTAACACTGAGCCACCTGGTAAGTCCTGTCTTTATATAGGTCATGTGTATTTCTTAAGGCCGTTTTTAAGTATTATAAAGCTTTTGAGGCCCCCATGTACAGAATGTTTAAAATCACATTTTATACTGTTAATAGTTATTGCTGGAATATAGAAAAGTGATTTTTATTTATTCATCTTATACCTAGCCACTTTATTAAATGCTTGTCTTTCACATGATTCTTTTCTTATAAGCATCTTAAATCATTCCATATTTAAAAAGATTTTTTTTTCTCCTGTTCTTTTCAATATTTATAGCTCTCATTGTGTTTTACATCTCTGATTTCCCCACTACTTTTCCGGGGTACCCTATTTCATTTTCAAAGCACCTTGTATTTTATACCTCCTTCTCTATTTTGTCTTTCCTCCTGGTTCTTAACACTCTTTGGCATGCTATATATTTCCTTTAAAGAAAAACAACTTATTAATGATTTCCCTGTAGGATGTAAGCTCCCTGAGGACAGGGATTTTTGTTCATCTTTACCAGTGTATCTGTAGGAAGGGCATATGAGTCCCCAAATATTTGTTGTATGAATGAAATTCCATTATTTTGGGACTCCAGATTGTAGCTAATTTGAGTTCAGAGATGTGAAACTTTTGGTGTCTTGGCTTCCATTCTCTCTTTTACCTTTTCTTTGTTGGAGATGATGGAAACCAATTAGTTTCTGAATAGCTCCAGTTGATTCTCATGATTTGTCACAGTTGTTAGTCACGAGTTATGTTCTTTCTAAAGTCCTTGTGAACACAGGATTTGCCAGTACCCTTGGGCCCTCCATATCTGTGGGTTCTGCATCCACAGATTCCGACTGTGGATGGAAAATATTGGGATGGGTGGGGGAAATTCCAGCAAGTTACAGAAAGCAAAACTTGAGTTTGCCAGGTACCAGCAACTATTCACATAGAGTTTACATCATATTTACAACTCTTTGCATTGCACTTACCGTGTATTAGGTTTTGGAAGTAACCTAGAGATGCTTTTGAACTGTGGTGTTGGAGAAGACTTTTGAGAGTCCCTTGGACTGCAAGGAGATCCAACCAGTCCATCCTAAAGGAGATCAGTCCTGGGTGTTCATTGGAAGGACTGATGCTGAAACTGAAACTCCAGTACTTTGGCCACCTCATTCGAGGAGTTGACTCATTGGAAAAGACCCTGATGCTGGGAGGGATTGGGGGCAGGAGGAGAAGGGGACGACAGAGGATGAGATGGCTGGATGGCATCACCGACTCGATGGACATGAGTTTGAGTAAACTCCGGGAGTTGGTGATGGACAGGGAGGCCTGGCATGCTGCAGTTCATGGGGTTGCAAAGGGTCGGACACGACTGAGCGGCCGAATTGACTGACTGACAGTGATGACCAGGTATTCAGGAGGATGTGCCCAGGTTACACGCAGATACTCTGCCGTCTTATATAAGGGACACTTGAGCACCAACAGATTTTGTTATCCTCAGGGGTCATGGAACCGACTCCGCCCTGCAACCCAGGTTATCAGGGGAGGTCTGTACTGAACCATTACCCTAGGGGAAATGTAGGGTTTAGCTTGTGAAGCTCTTGTCACATTTTTGTCGACTGATCAGTACATAACCTCGTTTTATGTGTTCTTCTGTTCAAAGGCACCTTATTTAATACATATTATTGATGCAGTAATGTTGAATTGCACAGCTAGCAGCACTATAAACTCACGCCGGAAGGAAGCTCATGTAACATACATATTTTCTGCACGAGGCCCAGTACAACCTTCTCAGCGTAGGGCCGCTAGGCAGCCTTCCAGCACTAAGCTTGGGGCTATTTTAAACAGCAAAATCACCAACGGAAAGCACAAAAATGCAAAAGTGTGGCACCAAATAGACCTTGAAAGACACACTTGTTTGCACCATGAGAGATGAAACAGAAAAGGAGAGTGTCCTCTTGTTCAGTCTCAGCTGGGGTCATGCTAGTCAGATGACTCAATTGACCCTGCTCTGTGCATGTTCTTGAATGGCCACAAAGTCTCCTGAGTACTGATTTGGGGGGTTGGAAATAAATTTTAGTGAACAGAATTCACAAATATGGGATCAGTGAACAATGAGGACCCAGCGTAGTTTCATGTGGTATGGCTGTAACATCTTTTCTAAATGGTGGAACGTCCCTCCTGAGTCAGATTTTGGTCTGAATGATGTGACCGTGGCCAGCAGCTCTGCAGTCGTGTGCTCTGGGTCTTAGCATCACCCAGCATTTTGGACCATAGTCACCTTCTGCTTCTTCTGCCTTCGCTTCAGGTCCCTGTGATGTTCAGGCTCTCCCTGAGGTCACACTGTTCCTTAGGTACTAAATTCTTTCTCTTTCCTGGGATCCTCTGCCCCTACATACTCATAATTTCACTCTGGGGACCCTTGAAGTTTATTTGAGCGGCCCTTCTTAGCATCCCTGGGCCACAGATGTAGCCTTTGAAACTCAAAATGTTTTAAATCTACTTTCCTGAAGTTCTGAAATGGAGGCAGACGCCTACATGACCTGGGGCGGGGGTGGGGGGGGGCTGTGCTATAAACTCAGGTCCCCCCGGCCTTGCCCTGTGAGTCAGCAGTGGCAAAGGGTAGAAGTCCCGGAGGTGAGTCAGATTTGTGTAGGTGAGGGAGCTCTGGTGAGGATAACGACTAGAAATGATAACCATCAAAACCATAACCATAAGCATTAGGCTCCTTATTAAACTCTTGTGTTTTAATCTTACATCTCTTTGACATAGATGTATACTATGATGAGGACTTCCCTGGTGGCCCAGTGGTAAAGAATCCGCCGGCCAAGGCAGGGGTCGCAGGTTCAATCCCTGGATCAGGAAGATCCCCTGGCGAAAGAAAGGACAAGCCACTCAATATTCTTTCTCTCTCTCTCTTTTTTTTTTTTTTGCTTTTAATTTTGTACTGGGGTATAGCCAGTTAACAAACAATGTTGTGATATTTTCAGGTGAATGGCGAAGGGACTCAGCTATACATACATGTATCTATTCTCCCCTCCCATCCAAGCTGTCACAAAACATTCAGCAGCCCACTCCAGTATTCTTAACTGAGAAATTCCACAGACAGAAGAGCTTGATGGGCTATGGCCCACGGGGTCAAAAAAGTCAGACATGACTCAGTGACTAAATAACAACAACGTACTGTGTTGTTGCTGAGTCACTGAGTCATGTCTGACTGCTGGGAACTCCATGGACTGCAGCACACCAGGCCACACTGTCCTTCACCATCTCCCGGAGTTTGCTCAAAGTCCTGTCAGTTGAGTTGGTGATGCCATCCAACCATCTTATCGTCTGTCACCCCCTTCTCCAGAACATATTCTGTGCTGTGCTTAGCTCAGCCTTGTCCGACTCTCTGTGACCCCATGGACTGTAGCCCACCAGGCTCCTCTGTCCATGGGGATTCTCCAGGCAAGGATACTGGAGTGGGTTGCCATGCCCTCCTCCAGGGGACCTTGCCAACCCAGGGATTGAATCCAGGTTTCCTGCTTTTTGAGTAGATTCTTTACCAGCTGAGCTACCAGGGAAGCCCAAAACATACTGTGATAAACCCCAATATGAATGAGAAGACAGACGTTCACAGTGGTCAGGTGACTTCTCCAAAGTCTTAGCTCCTAGGCAAAGAATTGGAACTCTACGGCTACTTAATCAGGAGTGGTTCAACCTGGATTTTGTGCAGGAATTGCCTGGAGGGGCTTGTTAAGGCAGATTACCAGCCCCACCCTCTGAATTTCTGATTCTGTAGATTTGGAGTGGGGCCTGGAGGGTCTGCATTTCTAACAAGTTCCATTGTGATACTGATATCAATGATATCCTTCCTTCCTTTTTTTTCCTTTTGTTGTTGTTGTTCAGCTGCTCAGTTGTGTCCCACTCTTTGCCCCCCACCACGCCCCCCATGGACTGCAGCTTGCCAGGCTTCCCTGTCCTTTACCACTTCCCAGTGACCCCATGGACTACAGAGTCCATGGAATTCTCCAGGCCAGAATACTGGAGTGGGTAGCCTTTCCCTTTCCCAGGGGATCTTCCCAACCCAGGAATAGAACCAAGATCTCCTGCATTGCAGGCAGATTCTTTACCAACTGAGCTATCAGGGACACCACCATCACCCGGAGCTTGCTCAGACTCATCTCCATTGAGTCAGTGATGCTGTCCAACCATCTCATCCTCTGCCTTCAATCTTTCCCAGCACCAGGGTCTTTTCTAATGAGTTGGCTCCTCGCATCAGGTGGCCAAAGTATTGGAGCTTTAGCTTCAGCATCAGTCCTTCCAGTGAATATTCAGGACTGATTTCCTTTAGGATAGACTGGTTGGATCTCCTTGCAACCCAAGGGACTCTCAAGAGTCTTCTCCAACACCACAATTCAAAAGCATCAGTTCTTCGGTACTCAGCCTTAGTTATGGTCCAACTCTCACATCCACACATGACTACTTTAAAAACCGTAGCTTTGACTAGATGGACCTTTGTTGGCAAAGTAATGTCTCTGCTTTTTAATATGCTGTCTAGGTTTGTCATAGCTTTTCTTGCAAGGAGCAAGCACCTTTTAGTTTCATGACTGCAGTCACTATCTGCAGTGATTTTGGAGCCCAAGAAAATAAAGTCTGTCACTGTTTCCATTTTTTCCCCATCTATTTGCCATGGAGTGATGGGACCAGATGCCACGATCTTTGTTTTCTGAATGTTGAGCTTTAAGCCAGCTTTTCACTCTCCTCTTTCACCTTTGTCAAGAGGCTCTTTAGTTCCTCTTCACTTTCTGCCATAAGGGTGGTGTCATCTGCACATCTGAGGTTATTGATATTTCTCCCGGCAATCTTGATTCCAGCTTGTGCTTCTTCCAGCCCAGCATTTCACATGATGTACTCTGCATATAAGTTAAATAAGCAGGGTGACAATATACAGCTTTGACATACTCCTTTCCCAATTTTGAACCAGTCCGTTGTTCCATGTCCGGTTCTAACTGTTGCTTCTTGACCTGCATACAGGTTTCTCAGGAGGCAGGGAAGGTGGTCTGGTATTCCCATCTTTTAAAGAATTTTCCAGTTTGTTTTGATCCACACAAAGGATTTAGCGTAGTCAATAAAGCAGAAGTAGATGTTTTTCTGGAATTCCCTTGCTTTTTTGATGATCCAACGAATGTTGACAATTTGATCTCTGTTTCCTCTTCCTTTTCTAAATCCAGCTTGAACATCTGGGAGTTCTCTTTTTTTTAGACTGAGCCACCTCAATTTTACATGAGTTGGAACAAACCTTGGGAGATGGTGAAGGACAGGGAAGCCTGTTGTGCTGCAGTCCATGGGGTTGCCAAGAGTCAGACATGACTGATTTTCTGTCTCAATTTTAAAATCTCTCAGGTGTGAAGCAAGCTACATTGATATTTTGCACAATACTGGGGAATATAGCCAATATTTTACAATAACTATAAACGGAGTATAACCTTTAATACAAGAGAAACAAATCCACATGGCGTGGTCTGTTTGGTCCCTTGACTTTCACCTGCCAAGTTAATTTGCTCTGTCACACTGTGCATTGAGTCCACAGAAGCACTTGTTCTCAATGAGTCTTTTAACCCTTTGAGAGAGAACTTGTCATCGGATTGAGTCCAGCCCTTTGTTTCTATGATTTTGAGAATCTGGCTTTAGATAACTGGTCCGCCCTGAGTCTTCTTGCTCATCTGTCATTCTTCCTGCATCTGTTAATAGACGATGTACCCAGGGTTGTGGTTTGTGATCTATGCAGCTTGTAAGATTTTTATCCTTCTGCCGATAATAGAGCCTAGGTGAGAAGATGCTTGCAAGGAATACAACTATTTTAACACTTTTTTTTTTTTTAAACATACTAGAGGTAATGCATTTCCTCTAAGAAAGCAGGCTGCTTTCTTAGGGGCAAATGCTATTAAGTTCTTGCCTCGCTGAGGTGTGTGCCTTGCCTGTACAATAGATGAACGCATTCCCGGGTTGGATAATAACGTAATTGCGCAAGGGCAGCCTGCTATTTTTAAAGGAGCCCTGTAGCTCGCAGTCCTTCTAAAGTGAACAGTGACACCCAATTTACAATTCCGGAATTTCACCTTTTCTTTAACATGAAATATGCCTTCACGGTGGACCACTAAATCTCTAAACAGTCTTTGTGCCGCTACGGTCAACTTACCCGAAGACAGTAATTTCTAGTAATTCTAGTAACTCTAGTAATTTCCAAATCATCTGAGTCATTTCTCGTAGAATTTATGACAGGACTTCAAAGGAAAAAAAGAGTACAAGATTTTTCCACATGTTGCAGGGAATCTTAGAATTCCCCTGATAGTTTCCTGGTCTTAGGGAAACTTCTGCAAGTGTGGTTAGACTTGAAGTGCTTTGGGTAGTTCCTGGGTAGTTTGTTGTCATTTTAAATGTGTTTATTTTCTTCCTCAGTGCAATTACTCTGGTGTGACTGCATCTTTCTGGCTATCATTTGCTTCTGAGAACCATCTCACACTCAGGTGTGTGGCCTGTTTTGCCACCTTCAAGAGGAGGGCAGGTTGTAGCTCTCTCTTCCTGTCCCCACAAGCAGCAAACACTGTCCAAAAACCAGAGTAATTTTATTGCTGTGCTCATAACTATCATCACAGAAGTATGCCACTATTTGCAGTGATTAATGATTTATTATTTTATTCCTGGCCATCCTTTTAGCATGTTATTTTAAAATGAGGTTGTACTCAATTTGTATATGGATCATAACTCTAAACAATTAAAGACATTCAGTTAATCTGTGAGTACACATTTGAGGCCAGTTCATATTGAAGGGCTTGAAAAATCACAGAAAATCACATTATTTAGGACTAAACTTGCTTTGCTTCCTTAGTGATTTTTAATATTCATTGTACTATTTAATTATATAATATGATATTCAATTATATATTATATATTATGTTATTTAATTATATGTGATCAAATATATAAACATTATTTATTTATACTTAATTATATCATGCTTTTATTCTTGCATTTCAAAATTTTATTGACTATACTAGCCCAGTTATTTTACATATGAATTTACAGAATCAATTTGCAAGTCAAATAAAATCTTAGTAGTTTGGAGTGGAATGGTATTTAATTCATTACTGAGCTTGGGAGGACTTTCTTATTTACAGGCCAATTGGCTTATCTTTCTAACTGGTGTAGGTCTAATTTGTATCTTGTAGTAACTTTTTTTCTTCATGTGAATTTTACATATTTCTTGGTACATTTTTCTCTTAGCTATGTTCTGTTCAGTTTTGTTTTTGTTATTATTGCGAGTACATCATCCTCTAATATACTTTTTGTTGTTAATTTTATAGAGTAAAATGATTGGTTATTGAATACTTATATTATAACCTGCTCATGTTTTTGACTCTCTATTAGTTATTATGGTCTCCTGCTTAATTCTCTTAGGTTTTTTGAGTTCAGTTTTATCTTAAGCAAGTAATGGTCAATTTCTCTCCTTCCTGATAATAGAAGCTCTTATTTCTTTTACTTGCTTTGTTCACCAATGTTAAATACTAGTTGTGATAGGAGCCTGATCCATGATTTTAATGGGAATGCTTGTATTACTTCACTTTGTGTTTGATGTTGGCTGGTTGTTTAAGACTAGGAATGTTCTATTTTTGCTGTATTTTAGAAACAGGAAATGATGTATTAGACAAATATTAAAAATTATTGAGATCATGTGATTTTTTCCCACTAATTGATATGATTATATTAGTGCATTTATATTTTGGGGGGGACAGGTTCTTGCTGGTAGAGGTATATTTTATTTTATTATATTTGTGAAGTTCAAAAATATTTTATTTAGAATTTTTTAATGTATATTCTGAAGTAATACTGGCTGTAGTTTTAGTGTGTGTGTGTGTTAGATTTTTCTGTCAAGGTCATGAAATGTCATAAAATGAGTGAGGAAATGTTCCTTTTCTATTGCATCTGGAGCATTTTATAAAGCTTCAGAGAGTATTCTTTAGTAACATTTTCAAAATCATCTATAGCTTTTGCTTAATTTGATGTTCTTAATTCTTATTAAGTCAATTGTGTTCATTTTAATTTTTTCCAGACAACCTTCTATTTCCTTGAGAATTTTCAAATTTATTAAGTCAAATAATTTCTTGTCATTTTTGAAATGCTGCCATGTTTTTATCCTTTTTCATTCTATATTGTGTCTATTTTTGTTTTCTCATTATTTTCTTTAATTAGACTGTATAGCAGTTTTTGTTTACAGTCGTGATTTTTAGAGAACTAGCTCTTGAATTCTACTGCCATTTAGTTTTTAATGAATTTATTTATGCTTTTCATGTTAATGCCTTGATTCTATTTTTCTTTGGTTTTATTTTGTTGTTTTTTCCCCAACTTCTTGGATTGTTGGTGTGTTAAACTTTATACTTTCTTATTTAATAATAAAAATTGTAATAATTTGCTTATGATTATAGTTTTGGCCTTATCTCTTCTAGAGTAGTCTATGTAGTATTATTATTGTTGCTATTTTAACTAATTTGTAATTTTATTTCCTTACCCAGTAATTATTTAAAAGTTTTTTTTTTCCAAATGACTGAGGTTTTTGCTTATATGTTTGTAATTTCTTTATAACTCTGTGATGAATATTTTGTATTTCTCTGTATCTCAAATTATAGGATAGGTTTACAGAAGCAGGATTATCAGGTCAAAAGTAAACTTATTTTCTAGGCTTTTGATAGATATGGCCAGGTTCTTTTCTGGCCCTTTTGTCCACTGAGGGCAGCTCTGCCTTTTCTGGGTTGTAGGTGTCAAAAGTCATCCTCCACAGATGCCAGCTCTCTGTAGACAGTGGAGTGTTGCATGTGGACTCTGCGCCCCCAGTGATATCTTCTCTTCCTATGTGGCGGCTCTAGGTTGAGGGAGTCAGGAAGCCCTTCCTGTCCATCCTCACACAGATCAGAGATGCCCAGACTCCTTGGTAGATTAAGGGGTGAGAATTCACAGTTCTGTCAATGCAAGGCATCTCCACGCATCCCAGCTAACACACAGAAGTATTGATGCTCTCTGAGCAACCAGGAAATGTCAGGCCTTTTACATATTTTGCCATCTTAAAATACCTCTGTGCATTAACTAGAGTACAGGTGAGGGAACCAAGACTCTGAGAAGTGAGGGCAGAAGCTTGAGCCCCTTACCAACCCCTCCACTCACCAGACGTGCATGTTGTGTTGCTGGGCCACTGCCCAGGTTCAGGAGTCAAGTTCTGAGGATTCTTCTCTTGGGAAGTCACATGGGCTTCTCACCTACCCAGAAGTGTCCACCTTCTCATCTGACACCCTGTTCTGCCCTGCTGCAGGAGGGTCTTCTGGGGGCCTGTTGATTCCCCAGTTGATTAGCATTTGGGAGAAAGAGGGCCAAACCCCGTCACACTCCCAAATGAACTTTACAATCTCAGTGTAATTTATCATGCTCCGTCTCCTTGCTGGAGGGCTCTTGCCCTCTCCGGTGTGCGGTAAGGGAAGTGCGTCTCAGTAGAAAGGCTCAGTGACTTGTCCAGGAGCCATGTGGCCTGACGCTGGACTGCCCTTCTCTACAGTATTCTTCCTGGCCACGTGAGACCACACTTTGTGGATCATGATGGATGTGATGGCTCTCAGACTCTGGTGTATTTTCCAAACTGCATAAAGTTCTCTGCAAAAAAATTCTCCAATGGCAGCATCTCCTAACTTCTGATATTGGGGTGGCCTTTGCTCCCGACTTAATCTCCATTTTTTCTCGAATGGGGATGCTTGTTAAGAAAGCGATATCGTCTGTTTCACGGTGGATCTGCCCATGTATTGGTTGCAGCCCCTCCTACTAGGGACTTCGTATACATCCACCTCCTGCTGGTGCTTCCCAGATCGGCAGAGGTTGATTACAGTTTGTGTCTAACCAAGCATCTCCGTCCCCTTGGCCATGCTTGGGGGTGGCTCTTGGGAGCATGTTGGAGTCTAAGGTTGTGCTGAGCCTGTCAGATAGGGATTAAAAACTGCACCTGCCTCAGAGGATTACTGTGAAGATCAAATAAGATGTGGCATAAGGCATGCTTCCCTCATCAGTGTCCAGTTATAATTCAACTCCCTGTGTTTCCTGCATCTTTTCTTCCCAGAAACCTGATTACATACCTTGGGTGTTGACAAAGCAGAGTATTTTAGAAATAAACTCTTTGTCAGAAATATGTATGTATGCTTCATGTCTTCTATGGCTTATCTTTTTATTGTCTTAATTGTGTCTTTTGATAAGCACAAGTTCTATAATTTTAAGGAAGTCCTGTTTAAGAAACTTGGGGTTTTCCTGGTGGCTCAGACGGTAAAGCATCTGCCTGCAATGCGGGAGACCCTGGTTTGATCCCTGGGTCGGGAAGATCCCCTGGAGAAGGGAATGGCAACCCACTCCAGTATTCTTGCCTGGGAAATTCCATGGATGGAGGAGCCTAGTGGGCTACAGTCCATGGGGTCACAAAGAGTTGGACACGACTAAGCGACTTCACTTTCTTTTCTTCAAGAAACTTTCTGCCTGAAGGTCATGAAGATGTTCTCCTTTGTTATTTATAGATATTCATTGTTTGACCTGTTGCATTTAGATGGGTGGTCTTTTGGAGTTGATTTTGTTATACATGGTGTGAGGTTCAGGGTAGGGTGTCAAGATTGTTTTTATTTTTAATTTAATTTAATTTATTTTCTTAAGTGTTGGAGGCTTTACTTCAAATATTCTACTAGTAGGGAAATACGTGAAGACATGAGTGATGGAAGAACAGTGTTTTGTTCTAATAGTAACTAAACAGTTAGTATCCCCAAAATAAATAGATAAATAGTGGCAAGAGGCTTATGGAATAAAAATAAAGCATGCAAATGCTTTTTGGGAATAGATGACAGTTTTTAATGTTACTATAGAGGACATTCTAATAGGCATATCATACGACATGTAGTGGGGCTTCCCTGGTAGCTCAGCTGGTAAAAAAAATCCACTTGCAATGCAGGAGACCCTGGTTCAATTCCTGGGTTGGAGATCCACTGGGGAAGGGATAGGCTACCCACTCCAGTATTCTTGGGCTTCCCTGGTGCCTCAGATGGTAAGGCATCTGCCTGCAATGCGGGAGACCTGGGTTCGATCCCTGGGTTGGGGAAAATCCCCTGGAGGAGGGCCTGGCAACCCACTCCAGTATTCTTGCCTGGAGAGTCCCATGGACAGAGGAGTCTGGCAGACTGCAGTCCATGGGGTGGTAAGCACAGCACAGTACCACATGTAGTGTTTAAGTTAATATTTTGACATTAATACAAAAATGCTTTAAAAAATTTCTAATTTAAGTTAGGAATTTGGGGTTAATAGCTAGCACTATATGTATATAATATATAGGATAATATCAACCTATTGTGTAGCACAAGGAACTATATTCAATATCTTGTAATATCCTATAATAGAAAATGTGATTTGGTTATATATATGTTCTTTTTTAGATTCTTTTTATTTTTAAAGTTGGGAATCTTCTGTTTCTTGAAAGGACCATTTTTCCCTCTACGTCTGTGTTCCCTTTCAAATGTATTGATCAACCATATATATGTGTGGTTCTCTTTTGCTTATTAAGTGAAAGTGAAAGTGTTATTCACTCAGTCGTGTCCAGCTATTTGTGACTCCATGGACTGCCAGGCTAGTCCATGGGATTCTCCAGGCAAGAATACTGGAGTGGGTAGCCATTCCCTTCTCCAGGGGATCTTCCTAACCCCGGGATTGAACCTGTGTCTTCTGCACTGGCAGGTGGGTTCTTTACCACTGAGCCACCAGGGACGCCCTCAGAGTTTACATGTAAGGATAATTTTCCCCACCCGAGCCCAGCTTTGACTCAGTTTTACAAATTTTGATATGTATTGGAGCTGTTACCATTATTTGTAGCCCATGGTTTGTTTGGATTACCTTCCTTAGCTAAGACTTGATTATTTTGATGCTTCGAGGTTTTGTTTGTCCTTTAGCTATTGATTTTGCTTTTCATTATTTTACAGACAGAGAAAATAGCCCATAAATTTCTATTGACATTTATTATTTCTAATAATACTTGATGAATTATTTCTAATAATACAAGACTAATACTTGTTCAATTTTTTGTAACTGTTTCAGGGACATGTTAAATGACTGTGTTTTGCTTTTCTTTTTTGCAAAAAAAACTTAGACTACTGTGGTCAAAGCACTAATTTGCCTTATAATTTTCAATAATTTATTTGCTTTTTCAACATTTTTTAATGGATTACTTGCCTTAAGTAAAACACTGTGACACAGTCAGTAGAGTCTTAGTTTTTTAAATCAGGAGATAAAATGGGATTACTGGAGAAAATTTGGAAGATAAAAGTATAAATAGTGAAAACCACAAGAGTCCCTCGTAATCTGGATTTTAAGTGGAGTCTGTGTGTGTGTGTCCTGTTGCTCAGCCGCGTCTGACTCTTTGCCTCCCTTGTGGCCCACCAGGCTCCTCTGTCCATGGGATTCTCCAGGCAAGAGTACTGGAGTGGGTTGCCATTTCCCTTTGAGGGGAATCTTCCTAATCCAGGCATTGAACCCTCATCTCTTGCGTCTTTTGCGCTGCAGGCCGATTCTTTACCACTGAGCCACCGGGGAAGCCCTGAGTCTACCAGTTTATAAAAATCAGCTCAGTTTTTAAATGACGCTGAGCCAACAATAATAGTGTTGTGGGGAGAGCAGTCTCTCGGGGAGTGGTCTCTCTGCTGCGCCATGCTGCCAGAGACCCTCCCGTAAGCTTGGCGGTGTCTTCACGCCCCAGGAGGGAGCCTGCTGACTCACACGCGTAGCTCTCTCCTGGCCTGTGTGGTGGCCGAGGGAAGATTCTGTGTGAGCCGGGAAACCTTCTCAGTCTGTTCCAAATGCTCGACTTCCTGTGCCTTCCATTCTTCGGGTTACTTTTCCTGTCTTCAACACCAATTCAGAGCACTCAGAAGATTCCAGAACCTTTGGGAGAATGCAAGGAAAATTGCTTAGAATCCGCACTTCAAAAAACCCTGGCTGTAAGAAGAAAGCACGAGGTCATGATTGGAGTCATGGCCAAATGGAACATTTGAAGCACGTTTAAAGAAGCTCTTTTCTTCCCGTAGCACAATGAATTCCTAGTGCTCAGGATTATAAAGTCAGCCCTCCCTGGTCCACGGGGTCGGCTCACTCCCTGTCGTTTTATTATGCACCCAGCCCATGCTTCGGCTCGGATAGACCGAGTGGAATTCAGCCTCTTGTCACTTGTGTGTCTTCTTGGGGGTGGGGAATAATAGCCCCTAGCTTCACCCCGGGGCAGCCCAGGACCCTGGTGTGGTGCCTGGTGGGAGGTGCCTCACCCCCAGAGACCAGGATGGAAGGTGGGTCTAGGTGTTACGTCTGGTCTTTGTGAGCTTCATTTCATTTCCACTTCCCTCTTCAAATTCCAAGGAGTTGGTTGCGTGATGCCGATAGGGTGGGTCGGCGGAGGTGCGCTGATCAGCAGGAGGAAGGGGTGCGCTCACGACCACAGGAAAGTTGAATCAGGTGGTGGTGACGTGTAGCTTGTTCTGGGTGAGCAGTGGTATCATCAGTCCTCCCTGCCTTCTGCCATCCTCTGAGGCAGGGGGGCGTAACAAGAAGGGAAGGTCAGGGTCCAGACCTTTCCAAGTGAGTAAAGGCAGCCTAGTATTTGGTTTAAAAACTCTGGTCCTGTGTAAGGTTGTTTTCAAATTCCCCAGGGGCATCAGAGAGTGATGTTACAGTTTTACTCCTCAAAGTCAAATCTAGGAGCAAAAGCACCTCCTGTTACAAGCTGGAAACCTGTACGCTGTCATCTCTTTGTAACAGTAGTAATACTAATAATAGTAATTGCTAAAATGTATCGATTTTTTGCATCCTTACAGTAGCAGACATCATCTGAAGTGTTTTATAGATATGAGCCCACTTAATCTTCATACTGTGCTAAGAGGTGGGCACTGTTCTCCTTCTGCCGATGAGAAGCACAGAGAGGCTAGGTGGCTTTTCCAAGGTCACCCAGCTAGTAAGTGGTCGGGCTGGGATTATGTTGCCCAGGTGCTCTTTATTCCATTCTGACTGCCTTTTGCCTTGGGGGTCTTTGAGTAGCTATGACAGGGTTTCATTTGGGCTTCTGGTTTCAGGGTCACTAATGTCCTCGGGAGCAGACATCTGGCTTTCCAGATGTTCAGTTCATGCAAAAGAGGTTGCCTGGTGTTGAACACAGATCAGGGGAATTGGAATTAGAGAGTCTCGGTTAAAAATCCCAGACCCCATCCTAGCCATAGGACCCGTGGGCAGGTTGTTTGAACTTCTTACCTTGGTGGTTTCAATGGGCAGGACGCCTGTAATACCTGGCGCTTAGAGGTGCTTGTGCAGGTGAAGGAAACAAGTGTTGTGAATGTGCTTCGTCTGCCAGAGGGTCTCCAGCAATGACATTTTCATCGCTCCATGTCTGTCACTCACCCTGGAGGCCAGGGGTTTTGCATGTCTGTGGCACCCAAAGGCCTCTCGGGTGCAGAGCTTTCCTGAGAGCAGAGGCGGTGGCTGGCTCGGCGCTGTTGGATCGCTCCGTGCTGAGCTTGTGTAACTCACAGCAGGAGGGGCATGGCCCAAGACTCTCACCTTTCTGATCATGCGTGAATGTGCTGCTTGTTGTCACAATGCTTTGCTACCCTGTCCACCAAGAAGAGAGCCTGCCGGACCTCAGTTAACTAGAAGTCCCTTGGCTGTGTTGATGCATGCTGTCAAAGCTTAGCTTGCCCTAGATCCCCACGTGGACTTTGACTGTAGATCTTGGTGGCGCTAGTGGTAAAGAACCCGCCTGCCAATGCAGGAGACACAAGAGACCAGGTTCAATCCCTGGGTCAGGAAGATCCCCTAGAAGAAGAAATGGCAACCCACTCCAGTATTCTTGCCTGGAGAATCCCATGGACAGAGGGGCCTGGCAGGCTACAGTCCATGGGGTCACAAAGTCGGACATGACTGAGCACGCACAGGTGTAAAGTATCTATATGACACAGTCACCCTGGATGTACCCTTTTCATTTAGGGGCCAGCGGAGCCAGTATCAACAGTGTAATCCACCACCACCCCAGCCACTTCCTCTGATGTCGTAAGCACATGGTAGATGCCACTCCTGTGTTCAGAGACCTCATCTTTCTTTTGGTTTATTCTGTTTATCCTTCTCCCAGGTCGGTTGCTTTCTGTTGTCACTTGTCTTCATCCTTAACTGTATAAGAAGAGGTTGAATGTTAAAAAATTTTTTTTAATTTCCAATGAATGTGTTTATTATAGGAAATAATCTTACTTGGCTAAAGATAATAACAAATAATGGAACACAAGGCTCAGATGTCATGGTTTTGGGGCTCACTGCCAATCCCTTCTCACCGGATGGAGGTGAGACCCACTCCCTGCACAGCCGTGTAGGGAGCATCTCTCATGATTTGTTCAGACTCCTCTTCTCTCAACCTCACTTTCACAGCATCCTTGGTAATCCTCTATCCCAGATATCCCAGTGCATACTGAGGTGCTGCCTCTTTCTATCAGAGCTGTTGTATCAGTGCAGAAATTGTCAGGTCTGTTGTCTATAGTTCTTGGAGACCCACATTTTAATGAAAGACTTTCATAGTTTGCGAATTCTTTTGACCTCTCTCTCTTTTATGAAACAAAGAAGTTTTTAAGAACTTTGGGAAGATAACATCTTCGGGTTTGGAGGCAGCCTCACACTCTCTTTGTTCACCATTTACTCCTGGGAGCAGAAGTCTTGTTTAATTGTTGCATGCTTGTTTTGGTGAGTGCTAAAATGGTACCTGAAAACTTGCCTGCCATGAAGTGGACGTTCAATACATGTGAGTGGAAATAAAAGCAAGGATTCCAAACAGATGCTTTGTGATTTCAGCCATTCGTTCATTCACCCACCCATCCACCCACCCACCCCTCATCTCTCCACCCATCCATCTACCCATTAATTCTGTTACGTGCGTGTGCTAGAATGTACTTCCATCAGTCCCTTTTGTTGGACATTAGGTAACAGTCAAATTCCGCTATTGGTATTGATGCTCCCCTGATGGCTTCTAGTCTGGGTCAAGGCAGTCACACTTGCCTGGGTTTGAATCCAGGCTGTGTTACATACTAGTTGTATGATGTTGAATGACTTCCTTGATCTCTCTCTGCATCAGTTTCCTCCTCTGTAAAAGTGGAGATCTTATCAGAATCTAGATAGTACCTTTCTGAGGATTAAGTTACACAGTCCATTTAAAGCACAGAACTGTGTCTAGTAAGTAAGTACACATGGTGCCCATAACATATGATGATGTTGAAACTGTGCACATAGTTCTGGTTATCCCTTAGGCTATTTTCTGGAAGTAGAATTACTGATCAAAAGCTGTGACCATTTCACAAATGTTTTTCATGCGCATTGCCAAATGGCCCTCCAGGAATGTTGTAAGTTAGCCAGCAGTATATAAGAGTGCCCATTTACCTGAACACCTGCCAGTGATGGTCAGTTGCTTTAACGCTTGCCAGTGTTGTGAAAAATGTCAATTCATTGTTTTATTTTTCAAGCTTATATTTCTGGTGAGTTTAAATATCTTTTATTTATTTCCTGGTCATTTCACTTTTTTTTTTCCTTCTACACTTTTCCCCCCTCACCTTTTCCATTGATATGCTCATCTGTGTCTTATTGAATCATTTCAATAAAAATAATAGTGATAAAAATAACAAACATTTATCTACCATTTATGTCAAGAGTCTTTCCCTCACAATATTTTTTCAAATTTAGATTGTGACACTCTTTGATATAAGAATTTTTAAATGTTTATGTAATTAAAGCTTTAAAAATTTCCTGTAAACTTAAAAAGACCTTCTATATCCCTAAATCACATATGTGTGTGTAGTATTTATTTATACTTGTGACTGAATTAAACTGTATTCATGTTGGTTGTTTGGAGGTAGATATCTCATAATTTTTTTCTTTAAACCAGTTATACAAACCCACTTTCTTTACTGAATTTAGAATCTAAAATGACATTTTTATTGTATATAAAATTGTAATAAATATGTGTATATATATATATATATATATATATATATATATATATACAGGACCATTTTTGAGCTTTTTATGCAATTTAATTTTTATCTCTGCTTACATCAGTTGCTTCTTTGTTATAGATTTGTGTTTTAATAAATGGTAGTGCAAGTCCTGAATTCATTTTTCTTCTTCTTTCAAAAATTTCTAGGCTATTCCTGCTTCTTGTTTACTTGAAATAAATTTTTCAGGTTTAAAAAATCCAGATGGGATTTTGATTGAAATTGCTTTAAATTTAAAGTTAATCTTGAGAAAATTGACATTTTTATAGTAATGAAACTTCCCATCCACAAATATAGAAGTGTCTTCATTTGGAAAAATCTTTTTTTTTTTGATGTATCACAGTTGTTTTGTGAATTTATTCATTTAATCCTGCACATTTTTGCTAAGTTTATTTCTAGGCATTTTATATTTTTGCTGCCTCCATAAATATGGTGTGGTTTTTTTTTTATTACTATAGATCCTAACCAGTTATTGCTGAATGTTAATTAGATCTTTATTTTGTAATCAGACATCTTTCTGAATTTTCTTATTCTGAATTCTTTCAGTTTATCTCTCTTGAGCTATTTAGATAAATGATGATTTATGCAAATGATGTTTTTTAGATTCTTTCCTATAGATTACCTCTATTTTTGTTTCCTGCCTTATTGCATTGGCTGGAAGTTCTAAAACAATATTTAAAACAATGATTTTAGGAATCAAGGCTTCATTTTGAATGGTGCAGATTTATGCATTACAAAGCTCCAAAGAGTGGGTGTCATAGTGGTGCCTCTGAATCAGGCTTTCCAGATACTTTTGCCCATGCTTACATTTGTCTGTTTCTGTAGTCCTTCCTTTCCCCCAGCCTCTACCACTTTAGACTTAAAGGATACAGAGAAAAAAGTATACCTGTAGGATCTTGGGCCTTGGAAGGATGGGGGTTTCAGTAGAGAACAGAAGTAACAAATCTCAGGCACCCTGGCTTTTGCTGTATCTTCCCGGACTTGCTCATTCCGCAGGCTGCACCAGGTTTGAGAAAGGACACTGAAGAGACAAACTTGTCGTATGGATGTCAGCCCTGCCTAACTTAGTCTCTCTCTCTGTTTGTTTTTCTGAGTTAGAGACCTATGAGAAACTCTCCTGTGTTGTCTAATTTCTCCTTGGCCCTCATCCCGCCCCCCTCCAGTCACCTGGGGGAAAACAACAAACAGAGGAGAACCTTGAGATGGTTCCTGAGTCCTTTGTTCCTGTCCATCAGCATGACTCAGCTTCACCCCCGACAGGCTTAGGCTGCTTTGTTAGGATAATCAGATCAGCACTTCGGGGTCACTGGACTGTAGGGTCTGTGTTTGGATGGGAGGTCCCAGGCGTGGGTCTTCTCTTTCTGCAGAGCTTCCTTGACTGGCAGGGAGTGAGTCTGTCTGACTGAAACCAGAGCCCATGACTCACTCCTGCTCCCTCGCCCCGGAGCTCTGAGCTGGGCCTTTGTGAGCTGGCCCAGTGCTGGGTGGCAGAGTGGATGGCAGAGCAGGAGGCAGTCGGATCCCTCCCAGGAGGCAGCACCGGCATCTGGCTGGTGCTCGGGCTGCCGGCACCGAGATGCTCCTTCAGTCTGCCCTGATGATGCCTTAGCTCCCAGCTCTCTAGTCCTGTGAGGTCTTCTCCAAATTTCTCCCCTCCTCCCCACAGGGTTCTTTTCTCCAGCTCTTATATCCCACCATTTTGAATTTTTTAAAGTTATAGTCAAATACACATAAGATTTATTGTCTTAGCCATCTTTAAGCGTGCAGTTCTGTGGCATTAAGTACATTCACATGGTTGTAGGACCATCACCACTCTCCCATCTCCAGAACACTTTTCATCTGGTAAGACTGAAATGTGTGAGTTGTCTCATTAAATACTAACTTCCCAGCCCCGTTCCCCCCATCTGTTGATAACTGCCTTCTACTTTCTGTCTCGTGAATCAGACTCTCCTCTAAGCATCTCATGTGTGTATGTGTATACCTCATTTTGCTTATCCATTCATCTGTTGACAGACATTTGGGTTGCTTCCACCTTCTGCCTAGTGTGACTGATTCTCTCATTATAGCTGATAATATGGGTCAAACGGAGTGCTTTTTACAGTGTTTTCCTTCTGAATTTTCACAGTTATTTAAAATTTGCCTCTATTATCATCTCCATTCTGTAGATGAAGAAATGGAAGCTTGGTGAAGCTCCCGATTTCCCCCAATTTACTTTGTTTTGATACAGCTTTATTTGGACTTCCCTGGTGGTCCAGTGTTTAAGAATCCACCTTCCAATGTTGGGGGTGGGGCATGGATTCCATCTCTGTTTGGGGAGCTAAGACCTCACATGCCTTGGAGGACCCAAGCCCAAACACTCTAGAGCCTGTGCTCTGCAAATAGAGAAAGCCCGAGCACCCAAAGGTGACCCAGGGCAGCCAAAAAAGAAAAAGAACAGCTTTTTGAGATATAATTCACCTACCTTAGAGCTCCCCCACTTAAAGATTCAGGTCAGTAGTTTTTAGTGCATTCATCACATTCTGTGCAACCATGACCACAGTTGATTTTAGAACATCTTTGTCAGCTCAGAAAGGCAACCCGTACCTATTAGCAGTCACTCTCACGTCCCCATGACCCTGGCCCCTGGCAACTACAGATCCGCTTTCCTTCTGTATGGATGTGCCTGTTGTGGGCATTTCCTGCAGATGGAGTCATGTAGTCTGTGGCTTTTGGGAACTGGCTTCTTTCCCTCGGCGCATTGTTTTCAAGGCTCACCCAGTTAGATCGTGTATTAGTGACTCAAGTTCCCGTTTACCCGCTGCGTGTTCCCAGCTCCTCACATCACAAGGTGGAGATTTAGCTTCAAACTTGTCCATGGCTGTGGTGGCACATGGTGAGTGCTTAGTAAATTCAAAGTCAGCTGTTTAAAAATAAGCGCTGAGAGTCCCGAATGCTGTGTGTTGGACAGTTTTGCACACTAAACTTACACAAGGGGTTGTTCGTATATTAATGTTCTGTGTGTGACAGTTACACGTCATGTTTTGCCATTAGAAATGAGAACAGGTGAATGAGACATATCCGTTAAAGGGGCTCTGAAACAACGTGAATCATAAATGCACGGACCCTGGGGCTGTGTCACCATTTGCAATTAGATTGAAGAGCTGGTGAACGGCCTGCAAGACGGGGGTTTTGCACAGGCTGCCCTGGGCTTGTGCCAGCTGTCACAGCTGGGTCTTCCACAGTCTCAAGTTTACCGGCTGGGTGTTCCACCATCTCAGGCTCACCGACCCATGCCATAAAGGGCTGGTGACTGCGGGCAGGCTAGCTAGCTGACCCTTAGCCCAGAGGCTGGAGCTGACCGAGGTCGAGAATGGTTGTTGACTTGCCCGAGACCCCTGAGTCAGCAAGTGCTGATCCAGACTTTGGGTGATCCCAAAGTCCCTCCTGTATCATGGCTCTCTAGCCTCTCTTATGGACAGGCCACGTCTGAGGCTGGCAGACGACAAATGTCTGAAAGTCAGAGCTGATCAAAGCTCCTTGGCTGACTTAGGATGCTTTTGGAGACAGTGCATGTGGACGGTGTGGTCTGAAGGCAGCACCATGGCTCGCAGAGCGTTCTGCAGGGAGTCCAGTGATTATTTCCAGGAGGGCCGTGAGAAAATTGTGCAGGAGCAAAATTTCCAGATGCTCTTCTAGGCCTCTAGTTGGAGTGTGGGGGGCAGTCCTCTGGGGCTCTGGCTGCCTCTGAGAACCCCCTTGGCACCTGTCACGTCAGGCATGGTGATTACTGCCATTCCATGAGTGCTTGTTCTGGGCAGACACAGAGCTAGGTGCTGACATGAGCTCGCTGGTTTCTTTCTGATCATGAGGTGGTCATTATCAACCCCATTTTACAGAGGAGAACATGGATGGACAGACTAGAGGAAACTTGCTGGGGCCTATAAAGATGTCATCAGACTGTGCTTTGTTTTAGAACTGCTCTAAGCAGCACCACTTCCTCTCATGTATCTTTGTAATCTGTGTATGGTGGTGATTTAGTCGCTAAGTCATGTCTGACTCTTGCGACCCCATGGACTGTAGCCCGCCAGGTTCCTCTGTCCATGGGTATTCTCCAGGCAAGAATACTGGAGTGGACTGCCATTTCCTTCTCCAGGGGATCTTCCCGACCCAGGAATTGAACCCAGGTCTTCTGCATTGCAGGCAGACTCTTTACCGATTGAGCTATGAGGGAAGCTCAATCTATGTATAGACCCATTATAATACAGAAGAGTACAGTTAATCTATACATCTTCTTTGTGGCTTACTGGCAAGTTCAGCAGCTTGAGCACCATTTAGCTTCCTGGCTGGCAGGTTCTAGCACGTCCCTTGCTTGTGAGGTACACCTCAATCTGTTGACTTCACTGGGGCTCTTTTTCTGTGATCATCTCATCCTCTTTTGAAGAGTTCTTGCTCCTGATGGTGGAGCGCAGGCAAGCCAGGTGCATGGCTGGAAGAACCAACCAAGTTCCAAGAAAGAAGGTTGAGCTGGGTGGTGAGTGCTCGTTTTGTGGTCACTTGAGCCTGGCACACCTCGCCGAGTGGGCAAAGGGTACAGAGTAAGCTTGGGGATCCCTGGGAAGGCTGTGAGCGGAGGGACATCAACAGTATCACCAGGGCCTGGGAGTTCCAGTAACTGTCAGTAGTTAGAACACATTGTGGTGGGAGATCCTTCATCACCTCTGTCACCTTCAATTGAAGAAACAATAGTGCTGGGTTGCAAAATTAAGGACAAGCTCTGTAGGGAATGTGCAGATGGCAGTGAGTCACTCAATACCTCCATTTCCCAGAATACATCCTTAAACTTAAAGGGGGTACATCTGTACCCCCAGGGCCCAACACAGTGTCTTTCACATTGTGGGTGCTGATGCAATAAACCTCATCAAATGAGTAGGTCCAAACCCCATGCTTCTAATTGCCAAATAGATCGACTTCTTATGAAAAGGCCTTCCTCTCTTCTCCTTCCCAAGCCTAATTTCCTTTTCTGAGTTTCTGTCCACTTGCTTTCTATCTGAGTGTCTTGTCTTAGTTCCTGTAGATCCACAGCGCATCTGCCTTCCAACTGTTCCTTCACCCCTCGCCCCTACCCAGGGCACCTCCAGCATCCTCTTGTTTTCATGACCACATCACAAGCATCTCAGCATCATGCCCAGTTAGCATGTCCCTTTAAAGCTCCATGGTACAACCACATAAGGGGTCCCCCAAAGTTCTCTTCTGTATGGCCTGGCTACTGTTGGACAGTAAATAGTTTCATAATACCATCTTTTCATAATACCATCTTTTCATAATACCATCAGTAGCCTGTCTAACTTGGAAGCTTTTTTCCACCCCCAATAGATTCATCAAGATTTATACATTGGCCAAGTAAAGTCTCAAAGTTACACTCTTCTAATACCAAACTTTGAGTGATGGTATTTCCTAATATAGTCTATGAGAACATAGCTGTGTTAACAGTGTCACTCAGGTATCTGTATGAGGTATGGTGGCTTGCTATTAAGTTCATTGAGCCTAACCTTTTGTATATCCTAGTTTATCTGTTACTTTCATTCTTGATAATAAGAATAAAATGGACTTTCTTAGCAACTTTTTACTAAAATAGACCTTCTACTAACTTTTACTAGCTGCAAGTTAGTAAAGCCAGCCTCCCTTTCTAATTTTGGAAACTTCATATATCTTTTACCTTCAGAATGGGACTTAGTCCTATTGGGAAGCCATTCATATTTTTAAGACAGATGAGGCAGTAAGGGGCTTCTCTGACGACTCAAGTGGCAAAGAATTCGCCTGCAATGCAGGAGACACAGGTTCAGCCTTTGGGTCAGGAAGATCCCCTGGAGGAGGAAGTGGCAACCCACTCTAGTATTCTTGCCCAGAAAAATCCCATGGACAGAGGAGCCTCATGGGCTATGGTCCATGAGGTTGCAAAGAGTTGGACGTGACTGAAGCACCTGAGCGCGCGCACACACACGCACACACACAAGGCAGTAAGATTTATATATTAGAAAGCTCAAATTGGTGTCTAAGTGGAGACTGGAGGAAGGAGTCTGAGGCAGAAATCAGTTAGGAGCCACTGAACAGTTCTGATCCAAGGTGGTCGTTGTGCACGTGATCTGTTATGCAAGCGTCTAAAATCCTTGATGGTCTCACAGTTGCATCACTGTATCCTCAGGGCCATTTCCTTTGTAGTGAGGATGGCTTCACTTGGGCTTATTGACACTGCACTGGGGAAAAGGCAGCTCCAAGATCCTCTGCTTGCTGTTGGACAGGTGCTTCTCCATCTTGGCACAGTGGTGATGTCCCCAGAGGGATGGGAGTTTAGACACTGCCATCCTGGCTGTGAAGCGAGGTCACAGATGCCTTCCAGGAAGCCGCAGTCAACCTGTCCAGGGAAGCTTGGAGAAGGTCCAGAATTTTCAACATTTTCAGAATCTTGGAATAGGGTAAGGCCACTGCATGGCCAAGATGGTGTAATGAAACTATTTACTGTGCTTCCAGCAGATAGAGAAATGGGTTTCCTACCTGTTCCATCCCTGCCCATTCTCCAACCAGGACGCAACAATGGCCCTTTTGAGGTTCTCAGGGTATCTTAAACAATATGCAGCCGACTCTAGAATAATTTTCTTTTTGGATAACTGATTTTTATGAATCCTACTTCCTCAGTTTGCTCCTAACTCCATACTCCTCCCCGTAAGCTACCTGCACCCCCAGACAAGAGGCCAAGTGCTTTGAGGTGATTGTGGGAACGTAGAGATTTGGGATACATTGGTTTGGCTGCAAACTTCACCCTTTCCTGCAGGTGCCTCTGAGTCTGTGTTGGTCACATCTCTTCGTAGACTGAATACATCATGATACCGTGATGCAGGCAAGAGAATTAGGTTGTGTATGTGTATGTGTTTCCCATTCCTCAAAAGGTCCCAACTTGACTCTTGGGTCCTTCCTAAGAAGGACTATCACAGGTCCAAAGGAAGTGCACAGCCAGAACAAATGGAACCAAAGAAAGTCCTTCTACCACTGTCTGGAAGTTCAGAGTCAGTTTCATCACCCCTAAGGCCTGGATTCTTAGACTTCTAAATATTTTTAAAAATTTTATTTATTTTTGGTTGCTCTAGGTCTTATATTTAAAGTCCAAAATTTTGTAAATTTTGACATAGTAGGTACCTGTGAAGCTGTCACCTCAGTCCATCTAATGAATATATCTATTCCTTCCAGATGTTTCCTCTTGCCTCCTTGAGATTTCTCCTACCTCTTTCACTGCCTCCCCACCCCACTCAACTACTGATCTATTTCCTGTCACTACAGAGTATTTTCGTTTCCACAGTTTTATATAAATGGAATCATACAGTATGTATTCTCTTTTGTCTGGCTTCTTTCATTTCATAATTATTTTGAGATTCATCCAAGTTCTGGAGTGTACTGATGGTTCACTCCCTTTATTTCTAAGTAATATCCCATTGCATAGATATACTTCAGTTTATTCATCCATTCAGTTATTGCTAGACATGGGGATTGCTTTCAGGTTTTGGCTATTGCAAATAAACCTGCTATGAATATTCATGCACAAGACTTTTAAAGAAGTATGCTTTTATTTCTTTTGGTTAAATGCATAGGAGTGGAATAGAGGAATCATATGGAAGATGTATGTTTGAGTTTTTGAGAAACTGACAGACTTTTTTCCAAAGTGTTTTTACCACTTTATATTCCCACCAGCAATGTATGAGAGTTCTAGTTTCTCCATATCTAACACTTGATATGCTAAGTATTTTAGCCATTTTTGGATGTGTAATGGTGTTTCATTATAGTTATAATTTGCATTTTCTTAATGACTAATGATGTTGAGTCTTATGTGCTTATTTGCCATCTGCATACTTTTTTTTTTTTTGATGTGTTGACTCAAATCTTTTACCCATTAAAAAAATTGGACTGTTTTGTTATTATTGACATTTGTGAGTTTTTTATTCTGGACACAAATCCTCTATCAGATATATGTTTCAAAATATTTTTTCTCAGTCTGTAACTTGTCTTTGCAATCTCTTAATGGTTTCTTTCAAAGAGCAAAAGTTTTAACTTTGATAAAGTCCAGTGTTTTCCTTTTTTCCTTTTTATGGACTGTGCTTTTGGTGTTCTATTTAAGAACACCAAAATCTTTGTCTAATCTAAGGTCACAGAGATTTTCTCCTGTAAGTTTTATAGTTCTGGGTTTTACATTTAGGTCTGTGATCTATTTTGAGTTAATTTCTGTATGTAGTGTGAAGTGTGATTTGAAGTTCTTTTTTGCACCGATGGTGGTTTTTTTGCTAAGTCATGTCCGACTCTTGGGACCCAATGGACTGTAGCTTGCCAGGCTCCTCTGTCTGTAAGATTTCCCAGACAAGAATACTGGAGCAGGTTGGCATTTCCTGCTCCAGGGGATCTTCCTGACCTAGGGACAGAAGCTGGGTCTCCTGTGTTGCAGGTGGGCTCTTCACTGATTGAGCCACTGTGTACTGGGCCGTGCTTACTCAGTTGTGGCCAACTCTCTGCGACCTCACTGACTGTAGCCCGCCAGTCCAGGAGGATTCTCTAGGCAAGAATACCAGAGTGGGTTGCCATGCCCTACTCCAGGGGATCTTCCCAACCCAGGGATCTAACCCGGGTCTCCCGTATTGCAGGTGGATTCTTTACCTTCTCAGCTACCAGGGAAGCCCAAGAAGACTGGAGTGGGTAGCCTGTCCCTTCTGCAGGGGATATTCCTGACCTAGGGATTGAACTGGGGTCTCCTACATTGCAGGCGAATTCTTTACCAGCTGAACTACCAGGGAAGCTGTGAGCCATCATATGACTCTCCATTTGTTTCAGTGCTATATGTTGAAAAGACTATACATATATATATATGTATATACACACACACATATATGTATTTCTCTACTCAGTTGATTATGCTACTTTGTCAAAAGTCAGCTGTTGATATATGTGTGTGGGTCTATTTCTGGACTCCTAAGAAGACTTAAAAGAGCATCCTCTTAAATTTTTCTCTATAATGCAGTTTCTAGTGTATAAGTCTAACAATATTTTATCAGATTGATTCCTAAGTATTTCATATATTTTGATGCTATTGTGAATAGTATTTTTCAGAAAGGTTAAATTTCTGATTGTTCATTGCTAGCATATAGAAATGTGATTGATGTTTGTATATTCATCTTGTATCATGCAGCTTTGATAAATTCACTTGTTCTAGTAGCTTTTTTGGGTGACTCAATTCAGTTATCTCCTAGATAATCGTGTCATCTGGGAATAAAACCAGTTTTGCTTCTTTGTTTCCCACCTGGATGACATTTATTATTTTTTTTTCTGAATAGGACCTCCAGTAAATGCTGAGTGGAAGTAGGGAGAGATGACATCTTTGTCTTGTTTGTTCATGATGTAAGGGGGCAAGCATTCATTTTTTCACTATTAGGTGTAATGCTAGCTAACTGTAGGCTTTTTTGTTTTTGTTTGTTTGTTTGTAGATGCACTTCATCAAGTTAAGGAAATCTTCTGTCCTTAATGTGCTGAAATTTAAAATTCAAGAGTGGATATTAGACTTTTTCAAATGTTTTTTTCTGGATCATTGAATTGTTTGTATGGTTTTTGTTTGTTTTATTTGGAAATATGGTGACTTAGATTGATTTATTTGAATGCTACATCAACTTGCATCCTGAAGATAAAATTTCATTTGGTCATGATATATAATTGTTGGAATGTATTTACTAAAATTGTTGAACTTTTGCATTTATGTGCATAGTGGATACTGATTTTAGTTTTTTCTTTTCTTGTAATATCTTTGTGTAGTTTTGGTGGCAGGATAAGGTTTCCCTGATAGAACAAGATGGGAATTATTCTGTCCTCTTCAATTTTTGGAGAGTTTGTACCAAAGTACTACTGCTAGTAGGAGTAATGATTGGTAAAACTGGAGTTTCTGTTTTGAAAAGATCTTAAGCTACAAAATCAATTTATTTAGTAGACATAGAGCTATTTAGGTTATCTGAGAAATGTAAGAGTTTTGTCTTTGCAGAATCTGTAGTATGTCACCTCCCTTATTATGGATATTATGAATTTGTACCTCCTCTTTTTTTTTTTTCTGATCAGTCTGGATAGAGGCTTATCAATTTTTTTCCTCATTGAATCATCTTTTGATTTCATTGATTTTTCTCTTATTTTTCTGTTTTCTTTCATTAATTTCATTCCTTCTTTGCTTTATTTTGCTTCTTTTGGTTTAATTTGTTCTCTTTTAATTTTTAGAGGAAGAACATGAGGTTAACTTGAGACCTTATGTCTTTACCAATAGAGTCTTAGCATCATACCACAAATTTGATATGTTTTGTTCTGATTTTTATTTAGTTTAAAATGCTAATTTCCTTTGGATTTCTTCCTTGACCTATGTATTGTTTAGAAGTATATTTCTTAATTTAAAAATATTTAGAAATTTTTCCAGAGATCCTTCTGTTATTAATTAATAATTTAATTCCACTTTGGTTAGAAATCATTCTTTGTGTGACTTTAGTGTTATTAACTTGAGACTTGTTTTATGGCCCAGTCTGTGGGCCATATTGGCAAGTGTTCTGTATGCATTTGGAAAGAATGTTTATTATGGTGTTATAGGGCTGAGTGTACTAGTCAGGAGTCACAAGTAATGATGGAGTGTCAACTAGGTCAGATTGATTGATAGTAGTGTTCAGATTTTTCTAAATTCTGATTTTCTATATGTACTGATTTACTGTGTACTTGTTCCATTAAGTTTTAAGAGAAGTCTGTTTAAGCTTTCGACAGTAATTGTGGATATGTGTCCTTCCACTTCTATCCATTTTTTATTTTTTGTGTTTTGAAGTTTGAATGCTAAGTGTATGTGCTTTTGAAGAAGTGACCCTTTTTATCATTATGGAATGATTTTTTCCTGGTGTGTCTCTATTAAAACTAAAATGTTCCATGTAGTCAGCATGTAGTTAGTTCTTTTTTTTTTTATCCAATTTGATGATCTCTTTTACTTGGGGTATTTAGACCATTTATACGAAATGTTGTTAATGGTATGAGTAGGCTTACTTCTATCACCTTAATGTTTGTTTTCTATTTGTTGTATTTGTACATTGTTCCTTTCTTCCACCTTCATTTGTATTAATTGAATGATTAAAAATTAAAATCTCTTTTATTGGACTGTTAGCTATATATCTTTATATATATTTTCTTATTTTCGTTATTTATCTTTACAACATATTTTCAGTTTCTGTTTGTGTTGGAATGTCTTTACTCTGCCTTTATTTTTTAAAGTTATCTTTTCTAGATATTGTATTCTTGGTTGACAGTTTTTTATTTTAGCACTCTGAATATGTTACCCCGCTGCCCTCTGGTCTCCATTGTTTCTGTTGAGAAGTTTGCTGTTAATCTTTTTATAATTCCTTTGCATGTGATGATGCAATGTGATGATGATGAGTCATTTTTTCTTACTGCCTTAAAGACTTTCTCCTTGTCTTCAGCTTTCAGTATTTGAATCGGGTGCAGTATCTTTGTTCTTATTCTACTTGGAGTTTTTTTTAAGCTTCTTGGATTTGTAGACTAGTGTTCCTCATCAAATTTGAGATATTTTCAGCTATAATTTATTTTAATAATATTTTCTCATCCTTTCCTTCTACTTCCATTATGCATATATCTGTTTTTAATGGTATTTCATACTTTTCTAAAGTTCTGGTCATTTTTCTTTGTTTTTTTTTCCTTTCTATTTTCAGTTTGCATAATCTCTACTGATATATCTTGAAGTTCATGGACTCTTTCTTCTACTAATGCAAATCTGTTTTCGAGCCTTGTTAAAGACTCAATCTTCATTTGGTTATCTTACTTTTCAACTTAAAGAATTCAATTTGGTTCTTTCTAAGAAATTATTTTCATCTCTTAATTGATATTTTCTATTTGATGTGTAATAGTCATCAAATGTTCCTTTAAACATGGTTTCCTTTAATTCTTTGAACACTGTTGTAGCAGTTGTCTCAAAGTCTTTGTCTGCTATGTCCAATATCTGGGCCCTTTCAGAGACCATTTCTGTTGTCTGCTTTTCTGCCCTGTTATTCATCACACTCACATTTCTTCACAAGTCTCATAATTTTTGTTGTTGTTGTTAAAAAGTAGGCATTTTAGATCATATATTGTAGCAAACCCAGATACTGATTCTCTCCCTCCACTCCCAACCACCTGTTGTTGTTTATATTTGGTCTTTATTTATGTTTTTAATGACTAGGCTGAACTAATTCTCTGTGGTTCATTTATATAACACAGGATCCTATCTAGGATAACACATGGCGTTTAATTGTCATGTCTTCTTGGCCTCCTCTGATCTGTGACAGTTTCTTAGATTCTTCTCATTTCTAATGCCCTTGATTGGTTTGAGGAATATCAGGTAGGTATTTTGTTGAATGTCCTTCAGTTTGGGTTTGTTTGATGTTTTTCTCATGATTAGTTTGGGTTATGGGTTTTTACCGGGAAGATCCTAGAGAGAAAGTACCATTCTTTTCTCATCCTATTGAGGATGCATGCCATCAACATGACTGCTGATGATGGCCTTGATCTTGGGACTGAGGTTGTCTGTTTTTTCCACTGTAAAGGTACCCCTTCCTCTTGTTACCCTCTGTTCTTTGGAAGCAAATCATTAAGCTCAGCCCATACTTAAGGGTGGGGAGTTAAGTGTCATCTTCTTGAGGGGAGCGTATCCACATGAATTATTTGGAGTTCTTCTGTGTGGTAGATTTGTCTCTTCTCCCTAATTTGTCTAATTACTTAAATACTAATTTACATGATTGGACTTGTGAATATTTATTTTGTAATTTGGGATATAATCCACTACTACATTACTTATTTTGTTTACTTCAATCATTCCAGTTTAGGCCATTGGAAGCTCTTTCAGGTTGGCTCATGATATGGCTTTGACATAGCTCTTTTTTTTTTTTTTTATCACTTCCTTCCTTTCTGGGAGCACAAGATGCTCCAGACTTATTTTGTATAGTTCCTGTCCTAACCCTAGTATCAGCCATTTCTTCAAGGAGTACTTGTACTTTTCTTTTTGTACTTGTACTTTTTATTGGAAAATGATATTGGAACCAAGATCTGAACCCTAGTCATTCTTTAATCCTTTTTGTGCTTAATCTAAATATAGTTACTCTTTGAGAAAGATGCCTCAGCTGGTCTTTTATTGAGTAAATACATAATGAATGTCAAGTTCTGTACTTGTGGTCATGTTTTTAGTTATTTAAAACTTGCTTTAAATAGAATTTCACCTATTTTTACACATACTAATTGGAAATTCATTCATAATTTGTTGTTATTTTAGTAAAGGGTTATAATTAAATTGGAGATAGGGTCATAATATAATTATTTGTTGTGCTAAAATCAGTCTATTTAACAAATGTCTTCATTCCATTGCCAGTTTTAAAAACAAGTGTTTATTATTGGGAGCAAATATATGGATGAATATTTATTTGAGTCACTAAATGCTCATCAAATAATTTTTCAGTGTTCATGTGGAAAATTTCAAACACACATGATAATACAGAGAACAATATCCTAAACTTCCAAGGACCCATCAGTCAGCCTCAATAATTGGAACTCATGGCCAATCTTAATTCATCTGAACTTGACTTTTTTTTTTGGATTAGCAATAATTTTGAACTTGAAATAGATACCACTGCTTCTTTGTGACTCACAGATATATAATGGAAGAAACTTGAGTATATGCTAAAGAACATTTCACAGTTGGCCTTTTAAGAGCCAGTGAGTAACTAATTGTCATCCCACTTTAGAAGATAAAAGAGCTTAGGAGCCTGTGTGTAGAGTGACACCAAGAATGTTCAGGACAAGTGAAAATTTGAACAAATGAAGGTTCACTCATCTAGAACTCAGATCTCACTCTTCTTAAATAGCAGTGCACGTGCTTGTCACAAAAGCACGCCACTCACACTGGGGCTGGCAGGCTTTTGGGAACAAAATATGCCAAGCATTTTGCAGTTCAGCCCGAGTTCAGCTTTCTCAGGTCAGTCCAACATACCCGTTGCCAGAATTTCTTTTGGACTACTAGAACTTCAGATCTAGTTTAGGCTCCAGTGACTGAGTGTAATTCCTAGACATTTCAAATTCATGAGAATTTGAAATTTGTGGGTTGAGATCTGCAGAGTGTAGAAGGAGATTTGTTGACTCAGCCATCCAACAAACATTTCCTGAGTACCTGCTGTGGGCCAGAGGTTGTGCTGGGAACACAGTGGTGGGTGGGACATGCATAGACCCTGCTACATGGGGCTTGCCATCTTGGAGTCTAAGGGGACAGTCGCCATGAATCTCACAAATCACTAATGACATTGTGATGTGTTGCAAAGGATGGAAAAGAATGTTAAGAATATACATCCCCGATTTTGTCTGGGATATCAGGGAAGATGTTCTGAGGAAGTCTTATTAAACTAGGTGAGGCAAGGCATGTGTGTGTGTGTGTGTGTGTGTGTGTGTGTGTGTGTGTGTGTATGTGCACACATTCATGTGTGTTAAAGATGAGTGTATGGGAATTAGGAATATTCAAGGTAAAACATTTACTTAACTAAGCCTAATCCAACCCCAGTATCTCTTTGTGGGATAATACCCACAAAGAGACACTCCAATGATAAAGAGCTGAAGCTGGCCAAGGACCCCATAGAAGGCAGGGAGACTGGAGGTGGGTACAGGAGAGGGGCAGGCTGGCCGCAGACCGGGCTTGTCTATGGGCTGTGGTGAGAAGCCTGGGTTTTGTTCCTAAGGCAGTGGGAAGCCACCTTAGGGTTTCAGGAAGGGGCCTTTCAGAGCTGACCACCATGTGCAGAATGCACGGTGAGGGTGAGGACTGAAAGCAGGAGGAGCAGGTGTCCACAGCACAGGTCTGGGCGAGTGTTTGTGCCCTGGTGATGCAGAGAAGTGGGTAGATCTGAGAGTGAATTCACAGACGTGTGTATGTATATGCATGTGAACAAGAGCTGCATAAAACAACGTCTTTACTATAGGTAAGGCACACTGCAGTGTTTCATGGGGGGGTGTGTGTTTGAAATAGGCAGAGAGAGGGTGTTATGGGGCTCTATGGGCCATACTCATAAATTTGGATCTTTGTCCAGTAGAAAGTGGGATATCAGCAAGGTTTTTTGTTTTTATTTTTTTAAATTCTCCATGGTTTTAAAACAGCTTTGTTCTTTGAGAGAAATAACCCTAATAATAATAGAAAATAACAATCAAGAAAAGAGTCTTATGACAGGAGCACATAAATAATTTCTTTAAGTTTCCTCCTCCTTTTCTTCTTTTTCGTTTTGGTAGGAGTTGGAAAAAGGGCCAGAGGAAAAGTATTTCTGGCTTTTTGGGCCACTTTATCTCTGTCCACTACTCAGGTTCACTCTCGAGACTGGCAGGTAGTCGCAGGAAGACGATATGTAAAAAATGGGTGTGGTGGTGTTATCAATAAAACTTTATTTACAAAAACAAATAGTGGGCCACATTGGCAGGCTGTGGCTTGCTGACCCCTGTCCCGAGGAAGGGAGGGGAATGACTTGTGGGATTTGTGAGGAAGGAGGGTTTGTTGAGATAAAATCAAGTATCATCCCCCACACTGACTTTATCTCAACAGGATGATACTTGTCCCAAGTGCTCCTCCAGGAGGATCAGAGCAGCTGGGGCATGGTGGCCCTTCTGAGGAAGTTCCACTGTGACCACAGTGCATTCTTACACTCAGGGTTTGCGTGTGGGGAGTCTGGCTTGCAGAAGCAGTTGGAGTTAAGGTCTCATCTCCCAGCCTCAGAGTCAGCCACACAGAATGCAAACTATAAACTGGATGTTCGGCTTAGTTCCTTGGAGCTGTGAGGCCAAAGCTGGACTTGACACTAGGCCAGGGATTAATTAATACAACCCTTCTGGGCAGAGTTCCCTGCTGTCCGGCCATGTGCAGGGAATGCAGCCTTTGTGCAGAGAGAAACAGCTCTTAAGAGGAGATGGCCTGAGATGGCTCTCCAGGCCGCTTTTCCGCTCTCTAGGAATTCCTGGATCCGTGCCACACACCTAAATGCGCTGAGGCAGACAGTAAGTCTAAGCAGGTGCCTGAAACGGGTACCATGACGCACAGGGCCAGAGGATGGATAGACAGTGCTCCTGCTGACCCTGGCAGGTCAGAGGTCCTCGCCCTGCGGCAGGATGGGGTCACGGCACCCTTGATTTTAATCCTGGTTGCAGAAACCATAGCATGGAAAACTGTGTGTTTTAGACTCAGTGAAATATAGTGGGTTGTATGTGCTTAGCTGCTCAGTCGTGTCCGACTCTCTGTGACCCCCTGGACCGTAGCCCACCAGGCTCCTCTGTCCGTGGGATTCTCCAGGCAAGAACACTGGAGTGGGCTGCTGTGCCCTCCTCCAAGTGTGTTGTATGTTAGATGATAAACCTGCCTGGCAGAAGGGGGCCAGGCTGAGTGTGAGCCTCATGGACAAGGAAGAGCTCACAGCGGTGGGAGCAGTGTGGACAATCCTCACCACCACCCACCCCGGCAGCCCCGACAGAAGGCCTCTCCTGCCGGGCAGTGTTTCTCCACTCAGACTTGCTCAGGGTCTTGGGAAGGAGCTCAGGCTTCCCAGATAGTTTTGGGTTCAAATCCAGGCTCCAGCAAGTGTTAGCTCTATGACTTTGGGCAGATGCCTTGATTTTCCTGAGCCTCAGTTTGCTCACCTGCCAAACGGGAACAACGAGGAGCTGATACATTATCACAAGTGCAGTGTTTCTCAGGGGCCCGGCAGGCACGTGGGACAGCCGGAGAATAGCAGTGATGGTTGTCCTGGTGCTCTCGTCCTGGGGGCTTCTTCTTGTGTTGATGTACTGTCCTCCTGTCTTGGCCACGTGCGGGGGACACTGTGTGGGCTTTAGAGGAAGCCCCGGACCGCCTGGGAGGAGGTGACATTTCCCGGGGGTCTCAGAGGAAGTGTGCTCACCGTGTTTAGAGTCTCTTCAGGCTGAAGCATCATCTCTGTAGCCACTTCCCCATAACGATGTGATGTGGGTTCTCTCTGGCTATTTTAGTCTGTTCTCTTATTTAAGATAAATTACCCCACCGGTGACTCTAAAGAAAGACTTTAAGCAACCACACACACTCAATTTCTGAAGTGGTTGGGCTCTCGGGATTTAATTTTAAACCAGAAACCATATCACAAGTTGGATTCCCAGGCCAGCCCACCGAAGTCTGTCCCCAGCTACAGCTGCAGGGTTACTCTAGTCATCAGCAGCGTGTCGGCCTCCCACATTTGTAGAATGCATTGGTCCCAGAGGAAAATGCATCCTGAGTCTCTGGAAACACCAGAAGTATGTTCCCCACAGCAACAACTCTTTCCGAAGCCAGGTTGAAGGCTTGGGTAGAGAGTCGAGTCCCCACCAAGCAAAGTCCCTCAGAGTCTCAAGACCACCAGCAGAGCATCATGCTTCTTGCTTTGTCAGAAGAATGCACACTCATTGCCAGGGTACTTCCTGTTGTTGGGATCAGTGAAAATGACAAGGTTCATTGGGGGTGTTTGTGCACGGGTGAAATTTGCACTGCCTGGTCATTGGGCACTCAATGGGGTCTTTCATAAACGTGGTGGGAATTAGCATCACCTCTGCATGGGCAAGCCTATTTCCTTGTTTCTGTCTCTTTGCTTCCTTTGGTTTCTGGCATTAAGAGTTCAGGTGACTCCGTGGTTTTCAGGGTCCAACATGGAATCCGGTATGTCCACAGGGAGGGGAGGTGGCAAGTGGAAATGGAGCGGGTGTGGGGAGCGGGGAGATATTCCAGGGCGAATATCTCCTCAGTTGGTGGAAAGGTTGCATAGGTTCAGAGCCCTTGGAGAAAACCTGAATTCCCCTTTCTTTACACCCTCATTCGTGACATGCCTGTTTCTGCCTGTGTGTTGTTTTGCTCTTTAACAGCTTTAGAATGTCAGGGTGTGGGCAATAGGGACACTGTTGGGAGATGACCCAGCACAGCTCTTGAAACGCCTCCTGAATTCACGGGGCTTCACTGCAGTGATACCAGGGGGGGAGGGCTAGGGCTAGGGCCAGAAAGAGGCGGCCAGGGCAGACTCAGAGACTCCTGGATTTCCCCCTGGGCCGAGTCATCGTCTCTACGCAGACAGACGCAAGCTGAGAGCAAGGTGCTTCCTGTCCCCGTGACTGCGCAGCGTGGAGCTGGCCGGTGATGGCCTCCCTGGCTTCCTGTCACTGTGTCTGGGCTCCTAGGAGAGACAGCAGCACACAGGGGCTCAGAACTGGGGTCCCCAGGTGACCTTGTTTTCTTCCAGGTGGTCTCCAGTGCAGACACTTGTTTTTCTCAATTTTGGGTTGTTGGCTGGTCCCGGTGTTGGAAAAGCAGGAACTTCCTGCAGAGCTAAAAACAGTGCAGAAATTCTTGAGATTTAGTGCATGCCCGTGACTAGTGGTCTCGTTCAGATGAAGTCTCAGAGACTGTATTGGAGATGGTGATGCCGAAGATGTCAGTGATGGTCCCGGTGATCCTGCTGCTGCTGCTGCTGCTGCTAAGTCACTTCAGTCGTGTCCGACTCTGTGCGACCCCGTAGACGGCAGCCCACCAGGCTCTGCCGTCCCTGGGATTCTCCAGGAAAGAACACAGGAGTGGGTTGCCACTTCCTTTTCCGATACATGAAAGTGAAAAGTGAAAGTGAAGTCGCTCAGTGGTGTCCGACTCTTAGCGACCCCATGGACTGCAGCCTACCAGGCTCCTTCATGGGATTTTCCAGGCAAGAGTACTGCCCGGTGATCCTGGCCTGTGTTAAATCCCTACTGTATGCCGAGTATGTTTATAGAGCAACCCGTGAGCCAGTCTTATTCCCCAGTTACAAATGGGGAAACTGAGACTCTAAGAAGTTAGATGGCTTACTCAAGGCCACACAGGCTCCTGCTTCTAACCTCCTTCTGGGGCAGGACCCAGGAACCTGCATTTTTTTTTAAACCAAGGACCCCAGAGGATCCCCAGACTCTAGTTTGAGAAACACTGCCTAGATTTCAAGTTCACAAGAGGCAAGGGCTGTGTTTGTCTTGTTCAAGGCTCCATTTTCAGGGCTTGGCCTGGGCCAGAGACATATCACGTGCTCCATCAGTACTTATCAGCAGGATGGATGAATGTTGTTCTCTTCAAAGCAGTCCCTTGGGAGCCCCAGGGACTCCCGCCCAATTTGCTGAGAGCACTGCGTCATCACGGCCAGTGCTCACGCCTCAGCTCTGACAACTCTGGTCTTGTTGCCGAGAGCAGTGTGCTTGGCTTCTGGTTCTGTGCCTGGACTGCTGCCTTGTTCCCTGGCCCTAAGTCCTTCATCCTTCCATGTTTGTCTGGGTCCCAGGCCTTCCCTGCCTCTGGTCAGTTCCTTTCTTAGGGACCAGGCTTCTGTCTCCCACCAAGGCCTGAGCCGGCTTTCCTGAGGCTCCTGCCAGTCCCCTGTTCTGGATTTTCCATCCTGTGACCACCCCCTCCCCCCACCTGCCACTGGAGCCTGGGGTGTCAGGTCGTGTTGGCCAGACTGGATGTCCAGCTCCTTCTGCTGGGTCCTTTCCCCATAGTGACCAGTCCTGTTCCCGAGTCTGGCCACCATCCTGGCCGGCTTGCCTGGGAGCAGTAAGTCAGTGCTGGTCGAGATGGTCAGGTGATATTAGGCCCTGGAGAGGATAGGTTCAAGTCCAACTCTCGAGCCTTGAGCGAGCACTGTAACTCTGAAAGCCTCAGTTTCCACATCTGTAAATCAGGTACGATGGTCTCTCCCAGGGGGTGATGTGAGGATTAAATGAAATCATGTGTATGCAGTGATTGGTGTCATGATAGCCACAGGTTATCACTGTTGTATCTGTTATGTGAGTTTACCATCTATCTTTAAACAAGTTGTGAGTTTTCCTTGCAGATCATATTAACAAAGAGTCTTATATATTCACATTTTATTTTAAATGAGGTCCCTTAATTTTATGCAAAGACAAAGCAAAGCCCACTACTCACTCTCCACGTGGCCAGTAAAGCAGTGAGATTGACTTGGGGTTCATTCTTGTGTCAGCTTTGTGACCAACTCATCTCACCCCTCTGAGCCTCAGTTGCTGCATCTGTGAAGTGGGGATAATCACCTGTTGTGGGTTTGTGTGAGTGATTTAGCAGCAGAAGTGGGGAAAGCACCCAGCAGGAGCCAAACAGCAGACGCTTTTGTTTGTGCAGAGAGCTAGGTACCTTGTGCATCTCTATGGGTCCCACACTGCATGCACTGCTGGCCTTTTCAGTGAGAAGCTTTTTAGGAATAGATCTGCTCAGCACAGGCCTCGTTTGTCTCCACAAATCACATGGAAACACTGTTCCAAGAGCCATGTCGTATTTTGCATGCCCTGGAATTTTGGGTGTATGATAGAGATTCATCCCGCCCTGTACTGTGCGCCCGCCTCCCCCCACCGCCAGATATACTTGCATGTCCTATTCTTTGCACACTTGCAATCAATCATTTATTTTAAATACTTTTCTGCTGTCTGTCTTCTGTGTGTCCTGGCTAACCCCCAAGATCAGGGGCCTTGTCTGTCCATTTCACTGTTCGATGTCCCCAGTGGGTCTCATGAATACTTGTAGCTTCCCTGGCCATGGTGGATGCTCTGATTGTTATAATAGCTACTCCTCTTGGATAGCTGCTTAGTTGGGGTGTTGAGGGTGGTTGTGGTCTTGCTGAGTCATGGGTCCCTGGTGATTATGCAGAGGTCGTGATTTGGGGTCCCGGAAGGATTCCTGTGTTCTCAGGCCAGTGCCAAGATGTAGGGATGCGGTGTGTGTGAGTCCCTTCTTGCTTGGGGCCTGGGTCAGACACAGCACTTCCTCCTCTCTGTTGCCTGCCCTTTGCCGCCGCGGTGCCCCATGGCGTGAACCAAGCCCGGGTTGGGTCTGTGTGCTGTGCTTCAGTTACGCTCACTCTGGCCTCACCTCTGCTGGTCCTCTTGGTGAATCAGATGTAACCACTCGTTGGCGTGAGCTTAACCACCCACTCTGTGTCTGCTGATGTTTCTGCCTCAGGGTTTTGTCTCTGCTCCCAAGTGCCTTCAGGGACTCTGAGCCTGCTCTGAGCTTCTGGCTACCTCCTACCTGGCAGGATTGATTGATGGGCCACATCCATGCTGCTCTGTGGAATCTGTCTGTCCACTGAAGGAGCATTACAAAGCTCACCTTTCATCTCATCGCTGAAGTCGGAGCTTAGATCAAATGCAGTGGTAACCTACTTTTGGCTAATTTACCTTTCCCTGGGCAACCCCGGGTGAGCCTCAGGGTTATTTGATTGAATGTGGAAATCGAGATGGTATTTCTTCTTGGGGTTCCCAGGTTGGCGTGTGTGTGAGGTACGCTGGGATTTATGAAGCAGAACAGTGGGGTGAACAGAGAGACCTGGGGTCAGAGATAGGGTAACAGACTTTACCAAAGCAGCCAGAACCATGGCAGGTCCAAGGAAGTCAGATCTAATGCATGAGCTACAGAACAGATGTATACATGGTGGGTGACAAACCAGACGGGCAGCAGTCTCTTGACTTATTTATTTTACTGATTATAAATAGTAAGACCCTTAAGAGTATCTAAGACTACAGGAGGAAAGAGCCCCCCTGCCCCCCCCTGCAGTTTAGGAGCTCACAGGATAGAGGTTCAGTGTCAAGGCTTGAGCTAAGTGGTCTGGGTCTGGGGATAATATTTCAGCTCCAGTGTTCCAATTAACATGGCTGTAAAACAGACCACCCCATAAATTCATGGTGTAAAGCATTTTAAAAATGCTCATGGATTCTGCAGTCAGAAATTCAAACAGGGAAACTAGGAATGGCTTGTCTCCTCTCCACAACTCTCCACAGCATCTGGGGCCTCCACTGGGAAGACCTGAGGGTTTGGGGGACTTGATGGCCAGGGACTGGAATCATCTGGAAATGTGCGTGCATGTCTGGTTGGCTGGGACCTGAGCTGTGTTGTCACCTGGAACACCCATGTGTGGTCTCTCCACATGGCCCCTCTTGGGCTTCCTGACAGCATGGCTGCTGGGTTTCAAGAATGCGAGTCCCAGGAGAGCACGGTGGAGATGAATGGCACTTCCGTGGTCTAGGCGTAGAAGGGTCACTTCCATAAATTTTATTGATAGAGGCAGGGTGGTGGAGCAAATGTCAAAGTTTTGGTCATCCTTCACTGACTGTCTGACTGAAGCTAATCAGAGGTTTAGAGGGATCTTTTGAGCTCTGGGTTAAACCTCGATATGGTTCAAATGGCACATCTTAAATAGTGACCCACGGCGACTGCTGCAGGGCATCTGAATGGCCATTTGATTTAATTAAAAATGCTGCCCATCTCCTGGATGTTTCCAGATGACAATCTGATTGAGTCACCTGAACAATTTCAGAATTTCCTCCCCAGTGTGGTATACTCACAGCCCCTCCTGGCTTCTCTTAAAACCCTAGTCTGTCCCCGGTGGCTCAGCGGTAGAAGAATCTACCTGCCATGCAGGAGACACAGGAGACTCGGGTTCAGTTCTTGAGTCAAGAAGATCTCTGGAGGAGGGCATGGCAACCCACTCCAGTATTCTTGCCTGAAAAAGCTGATGGACAGAGTCTGGCGGGCCACAGTTTGTGGTGTTGCCACGAGGCTAACACAACCGAAGCGACTGAGCTCGGCCTGGCAGCTCCCCATCCACCCATGTTTCCATCCACATTTCTGCCCACCCTTGCACCATCTCTCATCCTCCTAGCACTTATTAAGCATCTACTGTGTGCTGTGAGTTGCACAGGGCATTACGAGCTGCCGGGGGACAAGAAGAAAAGAAGACAGGAGTCTAGTAGATCACTGGCCGCACCTTCAAGGAACAGCTGCCTGGAAGAGGTAGTCTCGCAGTAGTGAGTAGGGCTGCTGGGGGCTGTGTAGAGGTTCTAGCCTGTAGCTGAGCCCTTTATTAATGCTGGCACACCCGCTGGACCTCAGTGCCCTCGGCTTCCAGTATCCAGTGGCCTCCGGGGCTCGTCCCTCGGCTGGGTATTGGCAGAAAGTCCACGTTTTCTACCAAGGAGGCCAGTGCCCCCTGGGCTGGACGTCACTGAGCTTGTGCACCCAGTGGGTAGCAAACTGACAGAGCCAGCTGTGCATCCCACATAAATCAGCTGAAGGGCAACAGATGTGTCTGGTAGCAACTGCCTTTTCTTTTCACTGCCCGTTTCCCTTTGCTCCCAGAGCTGGGCACTGCGGCTCAGGGCTGCCTTACCATACGCACCTTTCAAGGAGGGTATTATGCATTAGGATTTTTCACTCCAAGCACCTGCTCAGGCTTCAGGAGTCCTGCTCCCCCGCTCCTCCTGGCCGCCCACCTTCTCCCATGCAGTGGGGGGGGGGGGGGGGGGGGAAGACACGGCTGCCCCGGGCCGCTGCTGCTCAGGATGGGATTGTTTTCCCCAAATTCGCGTCCAGGAGTGTTCAGTTTCTTGCCGCTGTGGTGAGGCATCGGGACACGTGAGGGGCTAGCTGACACGTAGAGGAGGCAGCAACCTGCATCGCAGTGATGCTGATGAATGAATCAGAGAGAATTTCAAGGGCAGACAGAGGACACCAGGCAGTGATCGCTCACACCAGTGGTTTTGTGCACAGTTGCCAGGTGACCAAGGGGTTGTTTTGGAAGAATTTTGGAGGCATTATTTTAAAACAGACACAAACGTAATTGCATGCAGTTGAATCACAGTGGTTTGGATATTTTCTTTATTTTTTGTTTTTTTAAGTGTGAAGAATAATTCTTTGCACTCAGTCTCCCCTTAACCTCCCAGCCTCATCATCCCCCACACACATGACTTGGGCGATCGAGTGAGTGAAGCTGGTTGATCCAATCCAGTGTTGGTTGGATGAATGATAATTCAAGATCCTGTTGTGATGTCCATCCCTCGATGCCATATTGAATGCGGTTAGCCGGAGCATTTTGTTCTTTCTGGGGACCTCAGGCATGGGGTCAAGTTGAAGAGCAGAGGCAGTCTGAATGTCTCTTGAAATATCAGGTTACAGGTTTAATGACTATTGGCTAAGTTCCTCTTAGGGCCAGCATGCCAATGTGTGCTCCATTGCTCAGTCATGTCCAGCTCTTTGTGACCCCATGGACCGTAGCCCACCAGGCTCCTCTGTCCGTGGATTTCCCGGGCAAGAACACTGGAGTGGGTTGCCATTTCCTTCTCCATCTGCCAGTTCCTTCTTCTTGACCAAGGGAGCAAACATGAATCTCCTGCATTGGCAGTCGGATTCTTTACCACCAAGCCACTTGAGAAGCCCTCTCAGAGCCAGGGGGTGTTGCTTTATAAAACATTCAATCCTCAGAACAAACATCTGAGAGAGAGACTGTTATCCCTACATTTCTGAAGAGGAAAGGGAGGCTCAGAGAAGTCAAGCAGTTTGCTGAGGGTCACACAACAAGCAGATTGAATTAAACCCCAGAGCTCTTAGGATCCAAAGCTTGAGTGCTGTCTTCTACTCTGCCTCCCGGGTGTTCAGAGAAGGAGAGAGCTTTTTGGGCATGGGAAAGCCAACTCACGAAATGTTAATAAAAACTGAACTTTCTGTTAAACACGCAAAGTATTCCCATCTCTGCCCCTCCCGGTTGTGCCCACAGGCGTGTTGACCCACCTGCCTCCACGTCGCCCGTGTCTGGTTGCCAGCGTGAGAATTTTTACTGATTCAGAAATTCCGACATGAATGGTTCAAGATACAGGCTTTATCGTTTGCGGAGCCCATTGAGTGGTTCCTTCTGTGCTAAACATGGGAACCTTCACTTCCTGTTGTGACATCTGCTGAGTCCAGAAAGTTGTCTTCCTGGTAATGGCCCTGCTTGATCAAACCCTCCCACCTCTTCTTCTCCCATTAACACAGTTGGCGTGAAAGCCTTGTACAACTGGCCAGCCTTTCAACGAAACCTTTCCTTTCTGTTGGTATGTTTTGCCCTGCGTGTTTGCATGTTTCGAAGGGACCATTGTTTCCGTATTTACAGCAAGCAGCAGGCTGCAAATTAGTTTTAGTGACGGACTGAAGATAACCAGCTGTAGTTCAGGATTCAGACTGGTGCTCGTACAAAAATATGTATTCACAAAACTAAAATTTCAAATTACTTCCCTCATGTCTTGAAATAAATAGGGTGCTGGGTATGTGATATGCAGTGAAGAACGATTTCTGATTTTTTAGCAAAACTGAAAATTAGCCTATTGAGAACCCTTCTTGGTGACTTAGCTTTTTAAAAGTGTAACACAGAACTCTGTGTGCCTGTGTGTATACTTGTGTAAGCAAATACTGTTTTCCCAGCCTTTGTTTTGATCCTGTTAATCAGTTTACATACATTTGTTTTCCTTTCTCACTTAATGAACAATATATTAAAGTCATTTACTATTAATATTTGGTTACATACTGTCTGTGATTCTAATGTTCCAGGGCTTTGCATTCACACACATGTGCACACACAGACATAGCACACACATACACACATGTTGCTTTCACAATGAACATCTTAAATGCATACTTTTCGTTTCCTTTTTCCTCTTAAATTATGTCTGTGATTCCTGTTGAACGTGCTTAGTGTTTCCTCTAATGAGATTACTTGGTCAAAAGACATGGGCATAACTTAGTATATATTGCCAGGTGACCACAAGAAGGGCTGTGCCAGTTTATTAATATAATGCTGTGTATTTCCTTTAAAAGTTAAATCAACCATGGAAGAACATTTTTCCATGTACAGCAAGTTCTGTTAGAGTGTGACTTTGGTGTCCCTAAAAATCACCGTGCTATTCAGAATCACACAATAAAAAACTCACAGGGTTTATAGAAGCGGGCACAAAACTCAAAAACTTTGTCAGTGACACAAAAAAGAAGGCAGCACATCTCTGCACGTGTTACGTGGTTAGGAAACACATGGGTGCATGCGCCCTCAGTTGCTCAGTCCTGTCTGACTCTTTCCAGCCCCATGGGCTGCGGCCCACCAGGCTTCTCTGTCCATGGGATTCTCCAGGCGAGAGCACTGGAGTGGGTTGCTATGTCCCCCTCCAAGGGATCTTCCCAATCCCGGGATCCAACCTGTGTACCCTGCGGCTCCTGCGTTGGCAGGCAGATTCTTTACCACTGTACCACCTGGAGAGCCCTGAGAAACTCGTACCTTCCACAGTACATGTGATTGGAAGTTGGCCTGCGGAAGTGGGTTTGAGAGGGTCTGCAGCTGGAGAGTGGTTGTGCGTTTAGAAGGAGGTCATCTGAATGGAGGAAGCTTGAGGATCGCTGTGGCTCATAACACACATGGTGAGCTGAGGCTGCTGGTAGATGCCAGAGGGGGGTGTGTGCGTGTGTGTGTGTGCATGCACACGCACGCACATATATACACATTTTATGCGGGATTCTGCATTCGTCTAGGGGGTTTCTAATGGGTAAAGATTGTGCACATGCGAACATAAGATTTGTATTCTGTTCAAATTGTAACTTCAAATCAATCACATTGGAACAAATTTGTGTTTTCAAAACAAGTTATAAGCAGAGCTCACTGTGCTTTTTTCTATTTGTATTTCCTGTTGTTGGGCTGGTGTCTTGTGCCTCTGTTCAATTTGCAAACAGGCACTGTGTTTCCTGAAGAGAGTTTTTATCTTTGTATTTAAAAATAGGAATGTAGATAGGTAATTGCCTCATTTTGCTTTATAATAAATAAGGATTGCATCAATTTTACTTTATAATACAGATCCCATCATTACCAGATTCTTCTCTGCTCTGTCTTCATACTTTGGAGCTGGGAACAATTTGAATTACAAAATGAGTGTCTTGTATTTTCCATTTCTAAGTTTAGAAGAAAGGACCATGCCTCTTATTTTTTGTTCATTTTTAAGAGGAGGTCTGACTAGCAGCTAATATTTATTGATTGCCTCCTAGGTGCAGTGATGCCCTTTGTGTTCTCAAGGGACAGGTTGAGTTTTCTTCTTGATTCGGATCTTCTCTGAGCCTCATCCTCAAAATGGGATGGTGTTAGGGTTCTCATAAGGGAGTGATGAGGTTGTGCCAAGATAAGAGGTGTGTGTTTTCCAATTCCTATTGGATGAAGGAGCGTTTCCCCCCATCCTTCCATCCCATGTTGGTTTTTCCAATAACCTAACATCCCTTACAACCTTCCTAAGGAATATGGGGGAGGGAGAGGCTCCGTCATTGCCCATCAATGAGGAATTTGGTCTTCTGAGCCCTTCTGCAGGATGAGGAACCACTGGCTTTGCCTTCTGGATAATTGCAAGGTGACCTAGACACTCACAGCACCCTGACACTGTACTGGAATAGAAAACACTTGTGGTGAAAGAGACATCAGTGGTCTCTGACTGGAATTTCCCCAGTGAATGGCAATGAAACGACTGTGCCATGTATGACAGCCCCCTTGAAGTACCAGCCCTTGACCTGTGCCAGGGTTCAGAGGAACTGCATCCTGTAACTCAACAGGGCTATCTCTCTGGAGGGCTAGGTGTGGCCGTTCTGTTGCAAATGGGTTCTTTTGTACAAACACAAAAGCTGATAAAAACAAGGAAAGGATTATGACTTCAGTGTAGGTTCAGGCATTAGAATGACACTGGCCTGCAGTTTGGTGAAGCTAACCTGGGGAAACTGTGTTCTGGCCTCTGAGACTACTTCTCTGGTAGAGCATTTAAAATCATATAACCAGGGGGACTTCCCTGGTGGTCCAGTGGTTAAGAATCCACCTCCTAATGCAGGGGTTCTGGGTTTGATCCCTGGTCAGGGAACTAAGGGGGCTTCCCTGGTGATTCAGATGGTAAAGAATCTACCTGCAATGCGGGAGACCTGGGTTCCATCTCTGGGTCAGGAAGGTCCCCTGAGAAGGGAATGGCTACCCACTCCAGTATTCTTGCCTGGAGAATTCCATGGACAGAGGAGCCTGGTGGGCTATAGTCCATGGGGTTGCAAAGAGTTGGACACGACTGAACATGTTTTCCTCCCTACAGCCCCAGCCCTTGATTCCCCCTCTTCCTTTTTCCAGGTGGTCCCTGTCTACACGTAGACTTCAGCCTCATTCTTCTCCATATTTTCTGTAACCCAAAGCTTTCTTGTCACCCATGCTAATTACTTGTGGGATGGGGATGGTTTCCTGTGGGGCTGTCCCACGCTTCCAGGTTGATAATTCAGTGATAGCTAATTGTTTTCTGGAAGCTAGGATCAGCAGTGAGTTCTTTCCAAACATTTAGTGCACTTACCTGTATGTCATTATATATTGATTGGTGATGCTGTTGACTAGTATCTGCCTCCCACTAGACTGTAAGCTTAAGAGAAAGGACCACATTTGACTTTATTCACTACTGAACCTCTGATGTCTACCACAGTGCCTGGCATGTGATAGTGAAAGTCACTCAGTCGTATCCGACTCTTTGTGACCCCATGGACTATAGAGTCCATGGAATTCTCCAGGCCAGAATACTGGAGTGGGTAGCCTTTGCCTTCTCCAGGGGATCTTCCCAACCCAGGGATCAAACCCAGGTCTCCTGCATTGCAGGCGGATTCTTTACCAGTTGAGCCACAAGAGAAACTCAGGAATACTAAAGTGGGTAGCCCATCTCTTCTCCAGCGGATCTCCCCGACCCAGGAATCGAACTGGGGTCTCCTGCATTGCAGTGGATTCTTTACCAACTGAACTATAAGGGAAGGCATGTGATAACTCAATAATGTGTTGAGTGAACGAGTTACATCTTTAGTATTATCTCTGAGCGAGTAGCTGTGGCTGCCTGGAGTGTGGCATTGGAATAATAATAATGGTAATTATTACATGGTTATTCTGTAAGTGATATGATGAAACAGGGTAACCAGAACAGTCCTTAGAGGACCCCGCAAGAGGGCCCTTTGGCCTGAGCCAGGGCAGGGTGACCAGGACCTGCCATAGGGCAACTTGATCAGGTGGTCATTGACCCCTGGGCACCAGATCTGGTCCAGTGGACATTAGGAGCAATCCAGGGAGCAGGACAGTTCAGAACTGCAGCCCAGTCCTGAATCAGGGAAGCCCTGGGGCTCCATGTTTTCATGTTTCAAACATTTGTTGTTCACCTGCCCTGTGACAAGCCTTGGGGTTCACGGTTGAAAAGCACAGTCTTTACTTAGTGTCAAGGATTTCACAATCTAGTCTGGGGAAATAAATGAATTTTTAAGGCACAATTCTATGTACATATGGTTTCCTGTGAATGAAAGGAAATTCATAAATATAAAGGGTATAAACTCAAATCCTACTCCCTGGATATAGCCTTAACAGCCTTTCTTCTTTTTGCCCAAGTGTATGTTTTCTACATGCTAAGGTTTTCTCTTCCTGTTAATATTTCATTCTTGTCTTTTGTTTAAGTTTCCATGTGTCCTATGCTACATGATTGACCTAATTCTTTAATACAATTTTATATCATGGTACATCAGCTACAGGCTTAGTGGCTGAAAGTGACAGCTGATTGTTTCTCATGATTCAGTGGGTGGGTTGGGTGGTTCTCTGTTGGTATCTTAGGCTCATTCATGCAGCTGAGATGGAAGGTCCAAGGTGGCTTCACCCACCTTTCTGGCACGTGATGCTGGCAGCTGGCGGGGCACCTCTGGTCTTTTCATTCTGTATAGGCTGGACCTGGTGGTCTCAGGGCAGTGGACCAAGGAGGTGAAATTAGATGCTCCAGTGTCTCTTAAGGCTTATTTAGAGTTTGGAGTTGAATGACATTGCTTCTATCACATTCTGATGGTTAAAGCAAGTCATAAGCCTATTCTGGATTTCAGGGCTGGAAAATACACTCCAGCCTTTGATAAGAAGAGGGGTGAAATCCCATTGCAGAGTGGGGTGGAAACAGAAAGATGTTATTTATTAAGGGCCATAACTGGAACAATCTAGGATTCCCTGAAGCTATGAAAAATCATTGTTTTCCATTTAGTAGTTCATCACTTTCCCACATCATTAAAACCTATTTGTAGATGCAGTTTTTTTTTAGAGAGTCCATGTTTCATTTTAACCTGTTTGTTAGAGGTTTAGGTTTTAGTCTGCTTCCATGTATACTTCTGTGTGTGATGCTTTGCTAAGTTTTTGGAGTCCTTGAAGAGGCATGACTGGGTCAAAGAGTATGGGTGCTTTAAGGCTCAATACATATTGTAAAAATCTCTTCTGAAAGTTGTACCACTTCACAACAATACATCAAGGGGTCCATCTCCTTGTCAGCATTAAGCATTATTGATTTTCAGAAAAAAGCTTTAATTTGATGGATTAAAAACCAGAATCTCACTCTTGTTTTTGTTTACATTTTTTGCTCATTCATTAAAGTGTTTTTACGTACTTAATAGCCATTTGTATATACCATCCGTGAATAGTTTCTTCATGCCCTTTGCTTATTTATGTGCCTTTCTTAATGATGTTCCTGAGATTTTCATGTGGTAATTATTTAAGCTTTCGTCTGACATGTTTCTTGCATGTCTCTTGATTTTTTTCCATTTTACTGTGTACCTTTTTATTTTTTTTCTATTTTTATATACAGTTTTTTTCAGAGTAAAAAATTATTCTTTTAAAATATACAGTGTCTTTCAACTAAAACTCAGATGGCTTTCCACCTCTGTTTTATTCTAGGTTCCCAGTTGTGTATGTGGTGTGTGTATGTCTTTCAGCTTTCTGACTCTTGGAACTTCTTGGAACTAGTTTTTAAAGAAACACCAAACTCTGATGCCTCTGTTGTGAAGTGAGGATCTGCTTCTCACCTCATTTCTATTTAATTGTCCCACTTATCCAAGAATTCTTTCTGGCACTCATTTGATTCATTTATCTATTTGACTGCGCTGGGTCTTAGTTGCAGCATGCAGGATCTTCCATCTTGGTATGACATGCGAACTCTTAGTCATGGCATGTGGGATCCAGTTCCCTGGCCAGGGGTCCAACCTGAGCTTCTTGCATTGCGAGTGGGGAGTCTTAGCCACTGGGCCACCAGGGAAAGTTCCTTTTTTGGCATTAATTTTTGATGCAACTTTTTTCCCCCTTCAGATTCTATTTCCTAATATACTAAGGATTGTTTCTGGGCTTCCTCTCTTATTCACTTGATTTTTTTTTTCTTGCCCGAATACTCGGCTCATAATGATTGTGACTTTATATTGAGTTTTATTTTATAATTGTGGAAAGAACCTCCTCATTATTCTTCTTTTTCAAAATCTCTTGACTATTTTTGTTTAATTCTCCCAGAGATACTTGAGAATCCTTTTGAACAGTTCTGTAAATGGACCTATTGGGATTTAGATTGTAACCGCATTATTTTTATCGATCAGTTTGTCGTGATCTGACATCTTTAATATATTAAGACTTTCCATCCAGAAACATTGTACACACAGCTCCATTCATTTGAGCCCTTTAAAATATCTCAGCAGAATTTTGTGGTTTTTCCTCTTATGGTTTCTCAGTATTTCTTGTAAAAGTTAACCTCTGCTATTTAATCTTTCTGGTCGCTTTTTGGAATGGACTGTTTTCCCATTATATCTTCTAACTGGTCATTTAGATTGTATAGGAAATGCATTAATTTAAAAATATTTTTATTGATTTAACAGTGGCACAGATACTATATAAATACCTTGCATTGAAAAAAGTTAAGCAGTGCAGGAGACTGTTGAATAAACGGGAAAGAACCCGTTAGTGCCTTTTCCCTGTTCCCACTCCCAGCCTGAGAGCCAAGTGTGGTTAATAGTGAAATATTCTGGCCCTGTCTTCATTTGCATATGCATATTTTAACATGAATGGAATCATACTATAATATCAAAGCATATAGCTCTATTTTAATTTATTTGATCATTGTTGTATAGTCAGGGTGGGTACTCAGAAGCCAAATTGCTGGGTCAAGGGTTTGTGCAGTTTTTATTCCCAGTGGTTTGATGCAACAAAGGGTTATTTCTCATTCACGCTTCAAGAGCAGGGCGGTTGGTGGGGGGATCGGCTCCACCCAGTCCCATGGGAACCCAGGCTGATGATGGAGTCTCAACTATCCTAGCTGTACCAAAAACATTTGATACTTCCATGGTTACTAGCATGGAGTAGACAAAGCAGGAAATGAAATGTTTTTGTTCAGAGGGGACACACAGTTCTTCTGCTCATGGTTCATTGGCCTGAGCTAGTATATACGACCCTAAATATAAATACTCTGTGTGTGTTCAGTTAATAAATTTTAATATATCTGTTATCTGTACTTTTAAACTTTTTATAGCTATCTATTAAATTACTCTTAAGGGTGTTAACAAAAACTTCCCTGGTGGCTCAGTGGTAAAGAATCCACCTGCCAATTCTGGAGATGCGGGTTCAGTCACTGGGTTGGGAAGATCCCCTGGAGAAGGAAATTGCCTGGGAATCCCATGGACAGAGGAGCCAGGTGCGCTACAGTCCATGGGGTTGCAAAAGAGTGGAACTCCACTTAGAAACTAACGACAAAGGGTGTTACGCTCTGATGAAAGGCATATGTGGCTGTTCATTTCCCCACACTCTTGCTAATGAATATCACCAACCTTATTTCTGTCAATTTTCTTCATTGTTCCATTGCTACTTTCCCTGATTAGTGATGAGATTGATCATGTTTTTGCATGTTATATCCATTTTTATTTCTTTGAATATTTTATTCTGATTCTTTACCCATTTTTATTGTTTTAAATTTTTTTGTTGTTGGTTTCAACGTTTTAGAAAAGGATTTGGACATTAACACTTTTGTCATCAATGTCACTATTTTGTCATTCTGTCATTTGTCTTTTTTTTTTAATTGAACCTAAAATAATATGTCATTGTCACATTGCTTACATTTTGGTGCTGTACATTCTGTGAATTTGAAGGCGTGTATAATGACATATATCCATCGTCATACAGAGTCGTTTCACTGCCCTAAAAGTTGTCTGTGTGCCACCTGTTCATTTTTCCCTCCCCAACCCTTGGCAACCATGGATCATCACCAAAGTAGTGAAAGTGTTCATTGCTCAATTGTGTCCAGCTCTTTGCGACCCCATGGACTGTAGCCCACCAGGCTCCTCTGTCCATGGGGTTCTCCAGGCAAGAATCCTGGAGTGGGTAGCCATTCCCTTCTCCAGGGGATCTTTCCAACTCAGGGATTGAACCTGGGTCTCCCGCATTGCAGGGAGATTCCTTGCCATCTGAGCCACCAGGGAAGTCCTTAAATGTTGGGGATATGTAGTCTGCCAGGCTCCTCTGTCCATGGACTTCTCCATGCAGAAATACTGGAGTGGGTAGCCAGCCAACCCCTCTTCCAGGGCATCTTCCTGACCTGGGGATCGAACCTGGGACCTCCCGGATTGTTGGCAGATTCTTTACCGTCTGAGCCATCAGGGCAGCTCTCAGTGTTTATCTGAGGGTCTCTGTATGCCCACTCTTTCATTCCTGTTAAAGGTTACTTTTTTTGCTGTTATGTCTGGCTAGAAGTTTATCAATTTTATCATTCTCTAAAAGAATGAGCTTTTGATTTTATTGATACTGTCTGTAATGTTACTGTTTTTAATTTCCTTTATTTCTATTCCTACCTTTATTATTATTACTTTTCCTTATGTTAGCTTTGAGCTTAATTTGCTCTTCTTTCTAGTTTCTTAGGGTGTAAGCTTAGGTTATTTATTTTAGATCTTTGTTTTCTGCTTATAACAACTTCTAATGGTATAAATTGCCTTTTGAACACTATTTTACCTGCTTCCTACAAATTTTGATACGTTGCATTAATTTCATGTTTATTTAATTTGCAATATTTTATAACTTCTCTTGAGACTTATTTAACCCATGAAATAATTTAAAAGTGGGTGCTTTAATTTCCAAATATTAGGGGTGAGGTTTTCCAGATATATTTTAGTTAATTTGTGGTTTAATTTTGTTATGAGGACATAGTTTGCATGATTTTCATTCTTTTGAACTTTTTAAGGTTTGCTTTATGGCCTAAAGTATGGTAAATATTCCACGTGCCCTTGAAAGGAATGTATATTTTGTGTGAGTTTTTTTTCATAAGTGTCAGTTAAGTCAAAGTGATTCATAGTGTTTTTAAGGAATTTGGTATCCATATTGATTTCATCTTTTCTTATTCTGTTAATTACTGAGAGCAATATTGAAGTCTCCAACTATAATAGTGTATTTGTCTAATTCTTCCAGTTTTCTGTTTTTTTTCTTTGCATATTTGTAACTGTTAAGTGTATAAATCTTTTATATTATTGTATATTCTTGGAGAATTGACTCTTATGTGATGTTCCTGTTTGTCTCTAGTAATATTCTTTGTTTGGAACTCTACTTGTTTGATATTATATAACTCTCAAGCCTTGTTAATTCATAATATGTATTCTTATTATTCTCATACATTCTTATCATTCTTATCAATATATATCCTATCATCTTTTAATCTAAAGACATAGATTAAAAGTAGATTACTTAGAGACAACATATAGTGGAGTCTCACTTTTTAAAATCAAATTCAATATTGTCTTTTAATTTGATGTTTATGCCCTTTGCATTGATGTAATTACTTATATAACTATTAAAATATTGTTATTTTATGTTCACCTAATCCATTGTTTCAATTTTCTGCCTTCTTTTGGGTTAAAATTTTCAAAAAAGTTTTAGCATTTGTGATGATTCTTTTTATCTCTGCAATTATTTAGCAGTTCAGTTCAGTCACTCAGTTGTGTCCAACTCTTTGCGACCCCATGGACTACAACATGCTAGGCCTCCCTGTCCATCAACAACTCCAGGAGTTTACTCAAACTCATGTCCATTGAGTTGGTGATGCCATGTAACCATCTCATCCTCTGTCATCCCCTTCTTCTCCTGCCTTCAATCTTTCCCAGCATCAAGGTATTTTCCAATGAGTCAGTTCTTCACATCAGGTGGCCAAGGTATTGGAGTTTCAGCTTCAGCATCAGTCCTTCCAATGAATACTCAGGACTGATTTCCTTTAGGATGAATTGGTTGGATTTCCTTGCAGTCTAAGGGACTCTCAAGAGTCTTCTCCCACACCACAGTTCAAAAGCATCAATTCTTTGGCAATTATTTATATCTTGTTTATTTATAAAACTAATTGTACTAAAGTGTGCATTACATATCTTTACTCAGTTTACTTTTATATAACTCATACTGCTTCATTGCACTTTAATGACTGCAATATTTAAGATATTCTTAATTTCCTTCTACCTTTGTCCTATCATTGTCATACATATTACTTGTACATATGCCATGAACACACAATGCATTGCTGCTCTTTTTACTTGAGATAGTCATTTAACTTTAGAGCAATTCAAGGTAAGGAATTTATTTTCATGTATCCTATTTCCAGGGCTCTGTATTTCTTTATATAGATCCAAGTTTCTGTCTAGTTATTATATTCCTTCTATCTGAGAAATTCCTTTAACATTTTTTGTAGAATAGGTCTGCTGGAGATTAATTCCCTTAGTTTTTTTTCTGTATAAATTCTTCCTTTTTCATCTTTGAAAGATACTTTGGCTGGGTATCAAGTTCTTGATTGACTATCTTTTTTCTTTCATCACCTTTAAGATGTTATTTTACTATGCTATCATGCATAGTTTTTTATAAGAAGTCTGAAATGGCTCAGATGGTAAAGAATTTGCCTGCAATTCAGGAGACCCAGGTTTGATCCTGGGTCAGGAAGATTTCCTGGAGAAGGAAATGCAACCTAGTCCAGTATTCTGGAAAGTCCCAGGGACAAAGGATCCTGGTGGGCTACAGTCCATGGGGTCACAAAGAGTTGGACATACTGAACTTTTACTTTTCTTTACTGTAATGCTTATTTTTGTTCCTTGGTATGAAATATGTCTCTTTTGTACTGATTGCAAGACTTTCTGATTGCATTTTTTTTGCAGTTTCAGTATGATACAAGTTGGCATATTGCCTTGTATTATGTTGTTTTCTTTTGGGTATGGAGGGGGTAGTATTTATGGTGCTCAGTGTTTTCTGAACTGTTGGATTAGTGGTTTGATACTCTCATCAAGTTTGAAAAACTTTGGCTATTCATTTTTCATATATTTCTTCTGCCTATCTACCCTTTCTTTTCCTCTGGGATTCCACTGACATGTGTGTCAGACTATTTTATATCATTCTATGGCACTCCCTCCAGTATAGTTGGCTGGAGAATCCCACGGGTGGAGGAGCCTGGTGGGCTACAGTCCATGGGGTCACAAAGAGTCAGATACAACTGAGCGAGTTCACTTTCACTTTCATAGCTCTTAGATGCCGTTTTTTTCCCCTAGTTTTTTCCTTTGTGTTCTAATTTGGTTAATTTCTATTGACCCACCTTCAAGTTTTCTGATTTCCTCCCTCAGCTATGTCAAATCTATTGATCAGTCTATCTGATCTCTTATTATTTTGTTGATTTCTAGCACTTTGCTTGATTATGTCTTGTAATTTCCTTCTCTCCACTGAGTTTTTTCTCTGATCTTGCATTGTTCATCTTTTCCATTAGAGCTGGTGTCTAGTGGCATCACTTGAGGTGTATCAAATTCAGTCTCTTTCTACAAACACCTGAGATTTGGAGCTAAGTTGTTTTTCCCTCAGTATCTGTTCTGTGGTGAGTTCTAGGCAAGTTATGAACATGGGTTTGTCTGGATTTTTGTTCTGCTTCTTGTTGAAAAGCAGTGAGCTGGAATTTCCTTATGGAACTCCCATTATGTATGTATGTGTTTACTCTTTATGTTCCATAGGCTTCTTGGGCTCTGTTTATTTTCCTTTATTTTTTTTTCATTTGTGCTCAGCCTGGACAGTTTAAATTGAATTATCTTTAAATTTGCCAACTATTTCTTCTGCTTGTACACATTCTCTACTGAAACTCTCTAATGAATTTTTCATTTATGTTGTTGTGCTTTTTGTCTCCCAGATTTCTTAGGTTGGTTTTTTGTAAGTTTTGTGTCTTTTTTTATTTTTCTATTTGTTGAGCCATTGTTGTCCTGGCTTAGTTTAACTCTTTGTCCCTGGTTTTCTCTACCTCTTTGAGCCTAGTTAAGACTGCCGATGCAAAGTCTTTGTCTGGTGAGTCCAATATCTTTCCTTCCTTAGGGAAAACTTCTGTTAATTTAGTTTGTGAATGGTCATATTTCTTGTTTCTTTGAATGTTTCATAATTTTTGTTGAAGAATAGACAGTTTGAATATTATAATGTGGTAACTCTGGAAATTAGGCTTTCCTCACTTCTAAGGATTTGTTTTGTTGCTCATTGTGGACTATTGCTATTTGTTTAGAGGCTTTTCTAAACAGTTTTTATAAAGTCTGTATTCTTCATCATGGATGAGCTATGAAATCTCTGTTCCTTTAGCATGTGTTAAGCTAGTTGTGACAGATCTCCTTGCTTGCCAGGAGAAGTAAACACATAATAGAAATGAAAGAAGAGGAGAGGAATTGAGGGGAGGGAGGGAGAGAAGGAGGAAGAAAGGAAGCCTCAGATTGGCTCTGTATTAGGACATATTTTCAATGCTTAGCCGGGCCACTTACAACTCTGCCTTAGTCTTCACTTCCTGCATGCATGAAACCTAGAGATTAGCCAGAGGTGAAAGTTTGAGGGCCATCCTCGGTCTTTTCTGAGCATGCATCCTGCCTTGGGAGTGTGTGTAGCTTTCTAAATTTCTTGGTATAGTCAGGGTTTTTTGAGTGCCTTAACTCCCCAAGAAAACTCCATCTTTTCTTCCGAGGATTTTGTACTTTGTTGTTTTTCTCAACTGTACTCTTTTGCCCCAGTAGGCAGCAGACTGTGCAGTTGCTTACGTTGTTTTGAAAGAATTAGTCTGCATAAATGTTTTACCAACCTGAGTAAGTTTCAAGCAAAATAAAAACAAGTGCTTATGTCAGTTCTTCATGTAGCCCCTAGACAGGTTAGAACAAACACAGTTCTCTGAAGAAGAGGTTTGCTCTGCTCCTTCCGGAACCAAGGACCATGGTTCTATATTGGGAATGTGCGCTGCTTTATTCAAGACTGCTGCTGAGCTGGGGAATGGGTGGGGCAAGGGTAAGTGAAAAAATGACAAAAAAAAACTTTCCTACTATTTTTGAGTTGGGTTTTTCTTGATTCAGCATTCAGTTTGGTTGTTACAAACCTTGTTTTCCAGAATTCTAAAAAGACTGATTCTGATGGTTTGCTTGATTTTTCAGTGTTTCTGTGGAGAAACAAGCCCTCAGGGCTGCCTCCTCTTCCATTTTTTGTTCTTTATTTCAAGAATCAGTTTCTGAATGTCAACGAGTGCAGCTTCTGTACATTTTCTGGTTTATTAATTTCTACTTTGATATTTATTCCTTTCTGTCTTCCCAGGAGAGTTTGTTTTCTTCCACTGATTGCTCAGTGTGGATGTTTAACTCCTTTCTGCTGCCCAACTGTTGATTATGTGTGTCCTCAATTTTTTAAAAAAAATTGTTACTGTAGTTATTTTCTTAGTGCTTTATTTGATGGTTACTTAGGGCCATTATTTCATTTATAAGTGGTTGGGACTTATTTTTAAAATGTGTTATTTAGTATATTAGCATTTTGTGTATTTAGAGATCATAGTTCATAAAATACCTTCTTTTTTGACATTCATTAGACGATTTTTCCTCTGATATTTTAGCACTTAATTGATTTTGATGTGTTCTATGGATGATTTTCTTGAAATTTTGTCGTTTGTTTTGTTTAGAAATTACGCAGTTAAAAGTTTGTGTTCATTCAAATACATGCAATATTTACTTGATCAACCATCATTTTATACATCAGATTCTTTATGTCCATATTTTTCATCTGCTTGATCTGTTTCAGCCTGAAAGTATTAAGTTTTTCAGTTCGAATTATTCCTACCAGTTTTCTGTTGAATTTTTAAAAGTTACTTTTTGATCTGCTATTTGACACAGAAAAATTCATGACTATTATGTATTTATTATTTTTTAATTAAAAAAAATCTTCCTTCCTATTTAATGCATTTTTGCTCCTCACATTTTACTTTTGATATTCTTTACAAAATTTGATCTTGCCTGATATATTTTTATTTCTTTTAACTTTTATCAGTAAGTGAATAAGTGTATATAGTGAGTACTTGAAATTAGTAGGATTTCACTAGTTTAGAGATAGGCTACCCACTCCAGTATTCTTGGGCTTCACTTGTGGCTCAGATGGCAAAGAATCCACCTGCAGTGCGGGAGACCTGGGTTCGATCCCTGGGTTGGGAAGATCCCCTGGAGAAGGGAATGGCTACCCACTCCAGTATTCTTTCCTGGAGAGCCCCCATGGGCGGAAGAGCCAGGAGGGCCACAGTCCGCGGGGTCGCAGAGTCGGACATGACAGCGACCAAGCACAGCTCGGTGGTGTCGTCCATGAGTGTCTTTTTCTGCTTCAGGACCCAGTCCAGGATACCGCATCGCACTCAGTCACTCCACTTCCTCAGTCACCTCCAGTCTACGGCCACATTTTGGTCTTTTTGTATTCTGTAACCTTGACGCTTTTCTAGGATGCTGGTCAAGTATGTTGTCGAGTTAGTTCCCTCGGGTTGGATTTGTCAGGCTGGATGTTTAATCAGTAGGGTATGGGTTTGGGGGGATTATACCACAGAGCATAAAGTGCCCTTCTCAGTGAATCAGATCAGACTGCGTATGGCAGCAACACGGTCTATCACAGGTGATGTAACCTTGGTCACTGATACGGGCCAGGTTTCTGCACTCTATAGTTACTCTGTTTTTCTTTGCATTTTTTTTTTTTTTTTTTTTAGAAAGGGATCTTTAAGTCCAGTTACTCAAGGGGAGAGGAATTAAACTTTACCTCTTAAAGGGAGGGGTTTTAATTGGAGGGCATCTGTTAAAACTGCTGTGGTAGTTGGGGGAAATATTTTCAGGCAATGCAGACATCCTGTTTCTCTTTAAAATTTTACCCACTAATTTTATCATCCATCTGTGGATCTTGTTTGTAGCAATTATTACTGTGGTGCTATAATGGTGATTTTCCCATTTCCCTTATTCTTTTTACATTTATTATGTCAAATTGTTCTATGAGGAATATTTGTCTCTTATCCTACATTTGTTTATTTCAGAATCAGCAAACATTTTGTGCAGTGGACCAGATAGCAATTATTTGAGTCTTTGTGGGCCATACAGTTTCTATTCCACGACTAACTACTCTTGTTGCATGAAGCAGCCATAGTTAATACATAAATGAGTGGGTGTGATATGTTCTAATGAACCTTTATTCTTAAAAACAGACCCTGAACCAGATTTGGCCTGCAGACCAATTCTGATAATTGATTCATTTATTCATATCAGGTGACCTCATGGATATTTATTTTGTTTTTTTGGGTTATGAATGTAGTGCTGTTTTTCTCAGATTGTTCCAGCCACTGGACACTCTTTCATTTTCAGTTGGCTTCTCTGGCATTTCCTTATCAATTGGGGTTTATTGACTGATTAAACACTATCTTATTTTCTGGCATTACCAAATCCTCCAGCCTCTTTTTTAAAAAATGGTTTATTTTTTTATTTTGTGCCCTAAAGAGCAACATGTCTTTTTCCTTCCTTTTCCGCTGAAGGTCCACTTGACTGGTTTTAGACTTCTTAAGTTCACATTATTTATGTTTTCAACTTGTGTACCAGTTTGGATGGAGGAAGGCTGGGGTGTGAGGTGGGGAGTTTAATTTTTTGAAATCAAGAAAGTTGGCAAGAATAGAAATTAAGTTGATTTATTCTCAACCTTTGCTTCCCCCCAAAGAGATCTTTTTTTGACATGCAGACTCAAGATACAGAGATCTCTCTTGTTATTCCTTCTTAGTGTTCTTATCTTATTTTGATTTTTTTCTCTTTGCCAGGCTTACATTTCTTGGATCTCTGTTAACGCTCCTATGTGTCTACTCTCATTTTCCTCAATGTTTTCCTTAAAAGCCTCTGTGTCCTTTTCTTCTGCATTCTTGGAGAGTGTTTCAAGTATGTTGCCTACATCACTGATTTGATTTTCTGCTTGTTGGCTCTGTCCTTTCCTGGTTCCAGTGGGAATTTTATTTCTTGGCTGGCATTTTTTCCTTTGGCTTCCTTACATTCTTTCTTATGTAAATGAGTCTTCTTTCAATTCAATTCCCTTCTCAACCTATTGATTTCATCATCATCATTTATCTTTTTTCCTGTTTCCTCACTGTTTTTAAAAAAGAGGTCATATTTTCTAGTCTTTGAAATCATAACACAAATGCTATCCAAAAATATACGGTAGTACTTCTCCTAGTGTAATGTTACTGAGAATTTTTAGTTATGATCGTGTTCTGGTATGTTTTAGAAGTTTTTATAAATACGTTATTAGGAAATAATGGTCAAGAAGGACATTCATAGATTTTAAGGGAAGGAAGGCCTTCGAGAAAGGAAACCTGTCGTGCAGCATTTAAAGAGAACATGATTATATATGCTTTGAACTGTCTACTATGTGCTAGGAAAAGTGACTAAAAGAAAAAGATTTTACAAAATGTCTTAAAACTTAAAAAACTGTCACTTGGAAGTTTGTAGTCTTGTGTTCCTTGAATGCTAGGAGAGCCCCAACTCACTGATTTTTGTCATTAGTTGTGATATTTATAATAGTTTTTGGTGGGATAAAGGAGTTACTAAGTCTACTGTTCTGTCAGAACATCTGTTTAACAGGTGATTGAAAGTCAACAGGAATTTCAGTTCACCATTGTTACTTAGGGATAGTTCCTTACTTATCACACATAAACTGGTCATACTACCCTCTTATAGCTTAGAAATGGAGAAGGAAATGACAACTCACTCCAGTATTCTTGCCTGGAGAATCCTGTGGACAGAGGAGCTGGTGGGCTGCTGTCCATAGGGCCTCACAGAGTCGGACACGACTGAAGTGACTTAGCATGCATGCATGCATAAATACGTTACCGGTTTTTGTCTGTGTGATCTCGATCAAAGAGGAGTCCCTGGTTTAGTGTTTTCCAACAGAGTGGGTGTGGGAATTCCTCTTGGTCCTCCCCTCACTTAGATGCTGTTGAGTCCCCCATTCTGACCCTCACCCAGAAGCCAGCTTGAACTGTGTGGCTCTGAGCCGAATTTCTGCCTCTATTTCCTTAGTGTCGTTCAGCTGCAGGACATGCCACCTGTTCGTCCTGCCTTATTCTCTGATGAGACAATCTGAAGCAACCAGTCTTCTAAGCCTGACACAGTCACACCTAGTTGTTTCCAGAACTTATCCATCCTAATTCTTCCTGAGGCCTCCGCGTGTGCTTGCGTGCTCAGTCCTTTCAGCCATGACCAGCTCTTTGTGACCCTGTAGACTGTAGCCCGCCAGGCTCCTCTGTCCGTGGGATTCTCCAGGCGAGAATACTGGAGTGGGTTGCCGTGCCCTTTTCCAGGGCATCTTTCTGACCCAGGGATCAAACCTGGGTCTCCTGCATTGCAGGCAGATTCTTTACCGCTGGCCCACCAGGGAAACCTGAGGACTTCATCCCCCATGTCAGATGACGGGAGCCTGTGCCGTTCTACCTCCAAGGAAGTTGTCCCAGGATACTGAAAGGGTGCAGGTAGAGAGGCCCTCGTGGTTGTGGGGTCTGAGGTCCAGGATTCTGGAAATGTCCAGGGATGGCTGCTCTGGTGCATATGTGGGCAGAGAGCCCAAGTGGACATCACCCTCCTTTATTCCTTTTTGGCCTGGCTCTTTGCATTCAGAGGTTAAGATGTACTAGTAACCCACAGTTTCTCAATCCAACCCCGTCTTGGTGTGAGGGGCATTCCTTTAGGAGTCTGGAAAATCTGATCCTGTATTCCTGAGCTGTTGTCATTTTACGTACTCTTTTGGTTTGGTAGGAAGCTGGGAGAGGGAAGATGACTGATAATTGTTCCGTTTCCCTTTGAACTGATGGAGCATGGAAGCAGGAAGGGAGGGAGTTCCGCGCGGCGTAAGTCAAACTCAGGAGGCCACTATTCTTTATTGACGTACAGTTGATTTACAATGTTCTGTTAATTTCAGGGGTGCAGCAAGCTGATTCACTCATACGTATATATCTATTCTCTTTCAGATTCTTTTCCATTGTAGGTTATTATGAGATATTAAATATAGTTTCTTGTTCTATATAGTAGGACCTTGTTGTTTATCTGTTTTATTTATAGTAGTGTGTATCTGCTAATTCCAAACTCTGAATTTATCCCTCCTCCCCACCTTTCCCCTTAGGTAACTATAAATTTGTTTTTTTAAGTCTGTGAGTCTGTTTTTGTTTTGTAAATAAGTTAATTTTTATTATTAACTTTAGATTCCACATAGAATTGATATCATATGGTATTTGTCTTGGTGTGACTTTCTTCTCTTAGGGTGATAATCTCTGCATCCATCCAGGTTGCTGCAAATGGCATTCTTTCTTTTTTTATGGCTGAGTAATATTCCATTGTGTGTGTGTGTCTCTACCTGCTTTATCCATTCATCTGTTGATGGGCATTTGTTTCCATGTCTTGGCCATTGTAAACAGTGCAGCCATGAATACTGTGGTGCCTGTATCATTTCAAATTCGAGTTCTCTTTAGAAGGCCACTTTTAAGCCATGTAAAGATGCTGTAAGTTTTCTGGGACCTGGCAGGAGTTGGGGAGCCTCAGAAGCTACAGATGCACCATCAGTCTCAGTCAGGTTGGGCTCGCTGAGTAAGGGTGGGGAGTGGATATGGTGTCATCATTGAAAGCATGTGGTCTGGAGCTCAGATGTTCTGGACCAAGTCTTAGCTGTCCACTGCTTGACAGAGGTGGGGTGTTGGTCAAAGTCTTTAACCTCTGGGTGCCTCAGCTTTGCCTTCTGTAAGAAAGAGGATAAAGTTACCTACCTCGTTTGGCTATGTTGAAGATTAAATGAGTTAATATATGTAATGCTAACCTACCGTACAGCGATCATGTATGACAGTGCCTGGCGCTTGGTCAGTGCTGAGTGAATGAATGTTAGGTGAGGCTGCTGTCACCTCGTCCGCCTGCCAGTGGGCAGCCGAGGAGGCTGTCCTGCTGCCCGGAGAGGCCTCTCAGTGTCCAGATTTTCTCTGTCTCTGAAGGTCCCATTCCTTCTCAGGGGAACCTCCCTGCCCATCCGGTTTGAAGTAGCCGTTCTTTGTCACAGCCCCTTTCTCTTCACCATCAGAGCACTTTTCGTAATTATCACCCCGAGACTCTGTGCTGCCCCGCTGAAGCGCTTTGTTTCCCGCAGCCTGTGGGCACCATCCTGGCTTCTGCGGGTTCACCGTGGCCTGCGATGCCTTGTGTGTGGGCTCATTAGGGTGTTGGGTGAACGTCATGAAGCTGTCTTCCTCCTCAGCGCCTGTTTCTTTGCTTTGCTGGTCCACATAGTTGGCAACTTGCTTGATTGGTTCCAGTGCCTTCCCACTGGTGTAGCCAGTGGCCGAGAACTCCTGCCGAGGAGTCAGACGAGCTATTGTTCCAGTCTTGGCTGACTGCCTGCTGACTGTGCGATGGAGGGAAAGTTATCTGCCTTCTCTGAGCCTCAGCCTCCTCAGCTGTCAGTGGTGGGAATGCTCCTCAGGGGAAAGCTCGGGTGGAAAGATGAAATCTAACACCTTATAAGTTCTAAGTACAGTTCCCAGCACGTTCACTTAGCATGTACCGCTGAAGGTGATTGGCATCATCCTGTTCCTAATGACACAGCCGTCCACTTGTCATTGCAGCGTTGGTAATAACTGCCTCAAAATTCCCCTGCCCCCACCCGCAGTAGAATACCATCTCTATCAGCCGGGATCACAGAGGGGAAATGTTAATTAATGATTTGGTTGAACTCCAAGGAATTGTTCGGGGCCTCAGATGGTTTACCTTTGAAAAGAGAGGGTGGCAGGTGTGTGGGCACGCACCTTTTTAATAGCGTTCGTGCATTTGTGGGTAGGGCTTCCCCTGTGGCTCAGCTAGTAAAGAATCTGCCTGCAATGTGGGAGACCTGGGTTCGATGCCTGGGTTAGGAAGATCCCCTGGAGAAGGGAAAGGCTACCCACTCCAGTATTCTCGCCTGGAGAATCCCATGGACTGTATAGTCCATGGGGTCACAAAGAGTAGGATACAACTGAGTGACTTTCACATGCATTCGTAGGTAACTGCAGGTAAAGGGAATCGACAATTGTGTCCATTTAGAAGGTGAGCTTCAGGTAGTGCAGGAGGGCTGTGCAGGTAGGGTGGGGATTCAGGAGCAGAGCTGCCATCACCTGGGGGCCCAGGTCTCTGTTTTCAACAGGTGCAAGCAACTCCTGCAGCTCAATTCCAGAAAAATAAATGACCCAATCAAAAAATGGGCCAAAGAACTAAATAGACATTTCTCCAAAGAAGACATACAGATGGCTAACAAACACATGAAAAGATGCTCAACATCACTCATTATCAGAGAAATGCAAATCAAAACCACAATGAGGTACCATTATACGCCAGTTAGGATGGCTGCTATCCAAAAGTCTACAAGCAATAAATGCTGGAGAGGGTGTGGAGAAAAGGGAACCCTCTTACACTGTTGGTGGGAATGCAAACTAGCACAGCCGCTATGGAGAGCAGTGTGGAGATTCCTTAAAAAACTGGAAATAGAACTGCCATATGACCTAGCAATCCCACTTCTGGGCATACACACCGAGGAAACCAGATCTGAAAGAGACACGTGCACCCCAATGTTCATCACAGCACTGTTTATAATAGCCAGGACATGGAAGCAACCTAGATGCCCATCAGCAGATGAACGGATAAGAAAGCTGTGGTACATATACACCATGGAATATTACTCAGCCTTTAAAAAGAATTCATTTGAATCAGTTCTAATGAGATGGATGAAACTGGAGCCCATTATACAGAGTGAAGTAAGCCAGAAAGATAAAGACCAATATAGTATACTAACGCATATATATGGAATTTAGAAAGATGGTACCGATAACCCTATATGCAAAACAGAAAAAGAGGCTCAGATGTACAGAACAGACTTTTGGACTCTGTGGGAGAAGGTGAGGGTGGGATGTTTCGAGAGAACAGCATTGAAACAAGTGTACTATCAAGGGTGAAACAGATCGCGAGCCCAGGTTGGATGCATGAGACAAGTGCTCGGGGCTGGTGCACTGGGAAGACCCAGAGGGATGGGGTGGGGAGGGAGGCAGGAGCAGGGATCGGGATGGGGAACACATGTAAATCCATGGCTGGTTCATGTCAATGTATGACAGAAACCACTACAATACTGTAAAGTAAATTAACCTCCAACTAATAAAAATAAATGAAAAAAAAAAGATTAATGAACAACAACAACAACAAAAACAAAAACAGGTGCAAGGAGTCAGGGACAGTGGAGGAGGCTGGGGGAGCTTCAGGGAAAGAGAGATTTTCCAGAGAGAAGTTGCAGTCATTTAACACTCAAGTCCTAAATAACGTGGGCTTTTGTTATCCATAGAACAGATTAGCTTTCTGGTTCTATTTGAGGCTTTCCTGAGAAGAGGAAAAGAGGGTCAGAAAACCTGTATGGGGATGTAAAGAAGGAGATTAGGTCCCAGGAGATGGTGGCATTCAAAGTCTCAGGGGGTGTCGGGACCAGATTTCCTCTGAGCACCTCATGGGCGTTTTGGTCTTTCAGAAAAAGCAGTTGCTTTTCTAAACCTGAAAAAAAAAAAAACCTTTTTTTTTTTTTTTACAAAGTGTGTAAACTGTAGAAGAAAAAAAGGTATATAAAAGCACTCTCGTCACCTGAAGTTTTATACTTCTCAGAGCGGTTCCACTCGTCATGTAGTGCTTTGTGATTGATGTTCAAGACACTTTACTTTCTCATCACACCTCATTCCTTTTAATTCTCCCGACAACCTTGCGAGAAGCTCTTATTATTATTATTACTCTCTCTGTTTAACAGATGGGGAGAGGGAGGCACAGAGAGGTTAGGCGACTTGTCCAGGGTCACGTTTATACAAAGTAGAAGAGCCACTAGTTTTTCTCCTGTACGTCAGGCTAGTAATGATCCTGTTATTACTGCTCATTGTTGGTACTGGGTTAATTTAAGTAGAAATGACTGTCAAGTCACCCAGTAGCTTTTTGGATAGGACCAGAGGGGGAAGCAGTGGCCTTTCTGTCCCCCATAAAGCCAACTGTGACTGAATCCTCCAGTAACCAGTAACCAGGAGGGAAGAAAACCAGCTGCTCTCTCAGTATGGCCCCAAGTAGCCGAGTAGACGCTGCACTCTTGCTGACTACAGGCTTCTTGAGCCGCCCTCCTCAGCAGGGCATCTCCCCCACTCAGAAGGACTTACCTAAGTAGGTGGACTCTCCTAGGGAGGAGCTGAATACCCTCAGGATGTCTATTCTGCTGGGTGGGGACACATTGTCTTCAGCTACTACCCAGGTTTGCATTCACAGGAGGATATGCAAGATGAAGTGACCTTTACCCTGGAATGCTAAACACCTTATTTGTATATTCCCCACAGTTGCCCTAGGTGGTAGGTGCTGTTATTTCCCTCTTGCTAGGCAAGTCATCTGAGGCCCAAAGAGATTTAGTAACTTGATCAAGAACACACAACTCCTTAGAAGATTTAAACCAGATAGTCTCGCTCCATAGCCTGCATTCTTAAATACTATACTAAGCTCATTTGATGAGTGTGAGCCATCCATTCATTCACCCATTTATTCCTGAACTCACCTCTCTACCTGCCCTTTCACCCATCCCCCATTCCGTGTACTCATTTGTCCATTTATATATCTTTCCATGACCTACCCATCTCACTATTCTCCCATCTGTTTATCTATCCATCCATCCATCCATCCATTCATCCATCCCACTATCACCCATATGTTCATTCATTCATTCAGTTATCCATTTTTCCATCCATCCATCCATCCCATTTTCTACCCATCTGTTCATTCAACCATCTATCCATCCACCCATCCACCTACCTACCAACCATTGTATTGGCTGTTTGTCTAGCATGGTTTTTCTGCTTCATCTTGGGGAAGAAGTTTCTCCATCCTGGGGGCCAAGCACATGCTTTCTGAAGCTGGAGACCTCCATGCCCACACAAATGCCTTAACTCAGAGCCCTTAGACATATCTGGGCTTCCTCCTGACACTGCTAGTCTGGCCTTCTCCAGAAGGCTGCTATTTCCCACAGTGCCATTCTGCTTGTGCACTTTCCTCCCTCTGTAAACTTGCAGAGGGTTTCCCCTTCAAAGACCTACAAATGTGCAAAGCTTCAGGCTCCTCCACAAACACTCCCAACTTTCTGCAACATTATCACAAATGAATACCCAGCTAGTCCCATTCCTTGACTCAGAGATTGAAAGTTTGATTAGTTTGGCATGATTTTACTTTTTCAAGCTATTATAGAGTTTGTGTGATACTTCTAAAAATTATATAATCAATCCAAAACAGATGTTCACAAAGCATTTTAGAAGGAAACAAATTTTAATAGAAATAGGCCAATTTGATTTGAGATGAATCAATTAAGGAAACAATTTAAATTGTCTATGAAGAAGCAGTATTATAAAGAGGCAATATGGTCTAGCTATTAAGATATTTATTAAGTGCAAAGCAATGAAAGTCGTTTAATTATTTTGCATAGCTTCTGTTATACCCAGATATTGGAAGGCAATCTCACTTTTCAGAAATTTTCACTTCTTATTATGGAAAAATTTAAACATAAAAGTTCTAATATGCAAACATAAACAGTTGAAAATGAACCCACATTTACCTATTACCCATCTTTAACAGTTACCAGCTCTAAGTGTAACCACTTTTCCCCTCTAATATTGTTGGTTTTTTTTTTTTTTCTATGAGTTTCGAGAGCATATCCCTCACTTATTACTTTCATTGGGTCGAAGTTCCATCCTAGAAAATTATGTTGACATTGAAATATAATAAACATTTGAATGTAATAGTTTACTTTTCCTTTGAAATTTAGCTCTTTTTTGGTAGAGCAATGGAAATTTTCTTTTCTTCTATTTTTTTTAGTTAAAAAGTTTCAAACCTATAGTAAAGTTGAGAGAATAATAAATAAACCCTTGTATACCCTTCACCTCATTCACCAATCATTAGCCTCGGGACTGGCATTTTCTAAGTGTGTTTTCCCATGATAGTACTTGAAGACAGGAGAGATTCTCTTACCTTTGGAGGGTACGTAGATGATAGTACATGGCTTGAAAACCAGATCTCCGTTCACATCTTACCTCCACCATCCCTAGCCCTGCATTGTAGGCCAGTTGCCTCATACTTAATTCCTCATCTATCAAATGGAGCAGTCATAATGTACATTCTGGGGGGTTATGCAAGGTACATAATGTCACCCTGCTTGGCAGTTGCACCTGTTATCTTGCAGCTCGGGGAGCCAGCTAGGGGGACACTGAGAGTCACTGATTCCCAGCAGTTTTGGTCAATGTGGAAGATTTTTATAGTTGAGAGATTTGGTATGGCCTAGTGAATAAGAAAATAAATCTGGGCTGAGAGTGGTTCATATCCCAGTTCTGCTCTTACCAGCTTGGAACTTAGTTGACTGACTTAATCTCTCAGCCCCATTTTCCTCTCTGTAAAGTGGGGCTAGGAGGAATACCTACAACATTGGGTTATTGTCCGGAGAAATGAAATGAAAGCGCCCATGCCCAGCAGTTAGTAGTGTCTGCCTCACACATGCCCAGCTAGCATTACTAATCATTAGTATTATGATAAGCAAGGACACATTAGCAAACTGGGTGGAAAACCCACACCAAATCGGTCTTTAAAAGTCTGATTCCACTTTTGTGCCACGAAAAGAATAATGACCTTCTGTGAACGCTCACAATACAATTTTGAGCTAGGGTAAGCCTTGGGGACTTCCCGGGTGGTCCAGTGGTTAAGACTTGGCCTTCCAATTCAGGGGGTGCAGGTTCGATCCCTGCCTGGGAGTTGAGATCCCACATGTCCCAGGGCCAAAAAAACCAAAACATAAAACAGAAGCAATATTGTAACAAATTCAATGAAGATTTTTAAAATGGTCCATACCCAATCTTTAAAAAAGAAAAAGAGTAAGCCTTGGACGGACAGGTAGAGGCAGCCAGTCAGGCGTGGCGTCATGCAGTTGTCATGGGAAACAACCGCTGTGTGCCTTTGGTTCCTTTCAGCGATCTCCTAAAATAAACTAGCCTTCTTGAAGGCTCCTGGGAGGGTTAACATCCTGCCTCCTGGCTCCCCTAGCCAGGACGGACACCTCTATCCTTATGTTGTTCTTGTGACCTGGCAATGATTTGATTTTTTTTTTTTTTTCCTTCTCTCTCTCTTTCCTGATTCTCCTCCCACTTCCCAGGTCGAAAGGATTGTAGACAAGAGGAAGAACAAAAAGGGGAAATGGGAGTACCTGATCAGGTGGAAAGGCTACGGGAGCACGGAGGACACTTGGGAGCCGGAGCACCACCTGCTCCACTGTGAGGAGTTCATCGATGAGTTCAACGGGCTGCACCTGGCCAAGGACAAGAGGCTCAAGTCGGGGAAGCAGTCCGGCGCCGCCAAGCTCCTGCGGGACGGCCGAGGACCCTCGGTCGAGAAGCTCCCCCACAGGCCCTCGGACGCCGGCAAGAGCAAAGGGACTTCCCACAAACGGAAGCGGATCACCCCTTCCCTGTCCAAGCCCAAGAAAGGCTATTCGGCCAAGCCCCCCGCGGCCGGGGACCGGGCCGCCAAGACGGTGTCTTACAGGACTACCCCCAGTGGCCTGCAAATCATGCCGCTGAAAAAGGCGCAGAACGGCATGGAGAACGGGGACGCCGGCTCCGAGAAGGACGAGAGGCCCTTTGGAGACGGGTCCCACCAGCCTGACCTGGATCTGAACGACGTGGGCGAGCAGGACCTGGGCGACTGTGACGGGAGCCCCGCGGCGCTGGCGGAGAATGGGCTGGGTATGTGGCTGCTCCTCCTCTCAGATGGGGCTTTGCGGGCAGCCTGGGGAGACACAGGACCCCTGCCCTGGCTCTCTCACCTGGGGCCCTGCGGGCTCAATCCCTTGCCCACACTGGTCTCAGACGCCTGTGTGGGTGGGGGAGGCCAAGCCACTGACGCTCTGGTCAAGGCCGGTCCCAGGTCCAGCATCCCTGGCTGCCCTCGGGGATACTGCTCTGGAGGCCCTGCCCTGGGGGCAGCTCAGAGTCCTTAACCCCCAGAACCTGAGATTCATGTCCCCGGAGGCCAGCGTCTCTCTGGGGCTCACACACCTTCCAGGGCCCTTGCTTTCAATCTCGTCATGAACCCAGCACCATAGCCCAGAGGTGTGGTCTGGGCCGGGGGTTGCTCCTCCTTCTCAGACCCAGTTTGGACTTGGAATTCCCCAAACTGGCCTTACGCTAGAGCTTCCTGCCCCCCAACTCTCGCTAACACTCATGATCAGCCCACTGTCTGCATTGGGTCCCAGAGGCTGCCTGGACCCCACCCTCGGCTCCTTCTTTTTCTCTGTGCCTTCTTGTCCCCTCTTGCCAGTCGCCCAGCAGAGACGCTGGAATCCCCCCTCCCTCTGACCAAGGCCCCACAGGCACAGTTGGGGAAGGAGGAGACGGTGACCCAGGTGTTTCAAGCTCTCGAGTCTGACATTCCCTCAGTAGTCAGATGGTTTCCTGACTGAGGCCTCAGTGGCCAGGTCTTCCAGGTGAGCTGTCTGCACCTGTTACCTACCTCCCTTCTTTTCTCAGATACCCGTGTGTCCATGTGGTGAATTTTTCTCTTTAGCCGCCAGTACTCCAAGCCTTGGGACGTCAGGAAATCCCTGCACGGGTGTGGACAACCCACGCCCAACACAGTAGGGCCCTCCCATGCCCCGGGAGGAACCAGAGTGTGTGTGGACATAGGGTGTCAGGAGGCAGGTGGGGCGGGCTGGGAGAGTGTCCGGAAGGATGGGGTGACAAGGCACGTGATGGGCATAGTGATGTCAGAGTTCAGGGCGCTCAGGGTGTGCCCGGCTGGGGAGAGCGTCCTCAGGGAACTCTCCCCGGGGGGAATCCGAGCAATCCCAGCTTCCGAGTTCCCTTTATCTCCAGAGAGAGGAATTTCACCCAAACAGGATTGATTTAGCAGTCTCTGCCCCAGATTGACTCACGTTTCCGTCTGGGGATCCCTGATGCTGACATGACTCTGCCTGCTAGCATATGGAAAAGCTGTTTGTTTTAAAAAATCCATCTCTCGGGGAGGAGTGGGCTCGTGTGAACGAGGCCTGGCACAAACACCGGTGTTTGACGTTCCCGTGACAGTCGCCAGCAGCGGAGGGATTCCCCGTCTCGGGCAGGGGAGCTTGGGCGGCTCCTCGGATGGAGGCCCAGGGGCTTGGCGGTGGCTGCCAGCGCCCTGGCTGGTGGCAGCACCCCCCGCCCCTGCCGCCCTGCTCGAGGGGCCAGCCCTGAGAGCGGGGTTGGGGGGCAGCGTCGGGGAGGGCTGTGTGCTGACTCCGGCCGCCAGACCGCAGGGTGGAGGGAAGCCAGGCCTGTGGCGGTTGTGATGAAGGCTTGCTTCTCCTTCGGCACCCCTTTCCAGAGGCGGCGGGGCTGCCAGCTGTGTGCACTCCGTCCTCGGATCTGGTCGATACCAACTGATTCAGGATGGGGCACGGTACCCCGCCACCGGGGGAGACAGAGGAGGACAGGCCTGCCGGCCTTCCTGGAGGCCTTGTTGATGCTGAGTGCCTCTCCGGACCTTTCTTGTTTCTGATCTCTGCTTGGCCTTATTTATTCCCAGTGTTGAACATTCTGTACTCCACTCGGGCCCACGCCTGCACAGAGAGGAGGAGGTCACTTGCCTTTCTCTTGTTGGGTTCTGAGTGTTCCCAAAGGGTCCTTTGGCTTAATCACATCCTATATTGGTGCCCTTCAGGTTCTCATAAGGCTAAGGCGGTGGTCCTCAAATTCATGTGTGTAAGATTCCCTGGCACTTTGTTAAAAGGCAAGCCCCTTAGAGTCTGATTTCCTAAGTCTGGGGTGGAGCCCAGAAGGTGGTTCTTTAACAAGCACCTCCTGGTGGCTCTCCTGCATTTTGGGGACCTGCTGTGTGGCAAAATGCGGTGACAGTTACGTTTCACATCAGCTGTCAATTTAAATCAATGCAGTACTTTTTTTCTGTTCTTCGCAAGAGTTGATCACTATGCTAGGTGCTTGGAGGTAAGGAATGAAAACATAGGTGAGGACTGTGCCTTTTGAAACTTAGAGCCTGCTCTCCAGTAAGTTGAAACTGGGTGTCTCTAAGGCGTTGTTGAGAAGACTCCTGAGGCTGATGCACTGGTAGGAATAGCACATTTCTTACATGGGTGGTGTGCCTTTCTGTACCTAGGTTGACATCTTCTGTGGTCACTGGGGTGATAAATGCCCAAGCCCTGGTCAGCCTTTAACACTCTAGTTAGAGATAGCATCATATCCAGGTCTTGGAGTAACTAGGAAGAGGAAAAGACTGAGAATCCTTGCCAGAGAGAGAGAGAGAGAAAATGCAAGGTTTGGAGTTCTTGGAAAAGACCCGAGACAGGAGGTTCTGTGCTTCCAGAACTTTCCAGCCAGGGGTCAGAAGTATAGTCAAGCAAAGCGTGATTCCACTTATGTTTTCAGCTGGAGGGATGCCTTGGTGCAGCCAGTGTTCATGCCCATGTGGACCCTGAATGTTCTGCCCCCTCTGCCCCAGTCCCGCCTTCTCTGACCACCTCCACCACTGACCCAGGACCCCAGGGACACAAAGGGGAGGCAGCAGGGTTTTCAGCACAGAGGGGCCTCATATTTGCCTGGCAGAAGATGGGGAGATCCTGGCCACGCTTTCTCAGCATTTGTTTTGGGGGAGGGCTGTTGCTTTTTATATGATTTCAACTTCTCTTTGGTGAATTAAGGTTCTGCATACAGAAAAGCAACTTATGTAACACGTTACTCATTTACTGCTGACTTCCCCGATCTGAGCTGTGGGAACAAGTGCTAAATTGGGGCTCCAGCGGGTGGTGCTTTGGTTTCAGACAGCGTTTTTCCCCAGCAGTGTTTGTGAAGTGCAAGCGGGGGCCCAGGACAGCTTTTGCTTCTGGTTCTTTTCCCGTAATGACAAATGGCTCTGTGGTCCAGATGCCATCTGCCTCAGTGTCCCTTCGGGAGCTTGTTAAAAATGGTCTCTATGCCCATCAATGAATCTCGGGGGGCGGAGTGTGGATTGTGTCTTTTAAATGCTGAATTTCCACAGCCATGGTGTATACAGCAGTTCTTACGGAAGTGTTTGGTTGTAATGATGAATGGTTCATAGTCCACGTCCTTTGTTGGTAGATCCAAAATTACTCCTTGAATTTTAAGCTTGTAAGTAGGAATGTGATTTAGTTCTTTAGAGGTTTAAAACCTGAAGTAACTTCTCCTTCTTGCTCATACACTCTCTACTAGGCATCTCTCTCTTTCTTTTTCCCTAAAACAAACCTGTTTCATCCATACAGAAAAGCTGTTAGATTAGTGAACTCCCCCTGTAGTCTGGTCCAGAATTGGTTAGCATAGTTTCATCAAAATAAGCCAAAGCATCAGTTGTGTCTGATTCTCTGAGACCCCCATGGACTGTAGCCTACCAGGCTCCTCCTCCTTGCCAGGCTTTTCCAGGCAGGAATACTGGAGTGGGTAGCAATCCTCTTCTCCAGGGGATCTTCCTGACCCAGGATTGAACCCCAGTCTCCTGCATTGCAGGCAGATTCTTTACCACCTAAGCCACCAGGGAAGCCCAAAGCATTAATAGTTGACAGGTTCAGATGAACCTTTAACCTGTGGACACGTCCCTGACTCAGAGCCAACTCTGAGCCCCAAGCACAGCACACAGATGCCCACTGTTCCCCGAATTTCAGTGAAGCCAATGAGTTTTCGCTGTCGACACTGCCTCGTGGCCCCGTGTTCACGTTCCTCTGACTTTTGGGGATCGCTGTCCTCGCGTCCGGGTGACTGTCTCTGTAGCACAGGCGCTGCGTCTCAGACGCTGCCTGATTTAGTGTTTTCAGAACTGTTCCCATCACTGAGTGAGTCATCCCACACAAACGCACAACATTCGCCGTCTCTTCTCCATTGATCTTGTAAAATTATCTCAGCTTTCACTTCTATCGTGTTTGTTTATCTGTCCCTACTCACTCTCTCACCATGATTATCGTCTTTCCTTTTATTGATCCTCGTGGAGTAACTCTGCTTTAAAAGCACTTCAGAACGAAATACGAACAGGGGAAATGCCCGATGACTTTCAAGAACCTTGGGTTCTCAGATGTGGAGCTGGCATCAGAATCCACTGAAGGGTGTGTTAAAACACAATTAAGGCGCCTGCCCCTACTGACTTAGCCGCTGTGGCAGACAGCCTGAGACTCTGCATTTCTAGAAAGTTCACAGATGCTGCGGCTAGCTCAGGGACCCTGCTTTCAGAACCACTGGTTTGGATGACTAAGCACAGAGATGGCTGGGAACGCCAGCTGGTGGTACCGGGGCGAGCTGAAGCACTTTTGTTCTGGACCTTGAGTTTGCCTTCATGAGAATTCATAAGGTGAAAGTTTGTGAAACAAAGTTGTTAAGTGGAACGGCTTATTGTGTGGGAACTTCCCTGTCAGGCCTTGGAGTGTACGAAGTCCTTTCTGTGGTCCTCACAGCAGCCCTAAGCGGCAGCTGTTGTTATTCCTACCCGTTTTTCAGAGGAGGAGACTGAGGTTACAAGTGCTCAGGTTGGCACTAGGAGAGAAATCCAAGCAGGCCGACTCCAGAGCTAGTCCCTAGATCACTGCTTAACTGGCTCCCAGGCAGTACAAGGCAGTTCCTGATGGCTGATAAAAATACTCCCTGACTGAGGGGGCCTGGAATGTTGGTAGGGCAGAAGCCACTTGGACGCATCCTTGTTGCTTACTGATGGATGGATGTAATCCTTCTAAGCCCAAGAAACTGAGGTTAACTATGTGCCATTCAATTTGAAGGGCTTCCCTGGTAGTTCAGCTGTGCAGAGTCCACCGGCCAATACCTTGAGACGTGGGTTTGATCGCCGAGTTGGGAAGATCCGCCGGAGAAGGAAATGGCAACCCACTCCAGTGTTCTTGCCTGGGAAAGCTGTAGACAGGAGCCTGATGGGTTACAGTGCGTGGGGTCACAAAGAATCAGACACGACTTAGTGACTAAGGGACGACAGCAGCAGCAACTTTCCATTTCAAACCCGGGAGTAAGTGGTTAATTTCTTAAAAAAGATACAGCTTAAGCAAACAGGCTCACAGATGACTAGAAAACCTGAATAAGGGCAGTGACTTCTAAATTCCAGTATTAAAGCAGTCGTTCCACGTACCTCACAAAAAGAGAAGGCACACAGGTGGTTTTACAGGCAAACCTACCCAATATTCTCGAACAGAAGCCTCTCTCTCATACCCGAGTAGTTGCAGAGAAAACAGAAAAAGAGGAAACACCCCGGCTCTTTTGATGAGGCCGGCATAACCTGGATTTCCAAACCAGACAAGGAAGGGAGGAACAAGGACAATTAGAGACCAGTTTCACTTAAGGATACAATGATAAAAGTCCTGAATAACGCCACCCACCCCAGGCTTGGTACGGTTCCCTCATACTTCCCCAAAATTGTGACTGTTCCAGAAAGTCCTCACTCCATGCCCTGAGCTCGACCCCAGTTCATGACCTTTAGAATCACCACTGCTTCTGGAGGTGCCCAGCTTGTCCCCGGAAGAGGTCCCGAGTGTCAGGGGCAGTGGCCCCGAGCCATCTCGGTGAATCACAGGAAGTCCGAAGAGGGTGTCCACACGGGCCTCTTGTGAAGGCAGGTATCCATTTTCCTGGGCACAGCTGTTCCTTTCGCACACTACAGACACCCACTCCCAGGCCAACAGACTTCGACCAGCCTTGCTGTTTTCACAAGAGTGGGTCATTTTCCAGACGTTTAGCAGCCCCCAGAGCCTAAGGGTTTCCTACATTTTGTCTTTCAAAGCGTGGCAAGTGAGCGACTTGTGCGAATGAATGAACTTAAAACCCTTTTATGGGTAATGTGTGCAGACCTGTCCAAGTTGGCCACTGCCTCTGAGTGGAAAGTGCCTGACTGATGGAAAATCTGACTGTCAGCTTGACCCATGGCAGATCCAAGGGGGAAATTGGCTCTCCTGGTTGGCTCCCCCATCCCGGATTTGATTTTGGCATCCAGAGGAGACCGATGGAATCTTGACCACTGTCAAGACTTGGAAATCGACTAATCACTTTCACTGCCAGCTCAGATATTGTTTTCCTCTCTCAACCACCTCAAAAAAAGAGTCCTTAGGAATTGTTTCCAAGTCCTATTTACCAGTGGTGAACCAAAGAGGGTGGAGTGGGGAGTGGAAGTCCCCCACCGCTCCTCCAGGCACAAGCTGTGAGGGGTACCTTGTCTGCAAAGGGTCTCAGAACGGTGGTAAAGTTCGGTTTGCAGATGTTGGTGAAAAGCTAGTCCTCCCCCCCCTCACTGGGTGTACCCCCAGGGACCAGGGCTCCAGCTCCACCCATCCCCCAACTGGCCGTACAAAGACCATCCTGACGATGCAGCGCCGGGCTGTGCCGTAGCAGAAGCCTCACCGTTGTTTGATGAGTGTCATTTAATCCCCTCATTGGCTCCCTGACTTAGCAACTGGACAACATAGCAACATAACAAGCTTAGCTATGATCAGCCTTGCTTACAGATGGGGAAACTGAGGCTCGGAGTGGGAGGGGCTGGGTGGGGCCTCAGTGCCATGTCTGGCAATGCTGAAGCCCTCAGAGGTCATGACCCGTTTTTATGAAAAGGCATTACAGGGATTTAGGTTCAAACCAGCAAGCTTCTCCAGGGTCCTAGGGCAGAGTTCTGGCCAGCATCCCTGGGCCTTCCTACGAGACATCGTCAGTGGTTCCAAAGATGCTGGTTCAGCATTCCAGGGGGATGGAATTGTCAGTCCCACACGAGGATTTTCCGCAAGGCTTAATTTTTTTTTTAAAAACTTATTGGAGTATGGTTGATTTGCCATGTTGTGTTAGTATCAGGTATACAGAAAAGCAATTCAGTAATACGTATGCACATATTCATTCTTTTTCATGTCCTTTTCCCATATAGGTTGTTACAGAATATTGAATAGAGTTCCGTGTGCTATATAGTAGGTTCTTGTTGGCTATCTCTTTTATATATAGTAGTGTGTGTACGTTAATCCCAGGCTCCTGATTTATTCCTTCCCTCCACATTTCCCCTTTGGTAACTGTAAATTTGTCTTTGAACTCTATAAGTCTGTTTCTGTTTTGTAAATAAGTTCATTTATGTCTTTTTTTTTTTTTTAAACCTCTATACTTTATAGTAACACACACACGCATATATACTCACAGCTCTTCTAGGGAATTCCCTTAATTATCAAAGTTCATTTCAGGGCTAGAAGAATTGGCAGAAAATGAAAGTTAACAGTGTCCATCAGCTGATGAAAGGGTAAACAAAACTTTTTATATTCGGACAGTGAAATGTTATTCAGTCATAAAAGGGAATGAAGTGCTGACACAGGCTACAATGTGGATGATTCTTGAGAACACGATGCTGAGTGAAAGAAGCTGGTCACAGAAGACCACTTACTGTAGGACTCTGTATTTGATACGTCCAGAACAGGCAAATCTATAGAGACAGAAAGCAAATTCGTGGTTGCCAGAGGTTGGGGGAATGAAAGGAAGGGGAAATGCCTGCTGATGGGTACAGGGCTTCTTTTGGGGGTGATCCACATGTTCTCAAATTCGATTGTAGTGATGGTTGTGCAACTCTGCAAGTAAACTTAGGAATCACTAAATTGTATACTTTGGATGGGTGAATTTTATAGTGGGTAAATGATAACAAACGGCCAGGGCTCACCACGTGCCTGGGAGCCCTGAGTGCTGTCTCCAGGGACGTCCCCCTTTCCCGCCCCAGGAAACTGAGGCTCAAGCATGCCTCTCAGGCGTGTCCCGGTGCGGCAGGCGGTGGGGCTGCAGTGCGGTCACAGTGTGACTCCCAGGCCCCGGATCCCACCTGTGAAACCCAGGCGATCTTAGTGGGTCAGCAGCCCGTATGACTTTCCTGCAGCTGCTGTGACACGCTGGGTGGTTTAAAGCAACACACATTTACACTCTTGGAGTCCTGGACATCTGAAGTCTACAGTGAGTTGGCAGGGCTGTGTTCCTAGGGGGCTCTCCGAGAGGATCAGTTTCCTTGTCTTCTTCAGTTTCCAGAGGTTGCCCGCATTCCTTGGCTCATGGCCCCGCATCTCTCTGACCTCTGCTTCCGCTGTCACATCTCTTTCTCTGCCTCTCCTGCCTCTCTCTCCTAAGGACCCTTGTGGTGATATCAGGTCTGTCCTGTGTGATCTAGGACGGTCTCCTCTGACAAAGTTCCTTTGGCAACATCAGGTCACGTATCCTGGGTTTCTGGGCATGAGGATGGGGACATCTTTGGGGGCGCATTATCCAGCAGACCACTCGCACATAGGAGAGTCTAGAGGGAAGACAGTTGAGACACGTGGGTTTGTATTCCTGTATGGGCAGAAACCAGCTGGTAACAAGGAAGCATGACTCTTGTCCTCTGGGTTAGACAATACATATAAATGGAATCATCTGCCTGGTGTGGACTTGTGAACAACTGGGGGGCATTGGACTCGGCTTAAATTTCCTTGTTGATTTTAGAGATGGAAGGCCAGCTGCGGCTCCCACAGGAAAGGAGGCACTTTCCAAATTCCACAACGCCTCTCCACGTGGCACATCTCACATCTGCGTTTATTGTAGAGGAGCTGACTCAAGCCCTCCAAAGGCTGAAGCCTTACTAGTGATGATGATAACAACAACGGCATCAATAACAGATACTTAAGACATCCTTGCTGTGGGTTGGGTGTTGTACTAAGGATTGTACATGCGATAGTTCAGCCAATCCTGACAACTCTGTGAGGCAGGTTGTCTTTTTCATCTCTAGTTTACAGGTGAGGAAACTGAGCCTTTAGGAAGTTAGGACTCCCCAGAAGGTAACACACCAGAGTCAGAATTCTGACCCCTGCTTTTTTTTTTTTTTAAATTTATTTATTTGGCTGCTTTGGTTTTTAGTTGCAGTGCACGGAGTCTTTTCATTGTGGCCTGTGAACTCTTAGTTACAGCATGTGGGGTCTAGTTCCCTGACCGCGGACTGAACCAGGGACCCCTGCATTGGAGTGTGTGATCTTAGTCACTGGACTACAGGGGAGTCCCCTGACCCAGCTTTTTACTTTTGAGATTCAGGGCTTTTTAAAACTACTTTCTCACACTGTCTTGCTGTGTGATATCTAACTTTCTCCCCAGGCCCTAATCACACAGTGGGAAAAAGCCTGTTCTGCTCATGTGTCTGTCTGTGCACGCATGCACACATCCATGTGTGTCTATATTTGTGTCTGTGTGTATGGAAAACATTTTGTATGACAACATTTGCATCTTGATTTTTCTATTCAACATAGCATATGCCTATTTCCATATTGGGCAGGTCTTCATGTTTATAATTTTAGTCATGCCATTATATATATAAGAAAATGTACATTTGGTCTAGTCTCCTGTCGTTAGACACAGGTTGGGTCTAAACTTCCATGGAGTCTCAAAGAGTCAGACATGACTGAGCGACTGAACTGAAACTGTCTTTGGTTTTGTCTTGCTTTATTTTTGAATTGTTTTCTTAGAATAAATTCCCAGAGGCATTTATTCTGATTGTACTGGTGATTTTACCCCTCTCCCCAGCAAACAAAGTAACCAACAAGGTAATGATTTTTAGTTTTGCCCTTGTCTTGTCAGCATTATTTGTGGGAACAAAAAAGAGGAACTTCAGTGTCTCTCTGATTTGCATTTCTTACGTCGTCACTGAGGCCGAGTCTTTTCTGCACATGCTCATTGAGTCTTTGGGCTTGTCTGCTCTTGTCTTTGAACCTGGGGAGAAGGTAGACTCGTACAGAGGGGTGGCAGGCTGGGGAGAAGGTGGGCTTGTGTTGTGGGGAAGACTCAGGGAGACTTCTGAAGGCCGGCGGAGCCAGGGCAGGAGATGCCGGGATACTCGGGGACCCAACCCTAGTTATAATTACAGGACCAGTTGATTTGGGGGGGTGGGTCATGAAAGGAAGGACTGATCCTACTTTTCTGATTGAGGGTTTCCTGATGACTTTCTGATCCTGTATTATGGATGAACTGCCAGAAAAGACCAAAATAGCAAAATCTGCTCCTGGCTTATACGTCAGCAGTAAAAGTGAAGAAGGGAATTGTGACCACCCTCCTCCGCAATCACGCATCCACTTCTGGCTGCCCAGCCCAGCACCCTCCCCAGTGCACTCAGCCCAGATGCCCAGTCTCAGGTGGCCTCCTGCAGTTCTGACTCAGTTCTGGGCTCCCCCCACCCTCTGGCGTCCACAGCTGGGCTGGGCCACTCTCCATGGTCCTCGGCACCTGGGAGTCCTGAGCTGTAAAGGCTTTGGGGGGTGGCCCCCGTCTCGGCCATGCCTTCTCAGGCACTTGGTGGAAACTTTAGGGCGTGATCTCAGCCTTGCCTTGTCCAGTTTCCCGTCCACATGGTGAAAAGCAGCATCTACACTTGTCCCTTCTTGCTCTTTTTCTTGTGAGTATTTATACCTGTCGGAAAATTGACTCTTCACTGCTGTTTCAGGGTGGTTTTCACGAGAGAGAAATGGTCTGGGATGGAGGCCTGTCTAACTGCAGATCCCCAAAATGTCCCCTCCCTTTTCTGCTCCCCTGACTTCTTTCCTTCCTCCCTCCTTCTCTCCCTTCCTTCTTAAAGTTAAAAAGTAGCTTAGTTCAAAAAATTGAAACACTATGGAAAGTGTAAGCTTTTTAAATATTCAAGTTCCCTTCTTTTTCTCCCCCCTGAATTCTATTTCAAGGTGACTGATGTTCACATTTCCCTATAGGTCATTCTGGACTACTCTCTCAGCTTATGCAACTTGTATAGATATTTATTTATATTTATTACACATTATATGTTGCATGTGTAAAAATGTTCTGTTTGCTCAAAGATCTGTTGAAGGGATGATGAACAAGGATAGTCCCACCTGTGTGGGCGTACGCACATGTAAGAAACCAGGGCCTCACTGAGAAGGTGGCATCTGGGTAGAGACTGGAGGTGGTGAGAACACTGTGTTTTAAATCTAAAACTCCATCTGTGTCAGGGGTGTGGATGTACTTCCCCTTTCTGGCTGCCCGGGCTTTCACGGCTTGCAGGGACTTAGCTGGCCTCCCTCTGATGGGCGTCCAGGCGGCTTCCAGAGACACACACCCTCGCCAGCCCTAGCTGTTGCCAGTCTTTCACGCTTTTCCAAGCTCTGCGGTTCTGATTTTAGTCTACAAATGAGGGTGAGCGTCTTCTCACGTTCCCAACACGTGTGTTTCCTCCCCCAGGGAGGGGCCTGAGCCTCATCATGCCAAGCAGAGCAGGGGATGACGCTCAGTAGGGTGGGTGGGCCAGGCATTTGGCCACGTGGCTTCAGGCAAATCGCTCAGCTTCTCTGGGCCAGAGGCTTCATTCATAAAGTGTAGATGTAATCATGCCTCATGGGGTTGTGGTAAAAAATAAGTGAATTCATTCACAGAAAGCCTTTAGAATATTAGGTGGCACATGGTAGACATTTGATAAATATTAGCTATATTATTTCAGTCCTCTGCCCATTTCTTTTGCATGTGTGCATGCTATGTTGCTTCAGTCGTATTTGACTCTTTGCAACCCCATGGGCTGTAGCCCTCCAGGCTCCTCTGTCAGTGGGATTCTTCAGGCCAGAATACTGGAGTGGATTGCCATGCCCTTCCTCCAGGGGACCTTCCCAACCCAGGGATCACACCCAAGTCTCTTGCATTGCTTGCATTGCAGATGGATTCTTTACCCACTGAGCCACCTGGGAAGCTTTTTTTTTTTTAGTGCATTTTATATATTGTATACTTTAATCCCTCGTTATATTTGTTAACTGCACTCATTGAGTGACTGCTGTATACCAGGAACTGTCTCGTGGCAGTCCCTCAGCATGGTGGAGAGAAACGCAGAAGGTATTGAGGGAGTTATAAGCAGGAGTGCCAAAGCCAGCTTGGGAAAGGAGTTAGGAGAGGGCTTCTTGGAGGAGGTGACACGCAGGTTGAGTCTGATAGAATGAGCCAGAGTGAGCAAGGGAAAAGGCAGGGCTGGTGGGAGAAGCTGACAGCACCCCCAGAAGCATAAAGCCAAGGATCAACGTGTGGGTACACAAGACCACATCACAAAGAGCATTCTGGACCACTCTGCAGGGAAGGCTGAAGCTGCAGGGTTGGCTGAAGAACCAGGTGGCTTGGAGCTTGCCAGTGGGAGGGCGCCAGGAGTCTTTCTGGAAGGAACTGAAGCGTCCCTTTGTGCGGCCCACACTCCGCAGGCCTGCGAAGCCTCCCTGGTCAGGCCCGCCTCGCCTCCTTCCCCACGCAGTCTCTATGTGCCATGTACACGTGGGCCCCTCCCCGCAAGCCCTCAGGTGGGCGTTTAACCCACCTGCTCATCCTTCGTGGCTCCGCTCGACAGCAGTCCTCCCCCGGAAGCTCCCCCCAACTCCCTGGGTAGGTGGGCTTCCTGTCTGCTTGCATAGCTAGACCCGAGTTTGCTCACTGACGGCACGGACCTCGGCTTGTCATGGTCACAGCCTGACTTCTCAGATAGCCTCTGCCTCCCTCCCTGGGTTGTCAGCTCCAGAGAGCACGGATGGTCTCTGGTTTTGCTCCCACTTGTTGATCCAACATCTAGCACTGCTCAGCACCTAGGAGGTGCTTCAGAAGTACCTGCCGAATGAGGGGGTGAATGAATGAGCAGAGCAGAGAGAGAAGCAGGAAGCCTCTTTTGCTTGGAGCCGTGGGCCCCGAGCCCCTGTGACTCCTTGCACGCCTGTCAGGTGCCCGCATCCCTCGTCTGAGTGGCACCTCCCATCCTGGGCTGTCTCACGGTTCTCAACATCGCGCTCCCGCAGCGTGGCCCAGAGGACCGCTGATGTTTTGTCAGGTTCTGTTCCTCAGCTGAAGGGTTCCCTTTCAGCATCTCGCCTGACAGTTGTTCGCATCACCACCTGCCAAGAGCCCTACGGGCTGCCCTTCATTCCCCGCCCTTAATATGCACGTGGACGCCCAGCTCTTATTGAGGCCCCAGGGCTCAGGCCCTGCCCGTCCTCGTCGAGGGCTCTGCGTGTTCTTGTATGGCAGAGTGCATTTCATTCGGGCCACGTGTCCTCTGTTTAGTGCAGTCCTTCGCTGTGGCAGAGAAAACGCAAGCAGACTTCTTAATCAAAGTCCTGTTTGCAGTAAGGACTTGGGGATTTCCCCTTTAAACTTGCCGTGAATTCTGGAGGCAGCGTGGTGAGGAAGAGACTGGAATGAGTGAGCAGGGGCTTTGGAGGCACAGGGTCCACGAGTTCAAGTGCAAACTGCCTCTTGTTGAGACAGTGACTCTAGGCAGGCTTGCTTGGAGCCTCGGTGGTCTTCCTCTCTGTCCACGGGTGATGACAGAGGGTTAGGGGATGGGCCCGCACAGTCAGTGCCATGGGTGTTCATTTCTCTTCTCCCCTTTCTCAGGCGGCATGGCCTACGATGGGGTTTCTTCCTCTACTCAGACACTTTCCTCCCTCCTGCCACGTGCCCTGCTGCTCGCTCACTGACACTAGGATCTTCGTGGCTATTCTGTTCATGTCAACCAGCAGGCAAACTCAAGAGGCCCTACTTCTGAGTGGTGGGATGACTGGCCCGTCACTCATGTCCTCGGGGGTAGTCAGAGTCGGCTCTTTTGCCCACGTCTTGGTGACAGCGATCCCAAGTCCGTCCTTCTCTAGCACACTAGCGCCCTGTGGTTTCACCCTCTGCCTCTTTCTCCGTCCTCTTCTGCTTCTCCACGTGGGAGGAAAGTGGGTTCATGCTGAGCCCCCAGCAAGGCATCTTACTACTGGCCTGGCTTCCCACCACCATCTCCTAGCCTCACTTGGTGGTGAGACAGAAACATCTGACCACAGGTGAACAGAGCACCCGCGCGTGCCAGGTGTGGAATCGGGTGCCAAGGCCACGGCTGTATGTGAGATGGTTGCTGTCTTCACCCAGCTCACGTTCTCGTGGGAAAACCCAAGGAAGCAGTCAGCGTGCCAGCGCACCAGGATGTGGGGGCGTTCTGTGAGCGAGGAGCCCATCGGGATTAGGAGATGAGCGGAGGGTGGAAGAGCGTAAAATCTGAGACCTGAAGGGCCTCTCGAGTGTAGTCAGGCAGAGGGGAGAAGGGAGAATGTTCTGGACAAGTGGGCACTGCATTTTATTGAGAAGATTTGTAGGAAATAGGTAACAGTGACCTCCGACATCATCAGTCAACTTCATCTATGCTTTCTTCATCCAATATTTAGTGACTGCTGCGAGCACTCATCATGTACCCAGAAGCGGGTCACTCTGTGGCTTGTTCTCCATGTATATTGATGAATAAGGTGCTCACAGTTGAGGGAAGAACGCAACCTGGTGGGGAAAAGACTAATTGGCAGTTTCTGTTGTTGTTCAGTCGCTAACTCGTGTCTGACTCTTTGCCACAACAGGCTTTCCTGTCCTCCACTCTCTCCCAGAGTTTGCTCAAGTTCATGCCTATTGAGTTGGTGAGGCTATCTAACCTTCTCGCCCTGTTCTCCTTTTGCCTTCAGGCTTTCCCAGCATCAGGATCAGTTTCCCTACCATGCCAGAAATACCCAGTATTTGTTGGTTGAGCCCATGCTGTGTGCCATGCCTGGTTCTAAGTAGCATAATATGTAGTGACTAATTTAATCCTGGTGGGGGGTGGTCTGTTTCTCTCCTCCATTTACAGATAGGGCTTCCCTTGTGGCTCAGTTGGTAAGGAGTCCTTTACAGATAAGGAAACCGAGGTTTGTGGAGACGTAACTGATCCATCAGAAGGTGGCTGCTCCAAGATTCAGATCCAGTGGGTGGGGCTCCAGGCCCATGTTCTTTTTTTTATTTTTAATTTTTTAAATTTCTTTTTTGTTGTTTTTTGTTATTTTGGCAGTTTTTTGTTATACTTTTTGCTATTTTGTTTTATTGTTTATTTTAAAAACTGTAAAATTTTATATTTTAGTTTTTCTTGTTCCAGACCTATGTTCTTAACTTCACTTCTTCAACTTCCTGGGGGGTGGGGTTGTCTGTAAGCACAGAGGAGAATACTTCTCTGTCGAAAACCCATCCCTTAGCCTTCTGATACCATCATTTTTTTCCTACAATCCAGTTAAAGAGACGTTTATTTTGTGGCCACTGTGTGCTGGGAACTGGGGATTAGAGATGACAAGCCCGGACTTCCAAAGAACTCATTAAACTAATTAAGGAATCAGATGCTCTCAAGTGGCCAGCCACAAAGCCAAGTGTGCCAAGCGCTCAGGAAGGGCCTAGACAGACCGCCGTGGGGGCCCCCAGGGAGTGGCTGTTCCTGGGCGGAAGTCAGCTGCCTGGGAGGGAAGCATTTCAGGTGTGAGGACTCCAGGTGTGAAAGTGGACGGAAGTGGCATTCAGGGCCAGGGGGACTGCTGAAGATGGCCCGGAAGCAGGAAACTTGACATCGTCCTGGAGGTTGGGGTGTTTAAGGGGCGGAGGTGGGAACTGAGGTTGGAAAATAGAGTGAGGCCAGAAGGCAGAGTTTGTGAGTGGAGGGGTGATAAGAACAGATGACAAAGTGGCTTTCCACTGGAGTCATTTTCTGCTTTGGAGACTGTAGGGCTGAATTCAGTAGCAAATTCAGCTATTGGGTACAGCTGGATAGGGTATCCTTCTCTGGGTGCCAGGATTATGGTCAAATATTTGAGCGTCACTGTGACCATAGGGTGTTTAACTCAGGAGATGTGATTTCACCTCTAGAAAAAATTTCCTTTTCATCAGGTTAGCCTGCATTTTGAATTCATGCTCTGCTGTTAAAAACATTTAGAACTGACAACAGACATCGTAAGATGTATGTCCATCGCTCTCAGTGGTTTGAAGTAACCTGGGAGCCTAAGCTTTCTTGAAATTCCTAGTGTATGGATTTTATCAGGCATGATTAGAATATGCCAGATGATGGCTAATGAGGCTAAAGATTTTTTTTTAATTTGGTAATTTATTTGTTAATACGATTTTAAACATTACCGTCCATTTACAATTATTACCGAATATTGGCTATATTCCCCGTGTTGTACCATACACCCTAGAGCCTGTCTTATACCCAATAATTTTTATACCTCTCTCACCCCCTCCCCATAGTGCCTCTCCCCTCCGCATTGGTAACCATTAATTTGCTCTTAGGTCTGTGTGTCTGCTGCTTTTTTTGTTTGTTTGTTCTATTCACTATTTTGTTGTGTTTTTTTAGTTTTCACAGCGTAAACAATATCATACAGTATCTATCTTTGACTTGTGTCACTTAGCATACTGCCTAAAGGAAGATTCTTTTTTTTTTAACATAAACTTGAGCTTTGCTGTTGAATTCAGCCCTGAGATCAGGGATTCTGTCCATGGTGACGGTTAGGGGCTGGGACGAGGACCAGCTGGGAAATGACCGTACAAGTATTGAGTGTATGTTGGGCTCTTTGAGCTCTTCGATATGAGAGAGTGGGGTGATTGGAGGGTGTTTTCAACCTCAGTACCACCGCCAACTCCCATACCCCGCCCACCTCCAAACACCTGAACCCCAGCCCCGTTTCTGCAGAAAGAGGCTGCTGCCCCCACCTGCGGAGTCTGCAGGCAGCAGCTCGTTCCTCCCAGCTGAGACAGAAGAGGACCAGGCGTGTTAGGTCTGCACCCTGAGACCTGGCCACGCTTTAGGGATCTTTGGTGAGTCAACCACAGACCAGGAAATGGTTCTCAAGTGTAAGAACTATCACTTTCTCTTCTAAGAACTGCAGCTGGAAAGCCCTCACCCCGCCATCAACAAAGGACGGTTTCCCTCAACTGCGGAACTGATGAGTCCTCTCTTGTCTATTTTAAGCCTCCCCTTCGCCCAGCCTGCTCCACAGCTTGCAGGCCTCGGTGCTCCGGGGTGCAGTACCCTCCGGCTGCTCGCAGGCCTCCCTCGCCTCTGTGATGGTGTCTGCTTCCCACAGATGGTGATTGTGAGCGGGATGCTGGGAGAAAAGGAGCCAGGGGAAAGGCCTCACACTCACACCTTCGTGTGGGGGGTGTGGGTGGGGGACCCGGGCAGATCCCTCACTGTTCTTGTCCTGCTCTCCAGTCTCTCGCTCTCCTGGTTTGAGTCAGGAGGCAGACACTTCTCTAGGCCCTCTGCTGTGTGTGGCATGCACTCATTTATGCACTCATTCATTTGTTCAGCATGACTGAGCCACTCCTGCCTGCCGGCTGCGCTGGTTTCAAAGCTCAGTCGTGTCTGACTGTTTGTGACCCCATGGACTGTAGCCCTGCCAGGCTCCTCTGTCCATGGGGTTTTCCAGGCAAGCGTACTGGAGCGGGTTGCCATTTCCTTCTCCAGGGGATCCTCCCGACTCAGGGATCGAACTCTCACCTCTTGCATCTCCTTCACTGGCAGGCGGATTCTTTACCACTGCCATGTAAAGACACAGGAGTGGCTGACACGGCCTTGCCTTTAAGAATCTGTGTATGTGTGAAGAGGGGGCCAGACGCGCCTGTGCCGTCAGGGTTTGCAAGGCATGCGGGGTAATTCTGCGGCGTGATCACCTATGCTGCCCACCATGGCACCACCAGCCTCATGTGGCTAACGTTAGACTTCAGTTCATCAAAGTCAGACAAGTTTTTTAAACTTTCAGTAACCCTATGTGGCTGTGCAGATAGCAAACATTTCCAGCACTGCAGGGGGTTCTCTTGGACATTGTTAAATTGGACTGTAAGTTCTTATTTGATATATGTTTATTTATTTGGCTGTGCCTCGGGATGAGGGATCTTTAGTTGCAGCGTGAAAACTCTTAGTTGTGCCACGTGGCACAACTAGGAGGTCTAGTTCCCTGACCTCATCTAGTTTCCCCCCTCATTCCCCTCATTGGGAGTGCAGAGTCTTAGCCACTAGACCACCAGGGAAGTCCCCAGACTGTAAGTTCTTAAGTGCAGACTCCATCTCTGTTTCTGCCCATCAGTGTATCCCAGGAGTCAGGTTTGTCCTGGACATTTGTTAATTGCACGCTGAATGAATGAAGGGAGGGGCAGTAAAGACTGTTAAAAATAAAAAAGGAAAAGGATGTGCCAGCAGCCTCTAGATGAGGGATGAACTGCTCTGTAAGAATTAGAGAGCAGGTCCCAGAAGGGCCGCGTTGAGAAGGAGGAGACCTTTACCAGGGCAAAGGGCGTTCTGGGAAACAGTGTCTCTGGTCTGGAGACGCCTTCCTTCTGTGTCCTGCTGGCTCGCGCCCCAAGAAGGTGCTACTATTTTCTTCGCAAGGGGAGGAAACTTCATAGCACTCACACCGTATTCTTTTCCTCGGGCGTCTCTGAGAGGTGAGGTCTCGCCTGGCTGTCATGAAGCAGAAGGGCCAAGTGTGATGTAGGTACAAGTTAGTCATCGAGGTGTGAGAGCAGCCTGGTTTCAGGAAACCATTATTTTCTCCATGCATGAGACTCTACCAAGGTTCGGAAGTATGACCAATGCGTCGAGAAATGAACATGGAACGTGTCTCAAAACTGAGGGCGTTGAATATGAGGTTGGCCTGTGCTGCCAGGAGGCTGCTCCGGGTGGTCTCCGCGATTTTTTTTGCACTCCTCCATTTGCTCGATGACCACGGCTGCCTTCCAGGCACTGTGCTCCGTCCTGCAGACGCAGAGCGAGTGGCTCTCAGGCTTGTCTCTGAAGAGCCTGCTGTCAGGTGGAGGCATCAGGTGGGTGCAGAGATGACGAGGATGCAGCGAAATGAGCTCAGCTTGGAAGCAGCTCCACGGGATACTGGAGCCAGCCGCAGCACCCAGATTTTCTTTCTGACGTTGTTCAGTGATCTCTCAGGGGAACAAAATGCAGAAGGTCTCTCAGAGCAGGAGGGCCCAAGACCAGTTTTAGGCTTCCGAGTCTTGTTGCTTGAGTCAGGCATCACGTTTGAAGGCAGGATGTTAGGAGTTTGAACTGTATCCTGGCCCTTCCCAGGGGCATGACCTTGGGTTTTGCTTTTCTCACCTGTGAAATGTGGATGAAACAATGCCTTACAGGATCAGGGAACAAGCTCTGTGGATCACATAATAAGCATTCAACAAAATAGGATGACTGTGTTAACAGCGGGCAATCGAGAGAAAGGACTTTGAGGATGATGCTGGGCTGATCGTGGAAGAAGCCCTTTCAGACTGTTCGGGGCAGATGTAGCTGGCTCTGAGCCCAGTTGCCCATGATAATCAAAGAACTGCCCTTATTCTTGTTCAGTCACTAGGCTGTGTCCGACTCTGATCCCATGGACTACAGCGAGGGACATGACTTCCCTGTCCTTTTCTATCTCTCGGAGTTTGCTCAAACTCATGTCCATTGAGTTGGATGCCATCCAACCATCTTGTCCTCTGTCGTCCCCTTCTCTTCCTACCTTCAATCATTCCCAGCATCAGGGTCTTTTCCAGTGAGTTGACTCTTTGCATCAGGTGGGCAAGTATTGGAGCTTCAGCTTCAGCCTCAGTCATTCCAATGAATATCCAGGGTTGATCTTCTTTAGGATTGACTGGTTTGATCTTCTTGCTGTCAAGGGACTCTCTAGAGCTGCCCTAGATCCTAAATAAGAGTTAAATGTGAAGCCAGCACAGAAGATGCACCCCTCACCTGGGAATGGCATCCTCTGGTGTCCTGTCTGAACTCCTTCCCTTCTTGCTCTCTGGAGGGAGCTTGGTGCTCTCCAGGGCTGGGGTTTGCCATGTTCCTGGTGGAGAATGCGGACATGGATGCCACGTCCTGCAGTCTGTCCCTCATCCATCGCGTCCTCTGTGGCTTCCCCTGGACCTTTACCCTCTGTTCTCCCGGAAAACTCACCCCTCACTCGTCCCAGGGCAGCTGTGCCTTATCTTTCACATACCAGCTTTCTGTTTGCCTTTGTGTAACTTACAAACTGCAGTGCATTTCCTAACACACCTCTTCCTGCCCCACACTGACAACTATGCACCATTTCTTGACACTTTTTGAGTATTCCCACTATTTTGACCACAGGTTTCCTTCTCCCACTAGCTGAGTTGAGATGCTTTTTTTTCCGTCTTTAAGAGTCTGTCCTTAGGGAGTCTTCCTCACATCTGGATTGTGGATTCTTTTCTCCAGCCAGGTCATCTCTGTCTTCTAATATATGAGCCTAACCTGCTCACAAATTAATGTGACTATGAACATCATTTATGTCTTTTCTTCTATTTTATTTTGCATTTTCACTTTGTAATTCTGTCTCTTTGCTCCCTCTCTCATCCCCTTCCTTGGCCCTTTTTGTACTTTCTAATTGAGTCGATACGTTTTATATATTTCTTCTCTGGGCTGATTTGGATGCTAGCCATAGGTTATATTTGTGCTCTTAAATTTTAGCATACATATTCAACTACACATTTTTTCTAACAGATGTGCTGTCTTCCTACTGATGCAACAGGGAGGACCTTACTTGGTTTTGACTTCTCAAGGAGCCTCATATTTTTGTTTTGTTCACTCACTCAGTGTTGTTAAACAGCAAAAATTGTTTTCGTTATTTTTGCAGCCAGGAATTACATTTACTAAATTAAAAACCATCAGCTGTGTTTATTGTTATCTCTTGTCTTCCTATGAATTAACTTTTTGATTTGCTGAAGTTTCTATTTATAATTATTTTAGAGTCTGTGATAACTCTTTTAGTTTTGGGATATCTAAAAATGCCCCTTTAACTGGTCCTTTAAATGTGGTTTTAGCTGGGTATAAAATTCTTGGCTGAGAGTTATTCTCTGTCAGCATTTTGATGGAAGTTCTTTATTTTTCAGGCCTCTGTTAACTGCTTTTGCTATCAGTCTGATATTCCTTTTTGAGAATGTGTTTTTTTCTCTCCATGCTATATTTTAAGATTTTTTCTTTGTCTGGGACATTCTGCAGTTTCATTATTATTTGTCTGTTTATCCTATTTCATACTCAGAGTGCTCTTTCAAACGAAGAATTTGTCTTTTTTTTAAGTTCTTTAAAACATTCAACCATTATTTCTTCAAATATTTCTTCCCTAGTGTATATATATATATACATACATACATACATATATATATTTAGCATATATAACTTTTAGTTTTCAAATAATTTCAAACTTACAGCAACATTGTAAAAGAACCCCTTTTTGGATTTACCAGTAAGTTATGACCAACCTAGACAGCATATTGAAAAGCAGAGATATTACTTTGTCAACAAAAGTCCGCCTAGTCAAGGCTATGGTTTTTCCAGTGGTCATGTATGGATGTGAGAGTTAGACTATAAAGAAAGCTGAGCACCGAAGAATTGATGCTTTTGAACTGTGGTGTTGGAGAAGACTCTTGAGAGTCCCTTGGACTGCAAGGAGATCCAACTAGTCCATCCTAAAGGAGATCAGTCCTCAGTGTTCACTGGAAGGACTGATGGTGAAGCTGAAACTCCAATACTTTGGCCACCTGATGCAAAGAGCTGACTCATTGGAAAGACCCTGATGCTGGGAGGGATTGGGGGCAGGAGGAGAAGGGGATGACAGAGGATGAGATGGCTGGATGGCATCACCGACTCAACAGATGTGGGTTTGGGTGAATTCCGGGAGTTGGTGATAGACAGGGAGGCCTGGCATGCTGCAGTTCATGGGGTCGTGAAGAGTTGATCACAACTGAGCAACTGAACTGAACTGAACTGAACTGAACATTTTACCATGTTTGCTCTCTCTTTCTTTGTGTATATATCTGTGTGTATGTACATGTATAGGTAATTATATAGACTCACACATATATACACACTTAGAACTTATGTACAAGTGATTATACAGATTATATACAATCATTTTTCTTTTTCTGAACCATTTAAGTGTAGATTGCATACATCATGCCTCTTTACCCAGTAATATTTTCTGTGGGTTTTGTTTGTTTTTATTGAAGTATAGTTAATTTACAATGTGGTATTAGTTTTAGATGTAAAGTGATTCAGTTATTTATATATACACTTCTTCTACCCCCATTCTATTCTGTTCTCTCTGCCAACCATTGTGGGTAACCAATTTAATCATTTTCTAGTTAACCCTTCTTCTGTTTCTTTTTGCAAAATTAAGCAAATTTGTCTATTTCCCCTTCTTTCTTACACTAAAGGTAAAATACTTTTATACCTTGCCTGTCTTCACTTGAAGATATGTTTTGGAAATCACTTATTAGTTCCTAGAAATAGTTTTCATTCTTTTTACAGTTGCATAGTATTCCGTTGTGTGGATGCACCATAGTTTAATCTCCCCAATCTGTGCTTGGATGTTTAGGTAGTTATAGTGTTTTGCAGTTGTGAATGATGCTGTAAGGAACCATCTTATACATACATATGTGTGTATGTTTATAGGTATATGTTTTACGTCATGTTTCTAGAAGTGGGATTGCTGTGTTGAGAGTAATTGCATGAACAGTTTTCTCACAGATTGCCAAGTTCTCTTCCATAGCAGTTCTGCCATTTGCATTCCACCCACCAATAAGTAATGCCTGCCTCCCCACATCTTCTCTAGAAGAGTATATTGTCAAGATTCTAAACCTTTGCCAAGTGAATGGGTAAGAAGTGGTTTCTCAGTGTAGTTTTAATGTTCATTTCTTTCATTCTGAATTTTAGTTTGCATTATTCTTTTGAATGAAGTTGAATTCTTTTCTTACCCATAAGAGCTATTTTTATGTGATATTTGTGGATTATTTGTCCATATCTTCTGTCTGTTTTTTCCCCCCTGGAGGAATTTTGATCTTTTTGTCCTCAGTGTTTAAATTTTCTTTAGTCTGGGGATCTTTTATCCGTGACATGCAATTTCTTTCCTCTTTGTCATTTGCTTTTTAATTAGTTTTTTACCTTACCCCTGTGCTCTTTTCCTTTCTGTCTGCTTTTATCTGAGAATTTATTTATTTTAAATGACTGTTTCCCTCACATCTATCACTTGGAGCATTCTACGCATTCCTATTTTAAAGTCCGTGTCATATTGTCTCATAATATTTGTTTGATTTGATTTGGAGCTGTTTGTGTCACCAGCAGTGATTTTATCAGACAGAATCCTAAGCATTAGGTATCTTACTGTTTTGGAATTTTGGCAGACAGCTCATTTCAAGAGGGAAGTTGGTTTTGTCTTTCTTTGCTTCCTCTCTCTCCCTCTACCTGGCCCAGAGGTCCCGATAAAGCCTTGGCTGTGGGCAGCATGTGGCTTTGTTGTCGCTGTTCTGTCTTCATGGAGGACATCACGCCGTCCCCTGGTTTCCAACCCCTGGCTGCGTCTTCCCACCTCACGTGGGAGACGTGAGTCCTGCTGCCCCCACTTCCCCTTCCTGCCCACCTCTCCCGGCGCCCACCTCCATGGCGAGATTTGTGTTGGTCTCTGCTTCTCACACAGAGATGATCATCTTGTTTGTGAGCCCAGTGTTATATCCATCGCTTCTGCATGTCTGGAGCAGAGGGGCTGTGTGAGAGGGAGATTCTGTGGGGTCTTCTTAGTGGGAAATACTCCTTTGTACTTGGAAGGAAGGAACATGAGAAGGCTTGAAGGGAGTGGAAGGAAAGAACCCAGCCTGATCATCCTGAGAGGCAGGGATGGCATCTGCTGTTCCATGTGTGGAAAGTGGAGGTGCAGAGGGAATAGTGAACCCCCAACCTTGCGGCCTGAGAGGAGGGGTGTGGGCCTTGAAGGCTGGTCCATCGCTGGGTTTCACTCTGGCTTTTGGCCTCATCAGGTGGTCAGTCCCTCTCCCCCTGGAACGCCCCATCTCTCCTGGACCCATGTCCTGGGCTTGGAGGCAGCGTGTGGGGCTGGGAGCAGGAGACCTGGGGCTACACGGACTCAGTTTTGGAGTGACTTGGTGTCCTTCAGCTAACATTTCTGAAAGTGCCTGGAATGAGCCACGCACTTGCTAATCCCATGTTGATTCCTTAATTAAATTAACACGGAACAACCCTCAAAAACAGGTACCACTGACCCCAGCTTATAACGAAGGAGACGCCACTGGGAGAACTCGTGGGCTTCAAGCTTCTCCCGATGAGCAGACACAGTGCTGGGATTCCCATGCTGTCTGGCTGCAAAGCCCCGAACTTCCCTGCTTCCGGCGTATTCTGTTCCCCGTGGTACCTTCCCCGCCAGCATCCCCTGTCTCTCTGGAGGCATGGTGCCCCAGAAGGGTAGCAGCTTTGAGAGCAGCTCTGTGGGAAGGCGGAGTGGGGCTCAGAAAGGTGACTTAATGCTACTGCATGTGAGTGAATCCAGGCCCTAACGGAGGCTTCCTGCCTTCCTTGGCCCAGAGATGGTGTGTCCTCCAAGTTAGCATTTGTGACGCAAGCCCTGTGTCCTGGTAGATAATAGACATACGGATCTGTTTTCTTACATAGTTTTATGGATTATTTGGTCAGATGGTCTCTTAGGGGCCACTTCCCCTTATGCTTTAATAGAAAGACCACGGGCTTCACCGAGAACCCCCAGTATTCTTTATCACGTCACCCTATCTTTCCCCATTTATCATTATTTTAATGATTAGTCTATTTGTTTCCTTTCTATCTCCCACCCTCTGGGAGGGCCTGAAGCATGCTCCGGGAGGGCATGGGCCTTATTTCTCTGATTTTTGTTGGACCTCCGACATCTAGTGTGACGGCTGATCCATAGGAGGTGATAACCCATTAGATTCTGAATGAATGAAGAAAAGGAGGGGCAGTTGCCTCTAATCCTGGCTCTGCCATTTAAAACCTTTGTGGCTTCCTACAAGCGCCTCACTTCTCCTTATCTGCAAAATGGACTAAGAAGGGCAGTTTTGTAGGACTGCTGAGCAATTTACAGGCAGCTTATAGAGCTGCTCAGAAAAGGTAACCCTCAGGTCCTCCTCCTTGATGCAAAAGGAAGCCAGCACCTTGACTTGGTTGCAGGGCAGAAGAGGTGAAGTCAGACCTCTGCCAGCCCCAGGGAAAACACTGCCGTTGCGGAGCCCTGAGCCTCTGACTTCTCACGGGCGAGCTGGGTGGCCGCCGCTGAGAGCAGCTCCCGTGATGCGCTAACCTCTGCCAGCAGGTCCCCGGCACGCATCTGCCGGCTCCAATTAGGAAGGCTTTCTCAGGAGCTGGAGGTTTTGAGGTTGACCCTGAAGAAACAGCTCCCTTTGCGTGAGCCTTTTAATTAAATGCTCACGCTTGCTTTCCGGAGTTCATTGAGTCGTTTACCTGCATCGTGGTGTTTGACAAAGCCCTGTCGCTTTGGGTAATGGAAAGGGACAAGATGAGGAGGCTTCTCAGAGGCTGTCTGATGACACGGGGGCTGGTGCTTCTGTGCCCTTTTGGGGCTGGGCGCTCATCCCGGTGGGGTAGGAGAGGGCTCCAGCGCAGCATTTCCTGGTCTCTGCCTTTGGCTTGCTTCCTGTGATTCCAAGGCCCACCCCCACCCCGTGCTCATTAAGAATCTGAGTCCACCGTGACAGTTGTCCTGAGCCTGGTTCTCACAGTCCGGTCCCTGGGGCAGGGGCCACAGCCTGGGGTGTGCCCAGCCGGCTGGTTGAACCCTCTCCAGGTGATCCAGGTGTCTGCTCAAGTGTAAGAACCACTGGTCTAGGGACTCAAACCCGCCTGCATGTCAGAATCACCTGGGGTATAGTTTTCTTTTTTTAAAAGACCCAGAGGGATGGGATGGGGAGGGAGGTGGGAGGGGGTATCGGGATGGGGAACACATGTAAGTCCATGGCTGATTCATGCCAATGTATGGCAAAAACCACTACAATATTGTAAAGTAATTAGCCTCCAACTAATAAAAATAAATGAAAATAAATAAATAAAAAAGTAAGTTTACCCAGAAACAAACAAAAAAAAGTTAACTTAATTTTAATGTGTTCTTTAAAGGAAACTTTATTTTCTAAATAGTTTTAATTTCCAGGAAATTTGGAAAGAAAATACAGAGAGTTCCTATGTGTGTACCCTGTACTCAGCCTCTCCTGTTTTTATGACATCTTCAACTAGCATGGTCCATGTGTTACAATCAATGAACTGCTAATCCATACAGTATTATCAACTAAAGTCCGTACCTTATCCTACTATCTATCCTACGATCCCATCCAGGATCCCACATCACATTTAGTTGTCATGTCTCCTTAGGATCCTCTGCCCTAAGACAGTTTCTCCAATTTTCCTGGGTTTTGATGACCTTCACAGTCTTGCAGTACAATGATTAGGTGTTTTGTAGAATGCCCCTCAACTGGGATTTGTCTGTGTGTTTCTCATGATTAGACTGGGGTTGTAGGTTTCTGAGAGGAAGCCCCCAGAGGTCCGGCGCCTTCTCCCTCACACTATGTCAGGAGTGCACGCCGCGCCCTGACTTATCCCTGTCGTGTTGGTCTTGATCACGTGGCAGAAGGGGCTTTGGCTTCTGCATTGGCCCCAGCCAGGTTTCTCCACTGTTCCTCTTCCCCGACTACACCCCTTCCCCCACTTTCTACACCTTTTGCAAGGTGTGAAGCTCACCCTTAAAGAAGCTATGTTCTGCCTCCTTGAGAGCACAGCATCTGCATTAACTATTGGGAATTCTTCTCCATGGAAGATTTATCCCTTGTCCTTGTTGTTCTGTCACTAAGTCGTGTCCGACTCTTTGCAGCCTCATGTACTGCAGCACACCAGGCTTCCCTGTCCCTTCACTATCTCCTGAAGTTTGCTCAGATTCATGTCTCTTATCTCCCGTTTATCCAGTCATTTGATTATATCAGCCTAGACTCATGGATATTTATTTTTTACTTTCAATTATAACACAGTATGTACTTTTAATTGCTCAAATTCCTGCATCTTTGGCCATTGAGAGCTCTTTCAGTTGACTCCTATGTCCTTTTGACAGGTGTTACATTGTGAAGATTGTTATTTGTTTTGGTTTTGGTTTTACTACTCCCTTCCTTTCAGTCTCTGCAAGCTTATCTTGCATGTTCCCTGCCCCAGTCCTGGAATCACCTATTTCTCCAGAGAGCCCCTGTTCCTTTTGTTGAGAATGGTTATCAGAAACCAAGACCTGGGCTCCTGGGGTGCCCACTGCTGTTGGGATGCCAGACTCTGGGCCTTCTCAGCCGACAGAGCGAGGAAATACATGTGTGTATACTAACCTGCGTAGACACGTTTATCTAGGAATATTTCTGTATGTAACCATCTGTAGCTGTGTTAGGTTCATACTGATGTCTTCAGGGCTCATCCGTCACCACATGGATCATTCTGGCTCCCACCCTTTGCTTCTCTGTAAACTCCCACTCAAACAGAGAAACCTTCCACTCCCACTTGCCATCTATTTACATAATTGTTCAACTCAAGCATCCACGTCTGATGTCAGAATTCTGAGCTCCTACTCACCTCCACTTACCTCCACGGGCTTCTCTGGTGAAAGTGAAAGTGAAGTCGATCACTTGTGTCTGACTCTTTGCCACCCCGTGGACTGTAGCCCACAGGCCCCTCCGTCCATGGGATTCTCCAGGCTAGAATGCTGGAGTGGGTTGCCATTCCCTCCTCAGGGGATCTTCCCAACTCAGGGATTGAACCCAGGTCTCCTTCACTCCATCTGAGCCACCGGGGAAGCCCAGTGGGTCAGTGGTAAAGAGTCTGCCTGCGGGGCAGAAGGTTGCGGGTTCGATCCCTAGGTCAGGAAGATCCCCTGAGGAAGGCGGTGGCCACCCACTCCAGTATTCTTGCCTGGGAAGTCCTATCGTCAGAGGAGCCTGTGGGCTACAGCCCATGGGGTGGCAAAGAGTCAGACATGACCTAGTGACTAAACAACAACAACAATTTACCTCTGTAGGAATCAACTTTATCAACTGGACTACAGTGCTTCCAATGCAGGTTATTTTTAGTTTGACAGACTCCACTCATTCCTAAAATTACTTTGGTCAGGACCTTTCCCCCATCCCCCTTCAGGGAGGTGGTTTCATACGCTTGTCATACAGTTAGATTCTTTTTATCACATTCTGCGTCCCATCCTTGAATGGACATGAATCTGAGCACACTCCAGGAGTTACTGAAGGACAGGGAAGCCTGGCGTGCTGCAGTTCATGGGGTCGCAAAGAGTCAGACACGACTTAGCGACCGAAGAACGACCACAAAGGTGTCTATGCTGTTAAGTTCCTCGGGTTTCAGCACATGTTCGTGGTTCTCATGTTCGCCATCGTGATATCTTGCAGAGTGGTTTCACTGTCCTAAAAAAGTCCCTACATTTCACCAGTTCAGCCCTCCTCTTACTCTACCTGAACCCCTGGCCACCAACGATCTTTTTACTTTTTCTATGCTTTTGCCTTTTCTGAGATGTCATGTAATTGGAATCATACAATCTGTGTCACCTTTTCAGACTGGCTTGTTTCATGTAGTGATGTGCATTTAAGAGTCATTCATGTATTTTTGTGGCTTGATAGTGGACTTCTTTTTATGCCAAGTAATATTCTACTGTGTGAATGAACCAGAGTTTGTAAAAGGGCATATTGAAAGTGAAAGTCATTCAGTCCTGTTTGACTCTTTGCGACCCCATGGGCTATATAGTCCATGGAGCTCTCCAGGCCAGAATACTGGAGTGGGTAGCCTTTTCCTTCTCCAGGGCATCTTCCCAACCCAGGGATTGAACCCAGGTCTTCCGCATTGCGGTGGATTCTTTAGCAGCTGAGCCTCCAGAGAAGCCCAAGACATATTGGTTGCTTCCCAGTTTTTGATTATGAGTAAAGCTGCGGTATTTTTGGCTTGTGGTTCGTCGTATTTGGGGACCATTCCTGGGTCTGTCATTGCTGAAGGCATCCAGGCAGAACCTGGGCACTCACAGGTGGATGTGTGGGAGAGGGAATCAAGGATCGCGCAGGGTCCTTCACAGAGAGCCCTCTTTGCGCTCTTCCGTGGTCGGAGCTGTAGCCTCTCACCACCCGGAGCAGAGGCTGCCCGGAGGCCCCAGCCGCATCCCAGCCTTCCCGTGGAGTCTGAGAGCTCTCCTGCCGCGCTGCTGTGTGACTGTCTGCTGTCAGCCTCTCACCCTGTGTGTCTGATTTTGGAAGGCTCTGCTCTGACCAACGGGGGCCTCGGCCTGCACAGCCCGGTGAAGCGGAAGCTGGAAGCCGAGAAGGACTACGTCTTCGACAAGAGGCTCAGGTACAGTGTCCGCCAGAACGAGAGCAACTGTCGGTTTCGGGACATCGTCGTGCGGAAGGAAGAGGGCTTCACGCACATCCTGCTGTCCAGCCAGACCTCGGACAACAACGCGCTGACCCCCGAGGTGAGAGGGGCGGGGCGGGGGTGGGTGCACCGCGCTGACCCCCGAGGTGAGAGGGGCGGGGCGGGGGGTGGTGCTGGCTCTCTGGGCCCTCCACACCCAGGCAGACTGGACCCGGGGACCCGATTTGCTTATCTCACCACGTACATCATCTGTCTGATCTTTATGATCCGTGACTACAGTATCCCATTTTGAAGATGAAGACGCTGGGAAACAGATTTAATAAACTGATCGTGGTCACAGAATTAATCAGTATTAGCCCCAGAAACCAAACATCACATCTTGGGCTTCTCCAGCAAAACTGCATGGTAGTCCGCATGTCTGATATAGATGGAATTATAGTCACTCGCTTCACTTACAGTTTTTTTAATTGCGATATAATCCACATACCATAAACTTTATCCTTTTAAAATGTACAGTTCGGTGGTGTTTAATGTATTCACAAAGTTCTGCGACGATCAGTGCTAATTCCGGAACATTTCCATCACCCCTAAAGGAAACCCTGTGCCCTTCAGCAGTCACCCCATTCTCCCTCCCCGCGTCCCTGGCAACCACCGACCTCCTTCCTGTCTCTATGGATTTGCCTCTTCTAGGTATTTCGTAGATGCAGAATTGTGCAATGCATGGCCTTCCGTGGCTGGTTTATTTTACTCAGCACGGCATTTGAGGGGTTTATCCCTGTGGTAGCATGGTCAGTGCCTCATCCCTCTCCCGTGTACGGGTAGGCCACACTTTGTCTACTAGTTCTCCAGTTGAGAGACTTTTGGGTTGGCTCCACTTTTGGTGAAGACTTCCCTGGTGGCTCACATGGTAAAGAATCCGCCTGCAATGGAGGAGACCTGGGTTCGATCCCTGGGTCGGGAAGAGCCTCTGGAGCAGGAAATGGCAACCCACTCCAGTATTCTTGCCTGGAGAATCCCATGGACAGAGGAGGCTGGGGGGCTACACCCCACTAGTGCGACTAACACTTGCACTTTCCACTTTTGACTATCTTGCATAATATTGCTGTGAACATTTGTGTGTATGTTTTTGTGTGAGCATAAGGTTTTCTTGGTTATATTCCTCATTATGGAATTGCTGGGTCTTAAAGAGCCAATTCATGGGCACAGACCATCTTACTGGGAAAGATTGAAGACAGAAGGAGAAGGGGATGGCAGAGGATGAGATGGTTGGATGGCATCACCGACTCAATGGATGTGAGTTTGAGGAAATTCTGGGAGACAGTGAAGGACAGGGAAGCCTGGTGTGCTGCAGGCCATGGGGTCACAAAGTCAGACACAGCTGAGCGACTGAGCCACAGTAACAACAGTAGCTGCATATTTGACCTTACGAGGAACTGCCGAACCATTTTCCCCAGGGGTTGCACCGTTTTACACCCCACCCGTGGTATATGATGGTCCCCATCCTTCTGCTTCCTCACCAGCACTTGTTACTGTCTTTTTTTTATTCCAGCCATTTTAGTGGGCTTGAGGCACTGTCTCACTGTGGTTCTGGTCTGCATTTTCCTAATGATGGATAATGTTGGGCATCTTCTCTGGTGCCTGTTGGCCATTTGTCTATCTTCTTCAGAGAGGTGTCTGTCCAAATCCTTTGCCTATTTTTAAAATTGGGAATTTTTTATAGTTGAGTTTTAAGCATTGTCTATGTGTTCTGAATATCAGACCGTTGTCAGAGCTATGTTTTGAAAATACTGCCATTCTGAGTTGTCTTTTTCCTTTCTAGAGAGCATTCTTTGACATTTCAATTCAAAAGTTTTTGACGTCCAGTTTATCTTTCTTCTCTGTGACTTTCTTTTTTTCTTTTTGACTGTGGCTCATGACTTGCGGGATCCTAGTTCCCCAAGCAGGGATTGAGCCCAAGCCATCAGTGAGAGCACCAAGCCCTAACCCCTAGATTGCCAGGGAATGCCCTCTCTATTACTTTTTGAAATGTTAATTCTACTGACATCGAAATGAATGGAACAGTGAATACATAATGCATTTACATAGACAACACCATTCAAAACAGGGGGCACGTAGCAGATGGCAGTGAAGAGATTGTTGACAGTGCCAGTGTGAGAAGACTCGCATCTGAGCAGTCTTCTGTGGGACCAACCCGGGCAGGGCATAGAGTGATAGGTGACCAAGATGGCCACGGTGCAGCGGGCTCTGCACGCTTTCTATGTCCTACTTACCCCATTTCATCCCGCCTTCTGGTGTAGGGTTATTACAGTTCACGTCTTCCAGATGAGACAGTGTAGGCCTAGAGAAGAACAGGGCTGGGGTCGCACAGCTTCAGAGGGCAGGGCCCTCAGCCCAGCGCCTGGCCATTGCGGACAGCTCACTGCAGACCCTCCGTTCCCATTCCCATGGTACCTGCACATGGTGTCCACAGCAGCAATGCAGACCTGGAGGGTGAGCCACGGGACAGCTTTGGGGTCGGGGGACGCAGTCAAGGAGTGGCTGTGTCGCTGGTGACCCACCCAGACGGGAGCTGCAGATGGCCTGGCACTGCCCCGAGTGTCCAGTGCTCTCAGGGGCCCCGGGCGTGGGGGGAATGGGAAGAGCTGTGTCCTTGGACTTCTTATAATCACAAGTGTTCCCTGTGTGCTCTGGATCCCAGGCCCTTGTCAGAGCTATGAGTTGAAAATACTGCCGTTCTGCAGGCTGTCTTTTTCTTTTCTAGATAGCACTCTTTGATATTCAATTCAAAATTCTTTGAAGTTCAATTTATCTTTTTTTCTGTATTACATTTTTTCCCTTGTCACTGTGATTTACACAGAACTGTGGTTCTTTTTGGGGACCGTGGGGGTGACGGGCAGGAATGTTTGTCAGCCTGTGAGGGAAGGGAGTGGCCAGGGCCTGCGGAGCTAGGGGGCTGCTGGTGACCCATCGCCCCTCTTCTAAGCATGGGTGTTTGGGGGTGCCCCCTCCTCCACCTTCAGCGGAACCACCTCTAGGCTCTCGGCTGTGTAGACCTCTGCATAGATCTCAGAGTCCAGGGCCTGTGGTTGACCCCAAAGGCCGCCATTCACGTGTTGATACACCTGGAAACCTTGTTGTTTTAAGCTCCTCACAAAACATTCGCTAGAGACCAATTCTTCTCAGATTTTTTCTACTTCACTACTTTTAAAAAGCGTGCTTGAAAAAGGCACGGCGTTTTCCTTTGATAAACCGAATAGATGTGGAACCTCCCAGTTCATCCTCTCGCTTCGCAGCAGCTCTGGGTATTAACTGTTGCCTTCTCATCGCAGAAGGGTGTGGCACCCAACTGATTTAGGGCTCCCGGGTTCTCACCTCCTGAGACTCAGGTTTGGTTGATTAGCGAGGTTTACTCCTAATTGGTGTCTGTCGGTAACAGAAGAGGAGGAAGATGGAGAAACAATTATTGATCTGGTGTTTTCAGCTCTCCCGGCAACCAGAGTGGATTGACGCTGTGGATAAATTGGCTAACTGGGTAGAGTAGCCGTGAAAGGATGTGACATGGTGTTAGCGAAGGAATACAGCTCCCCTGGTGGCGCTAGTGGTGAAGAACCCACCTGCCAATGTAGGAGATGTAAGATCCATGTGTTCGATTCCTGGGTTGGGAAGACGCCTTGGAGGAGGGCATGGCAACCCCCTCCAGTATTCTTGCCTGGAAAATCCCATGGTTCGAGGAGCCTGGTGAGCTGTGGTCCATGGGGTCACAGTGAGTCAGACACAACTGAGCGACTTAGCATGCACAGAGTTAGCACTGGAGCCCTGCCCCTCCTGGCAGAACTGGAATCAGATCCAACCTCCACCACTTTTCCTTTTCTGCTACCTTGGGATTACTCTGCCTCTCTGGGTGTTCTCATTTATAGGAATCACACAGTGTATTCCCTGTGGGATTTAGAGATGGTGTCTGCAAAAGAGGCTCTCAGAGTCCCTGACACCTAGGAAGCGTTCGGTGAATGTTCCTATTGTTAAGATGAAACAGAAGTGTTGCAGTGGCCACCAGCAGACCCAGCCCTGCTTGTTCAGGGAGAGACTGGAAGGAGGCCACTTTCAGGGTCACAACTGAATTCTTTTTCTAGTTGTGTATGTGACGTTGGCGGGATTGGCCCCATGGGCAGAAATTCATACATTACTGGGTGTATTAACTGGATTCTGAGGCTAGCAGGTGTGTTGTCATATTTCTGCTTGTCTGGAATATAGCAAAGAGCCAGGAAAATAATGGAAATGCCCCTGCAGGAAAGAGTCGGCAAAATAGACGGTCCAAAGTCTTGGGGATTAAAAACTCATTCACTTTCTCCTTAGGAGAGGACCTCAGGCCCTCACTGTGTTTCTGGGGTTTTCTTTGTAGCTCCCAGCCTCAGTCCGTGGACCACCACCCTCCACAGGGGCACCGAGATACACCTCTGGGGTGTATCTGCCGTGTCCACGCCATCCTCAAGCCAGTCATATGTTTCTTTCTATTTCCATCATAACTCTGAGTGTCCACACTACTAGCCATGTTGTCTGCACGATTGTATCAGTAATAAGCTACCGACAAGTCTGCCCACTTTCATGTTTCCTGCCCTGTTATCTATTCTTCAGAAGGCAGAGTGATCTGCTGGAAATGCAGATATGATCAAGTCACCCCTCATACACACATACTCTTACATACTTCAAACACATCAGAGGCTCCTCCCGTCTTACCTGAAGACTCGGCTGGGGAAGCTGCACTTCCACGCTGCTCCTCGTGACTGTTGGCAGGTCCTAGGTCCCCAGTGGCCAAAGGCATCCGTTTCTTGCCGTTGGCTTCCCACCGTGGACTATGGCATAGCATCTCCATAGGGCTGCTCACAGTGTGGCAGCTTGCCTTCCCCCAGACTGAGAGCTCCAAGAAAGAGAGAGAGAGCAAAAGAGGACGACTGAGGGGATCTCCTGGCTTAGGGACCCAGTGCTTTCACTCCCAGGGTCCAGGTTCGATCCCTGGTTGGGGAACTAAGATACTGAAAACCTTGGATTGTGGCCAGAAAAAAAAAAAAAAGAAGAGGATGGCTGAGACAAGTTTAGTCATCCTGTATCTTAATCACCTCTTGACTTTACCAAATTCTCTTAGAAGTGAGTCACTTGGGACTGCATGCAAGTGTGAATACCGTCTACCTTAGAGGCCGCCTGTCCCAGGGATTTACGTCAGGGAGAGGGCAGGGTAGAGGATGCACACATTCTGCCAGGGAGTTGGTAGAAGTGTCACGGGAGGGGTTTAAAGCACTTGGGGTGTGAGGAGGAGGAGGTGGCATTTTGTCGGGAACATTCGAGAAGGTCTTCACGAGGGGGGTCTCAGTGGATACGGGCCCTGGGCGACTGGATTCAGCAGGTAGAGGTGAAGGCGCGCGAGGGACCCTGGTCTGCTCCCTTTGAATACCTGCTTTTCGTGGATTTGGTCGTCTGGTTCCAGCCCTTGGCAGCTCAGAAGGTAGAAGCAGCAGACGAGGGGTGTGTTTTCACACAGGAGCAGGCGGGGCCGTCACGTGCGGAGCAGAGCAGTTGGTATCGAGAAGGGACCCAGGACTTCCCCACGCACAGTGGTCCGGCACCGTTTGTTAGCAGAGGCGTGCCCGGGAGCCTCTGAGGGGCCTGTGCATCATAGGCTAGCACGTGACATGGAGAGGTGGTGTACTGTGTTTTAGAAGGTACAGGGGTGTGTAAGAATTTTAGAACCATGCTTCAGTTACACTGTATGACTGACAAAGGGTCCTTCAGGAAGGAGGAAGCTCAGCCTTCCATCCAAATTGGATTATCAACACGAGAAAGGCCAAGGCAAAGCACACTAACTAGATATATACGTTTTCATTTTTATTTATTTTTTGGGCCACACCTCAAGGCAGGTGGGAGCTTAGTTTCCCTGATCTGGGATTGAACCTGCACCCCCTGCATTGAAAGGGCAGAGTCTTAACTACTAGACCACCAGGGAAGTCCCCAAGATATGTACACTTTAAAAATTAAAAAGGTAGTTTGTTCTTTCATCGCGTGAACAAAACACGAGCCTGCTTTCCATGTAACTCATAGAGGAGGTGGCCATTTTGTCCGATTTTGCTTCCACTAGCTGACAGGCGTGCGGGCCCTCAGGTGGGGAGTCAGGTGAAGAATTACAACTCACGTCCCCAGAGCAGGGTTTCCTTTTCTTTGCCTCTCGGAGAAGCAGAGCTCATCTATAGGTGAGAGCGTGTCTATTTCTGGAGGCAGATGGATTAAAGGACCCGCAGGATAGTGGCCTGCTAGCTTTCTTGATGTCGTAAATGAATGTCTGTGGCTTATCCCCGTTAGAATGGAAAGCACTTCTCCCGTCCTTCTCATGGAGCTCAAGCCCCAAGAGTTCTGATGCAGACTGATGTCTCGGCATGTGTTTTCTCCCCCCACGATTCACCCATTTATTTAAGTCACCCTACAGTGTGCAGTAGTGGATGAGAAGGGAGGTGAGATTTCTATCCTGGTTCTGCCTCTTGCTGGTGACCTTGAACCCTGACTTTGTTTTTCTGAGTCTTCCTTGCTTCATCTGCAAGATTGAGATACTGTACCTGCCCTCACTGAAGTTTTGTTTCAGGTAAAATATTATGTGGAAATTCATGGATGCAATCCTGGCACCGCTATGCTTAATAAAAGGGCATGGTCACTTAAAGTACAATCTAAAAAACAGTGGTCTCGTAAAGTGTTCCCACTGTACCCTATGATTCTGCCTTTTGAATATTTAATAACAATCATTCAAAAGCCTATTCCTTTCCTGTCTCCCCTATTGGGCTCTCAGCTCCACTCAGGCAAGTACGTGCCTTGTTTTTTCTTTTCATGCACTTTCTGCACTTACTTTTCCTGCTTCCCTAACTTCGGTTGGATTGAGTGAGCTCTTTTTATTTTACACCCACCCCCATCCATTCTTTGTAACTCATGTACTTTTGAGACGTTTTCCTTTAGTTGTGTCCACATGAAAGGGAAAAAGTTAAAGTGTTAGTTGCTCAGTGATAATCTGACTCTTTGCAACCCTGCCAGGCTCCTCTATCCATGGAATTCTCCAGGCAAGAACACTAGAGTGGGTAGCCTATGCCCTTCTCCATGAGATCTCCCCGTCCAGGGTTTGAACCCGGGACTCCTATATTGCAGGTGGATTCTTTACCATCTGAGTTCTCAGGGAAGCCCATTACGTACACATAGTGAAGCCTAAATGTGACAGTGACCCCTGCACCGCTCCCAGACACACAGCCTTGGCACGCCCCACCTCTGGCCTTCTCACCCTGTATTATTGCCTAAAACTATAGTTCTACCTTGTGCAAACCCCAGCCTTTAGTCAGCCTCTATCAGTACGATGACGATTTTGTAGTCAATTTTTATGTTGACTTACTGACACATTTTCTACTTTCTTTGCTGGCTGCTTTTCCTTGCAAGTCAGTTTTTCTTCCTGAATATAGTGTTTTTTTTCTTGAAGTGCATCCTTTTTTAGTTCTTCCAGTGAGGGCCTAAGGCTAGTAAGCATTATTTTACTGAAAATTCTTAATCTATTTTATTTTTCTAACCTTTTCAGTTTATATTGGAGCATAGCTGATTAACAATGTTGTGATAGTTTCAGATGAACAGTGAAGGGATATATACGTGTATCCATTCTCCCCCAGACTCCCCTCCCATCCAGGCTCCCATATAACATTGAGCAGAGTCCCCTGTGGTACACAGTAGGTCCTTGTTGATTATCCATTTTAAGTACAGGAGTGTGTACATGTCCGTCCCCAACTCCCTAACCATCCCTTCTCCCCATCCTTCCCCGCTTGAAAATACCTGATCTTTACCCTTGCCTCTGAATGATGGTTTAGCTGGATATAGAATTAGTGTTTAATGGTTATTTTCCTTGGCACCTGGAAAATGTTACAGGTCGCTCTGGTGCCAAAGCCCACTTCCCGTGTGACCTGTGAGCCACATAAGCATTTTAGTGGAATTAAGGATAAGCAAGAGAACATTGTTATAACCAGATATATGGAACTGCTCAATTAATTACATATTAAATTGGAGAAGAGAACTGTGATGGACAGTATTCCATCTTGAGACCAAAAGATACAACTTGATCCTAGGTAGCAATGCTTATATAAATGAGTGTTGGTTTTGGGTATATGCTATGGTATTAGCACTTTGTATCCTCAGCAGCATTGATATGTATATACTCAAATAAATGCTACTATGAAAAAAAAAAAAAAAGAAGCAGAAGCAGGAGCATAGTTAAACCGGGCCTTCTGGTGACGGCTGACATACCTCACCTGGGCTGTGCACGGGAATATTTTCCCATGCCTCGGAAAGGGCCAAATAAGCAATGGAGGACGTGCTGAGATTCGGCAGACTTAGACAGCTCCACACCCGGCCTCCGAGCCTGCAGACACTGACCCTTCTGGCACCGGCTTGGTGCTCTGTGCTTCGGGGAGGGCGCAGGGAGCTGGGTTTGGGTTTCTTTGTTTGGTCTGGGTGTGGCGTGTGTGCAGGGGAGGCTCCCTGCACCTGCAGAGCAGATTCACTCTCCTCTGCACCCAGGGATCTGCAGGTCTGACGGTGCTCTGCTTTTAGAGGGACCACTCAGCATCCCCACAAATCCGTCTCTGCCTGCAGATCATGAAGGAAGTGCGGCGTGCGCTCTGCAACGCAGCCACGGACGACAGCAAGCTGCTGCTCCTCAGCGCTGTGGGCAGCGTGTTCTGCAGTGGCCTGGATTACTCCTACCTGATTGGCAGGTTGTCCAGCGACCGGAGGAAGGAGAGCGCCCGGATTGCAGAGGCCATCAGGTGAACCCTGCTGGAGTTTGGACATGTGGGGGGGACATGCCTAGGTTTAGCTTAGTTAAATTTGAATTTCAAACAAGGAAACATTTTTAAAAGCATAAGTATATCCCATCCCATGCAGCATTTGGTATACACTTATACTAAAAAATTGTTCAGTCACTCAGTCGTGTCCGACTCTTTGTGACCCCATGGACTGCAGCACGCCAGGCTCCTCTGTCCTCCTCTGTCTCCTGGAGCTTGCTCAAATTCATGTCCACTGAGTCAGTGATGCCTTCCAACCATCTCATCCTCTGCCACCCTCTTCTCCTTTTTCCTTCAATCTTTCCCAGCATCAGGGTCTTTTCCAGTGAGTCAGCTCTTCACATCACATGGCCAAAGTATTGGAGCTTCAGCTTCATCATCAGTCCTTCCAATGAATATTCAGAATTGATTTCCTTTAGGATTGACTGGCTTGATCTCCTAGCAGTACAAAGGGTCTCTCAAGAGTCTTCTCCAACACCACAATTCAAAAGCATCAGTTCTTTAGTGCTCAGCCTTCTTTATGGTCCAATTCTCATATCTGTATGTGACTATTGGAAAATTATTTCATGTTTATCTGAAATTCACAGTTTAATTGGACATCCGATATTTTCCTGCCAAAATTAGAGATGCTTTTACACTCTAGGTTATATCCCACTTTATTTTTTTGATCAAAAAGAGATTTTATTTCCTCATGTTAAACCCAGCTTCTGGTAATGCCCAAGTGTTATATACACTAATCCCACCCTCTGCCTGATGGTGAAATCTTTGCTTTTCTGGGTGTCCCAGCCTCATGGAGCTGCCACAGCTCAGCCATGAGGAGGAGGATGGATGTGGACAGCTCTGTATATGCAGACCCTTGGGTGGGGAGCATTCCCCTCTCTTGCATTGCCGTTGTGGCACAAGCTGGGATCCTGGGGAGGACATCCACTCCCATAGATCAGTATCTCCTTTGGGACAGCAAGGGGTGGTTACAACCTCATTCTTTACAGATTTGTCAGAAGCAAGTGGGTGTGACTTCCAGCAAGGCTGTCACTGGTCCTCCGCCCTGGGAAGGGCACACACCCACCGCCACACCTTACGTGGACCAAGTGCTCCTTCCCCAGGGACCAGGTGGCACCACCGAACCATGGCTTGTCTGGGGACCACATGTCCCCTGGACATGTGGCTCTCAGCCCAGGGAGCTTTTCCGAAATCCAGTGGCTTGGCCCCATCTCCGGGAACTTTGGACTTGATGAGTGGGGGGAGCGCTGGGGGAGCATGTCTTGGGTTTCAAAATTTCTTTGGTGATTCTAATATGAAAGCAAGATCAGGAACCCCTGCCCTGTGCCAACCAAGAGGCTTCTTCACATTGACTGAGCGCACCAGAAATCGGAAAGACCCCCTGGACAAGGGCATGGCAGCCCACTCCCGTTATTCTTGCCTGGAGGATCCCATGGACAGAGGAGCCTGGTGGCCTATAGTCCATACGGTCGCAAAGAGTCAGACATGACTGAGAGAGGCTTAACGCACATGCACCAGAAGTTCTGGAACCACGATGTGAAGAAGCATTTCCCAGAGAGTGTTCTGCAGCTTTCCAGAGGAGCATCGTGAATGAGGAGCCCTGCTGATAAATGAGGTCTCTCCCCTCTCCTGTGGATTTTCCAGGCATGTAAACAAATTTACAGTCTGAGAGGTCTCTTGTGAAAGAACTTTGTTCAAAATCTAGCAAGGCCGATAACGTATTTTGGCCACAGAACCTCGTACGCTGCAGGCGTCCCTTGCAGTTCTCATGCACGATCTCAGCTGGGCTGAGCCCAGGATCCGGGCCAGACACGCGGCTGTGGCACCGCGAGCCATGGGCCCCTTCCCATTCTGATCGCTTCCTAAAGAAAACACACCTGCCCCTGGCCCGGGGAGCCTCCTGCCTTCTGCAGATGTCCGTTGAATGAACTAGCAGATGTGGGAAGCGTTCGGATGACTCACTCCGCAGAAGCCTCATTCCGGGACCCAAACAAAGCTGTGTGCTCCATCCTGGCAGAGAAGCCAGCCTCACCTGAAGGCCCCCTCACAGGGGAGACCATGGCCTGCTGGCCGGATGCTGGGATGAGAAGGAGTCAGATAACCTGAGTGCATACTTGGTCCATCCCTGGCCCATAGTGAGTACTTAGAGCTGATGTGAAGGATGACTTTCACTCTTCTTCCTGTTACTTCCAGCCATGAGGTCTAGCTGAAACCCTGGATCTGACGATGGAGCGGGTGTCTGGGGGGGGGGGCCCAGGGTGGCTGTCACATGAGTGCCTGGTGCCCACATGCCCCCCCCCCCCGTCTTGGCTGACTTGGCTCGGGACGTTGACAGTGGGGGCGCTGCACCCCATGGCTCCCGTTAGAGGGAACAGGTAGTAGGGTCACAGTTGCCAAGTGCTCTGGGTGGACTCTGGACACCCCCGCTGCAGGATTTTGCTCTGAGTCTCCTGCGGGCCAGGAGAGGAGATCACAGAGCACTGGGAACAGAGTGAAAGCTGTGTCTGCCCTCACCGGCCGATGCGCTGACCGTGACAGAGAGCCACGTGCCAGGCACTGAGCTGGTGCTGGGTGGACCCTCACATTGAAGTCTCTGCTCTCATCTCGGGACACACCACTGGCTTTCTCATTTTACAAGAAGCCAAATGAGGCTCCAGAGACTAGGCGACTTGTCCTAGGTCTCCCCACTCATTAGGGGCAGTGTTGAGGCTGGAGGCCAAGTCCTCCAACGCCAAAGTTGCTGATCTTCCTGCCATGTCGGCCCAGCCTGCAGTTCCCGGCATGGGCTCAGGTTGAGTGGAGGCAGCGATGAGGACTGGCATGAGCCTGAGGGACTCTGACACGGGGGAGACGCCAGGCATCTCCCCAGCGCTGCCCTGCCACCCGGGCCAGGATCAGGTATCTGAGCGGCAGCATCTGTAATGCAATATCCTGTTTGCTGTCTGGCTCCCATGTCCAGCACACCCTTGTGATAGAGATCTCCTGCTCGAGGTGAGACGAAAAGGAAGGGGAGTGTGGCCTGCTCATCGTGTTTTTATATCAAGGAAATGAATTTGCAAGTCTGCTGGACTGAATGGAGAAGGGAACGGCAACCCACTCCAGAATTCTTGCCTGGAAAGTCCCAGGGACAGAGGAGCCTGACGGGCTGCAGTCCATGGTCGCAAAGAGTCGGACATAACCGAAGCAACAGCACTGAGCATGCTGGACTGAAACGGGAGGGTGGGGTTGAAGGGCCAGAGGGTCAGAGCTGAGCACGCTTGGGCCCCTCTGCCCTCCTCGAGGGTCTTTGGTACCTGCGCACAGGGCTCAGGTTGGAAACAGCAGCGTCAAAGTTTCTGGGGTCCGGAAGAGGCAGCTCCTAGAGAGTCATGAGGGCCCAAGCGACTTTCTGGAAGGACTGTCTTGTGGATGGTGAAGCAGAGGGAACAGGAGTATCAGAGGGACTGCAGCAGGGGGGAGGTCCTGATAGGGGTGGGCCCCCTTTACTGAGAGTGTGCGGCAGAGGCTGTGATGCATCCTCAGGAGGTGATTCTATGCCAAGTGGGAGATTTGCCTCTCTCTTAACATCCTTCCCAGCTGTGAGATCCAGGATCCTGGAGTTGTACCACGGGCTTTAGGAATGGAACATCTGTTGAAAATCCCAAACCCAAACCCCATGGTTCCAAGGACCCTGCAAAGAAGCCCCACATCCCCCTGCAGATTGAAAATTGCATTTGGTAAAAAGCACCTGTTAAAACCAGTGACTGGGGCCATGAAGTCAGGAAGTGAAGCTAGGAAACAGGCCACTGGAAAACCAGGACTCAGAAGGCCATGGGGCCACGTTTCCCTCTGTGCGGCAGTGTCCTTTTGGGGTCAGCTGCACTGGGCAGCAGTGGCTGAGATATGTCACAAAGAGTCTACTCACAGAGTCACACAGAAGTCAGGAAATCCAACAGCTCAAGCCTGGGTGCATACTTTTGCAACAACACATAGGTCCTGAGATAACCCCCACTTCAGGAGTGTTAAGCCATCTTCTCACAGTTCAGTCCAATCCTGGCATACCACTGTGATACCCAGGTCTTTTGAGAAGAATTTGGGGGAATAGTATCAATTGAGAAGAGATAAATCAGCTTGATGTTTGTATAAGTTAAGTATTTGCTGCTGTAACAAATGAACCCCCAACATACATAATGGCTTAGCTGTGAAAGCAGTTTACTTCTTGCATATGTGAATGCAGAATAGATATTACTGATCAACCCATGGCTGTCCTCCAAGGGGTGAGTAGGAACCCAAACACCTGCCATTTTATGATTCAACAAATGTGTTCCAAGATTGCTGAGCTCGTCAAGCTGAGAGGGCCGGGAGGGCTGTGTGGTGGGAGATTTTCTTGTACTAGGCCCAGAAGTGTGTATCTGGTTTCTACTTATGTCCCACTGGCTGGCACCTGGTTACGTGGGCATAGCCAGCTGCCAGGGAGACTGGGGGCCATGTCCCAACAGTAACCCCAGGAGGAAGAGGGAAGGGAAAACAGGTCTGAGGACAAGCCAGTGCATCCCTACCACACATCCACCATCCTTGCTCTCTTTCTGGGAGATGATTTACCAAGTGTTCATCTCAATGTGCTTGGAGACCAAGCAGTGCATGAGGCAGACCTGTGAGTTTCCTTAAGGAACTGGAAAAGGAGGAGCATTCAAGCAAGCAGCAAATAATTGGGATAATTGCAAATCCTTATCACGGAGTTTTCCAGGAACTCTCAGAAGGCCCAGGAAGCCCCTGGGTGAGAGAGAGGTGAGAGAGACAGGAGATGGTGCTGGAGAGGGAAGTGGAGGCAGACCAAGGTCACGATCTGGAGTCTGGGTTTTATTCTTGTGAGTTCCTGTTTGTTTCCAATCTTCCACCTGAAAAGAATGAGGGATGCAGGCTTTACTAGACATCCTGGGTTTTTCCTCCATGTCCAGATGAACATTAATGTTTTGTGGACCTTATAAAGCAGCTAGGGGAAAAGTGAAGAGTGTCCTAAGCCAGAGGACCAGAGGTTGTTGTAGGCGTCCCTGTTTAATATTCAAGATGCATGCTGTAACCTTGCTCGGTGCAGGAGGACAGGGAGGCGACATTGGCTGATCTGTAGCCATGGAGCCAGATGCCTCATGCCCCGGGCGAGCCCAGCATCCTTCCCCAATTTTGGCCAAAGCCACCCAAACACACAGACCCTCATCAACATTCTAGAACCACACTCAGTGAGTCTGGCATGCCTGTAGGTAATTCAGAATCAGACAGTCCTGAGACTGAAAGAACTCTTTAAAGGTCATCAGTCCCCACCTGTGCCCATGGTCTAAAGCTTGAATTCCCTCTACAGCATCACTCAGGGTGATCATCGGACCAAACTTGGGGTACCTCCAGTAAGGAGGGGTTCATGCTGCCCTAGGCGCATGAACACATTCCTTCCCTCCTTGAGTTCAAATACCCCTCCTTATCACACCCTCCTTTTAGTTCCGTAGTGAGCGCTAACGTTCAGGGTGTCTTCCTTAGGGATATTTGCTCTTCATTACTATCTTGGAGGTGGAAGGGCGGGGTAGCCAGGTACGGTGCTGGGACCATGGGCTTGACCTGGGACCCTCTGGGCAAACCATGGTCACCCCATGAGTTTTCCCCTGAAAATCTGACGCCAAGCACTGTGCCATGCCTGTGCCTGTGATTCCAGGGCTCCCCTGCGAGCTCCCCTGATGACCCGTGGGTGCTTCCCAGCACCTGGGGGGGCTTGTTCCCACCTCGACAGAATCAAACGTGTCCGTAAGTCCGCTCACCTGCTCAACAAGGTCCTCTCTTTCCCCCAGGGACTTTGTGAAGGCCTTTATCCAGTTCAAGAAGCCCATCGTGGTGGCGATCAACGGGCCCGCTCTGGGCCTGGGCGCCTCCATCCTGCCCCTCTGTGACATTGTGTGGGCCAGCGAGAAGGCCTGGTTCCAGACCCCGTACGCCACCATCCGCCTCACGCCCGCCGGCTGCTCCTCCTACACCTTCCCCCAGATCCTGGGTGTCGCCCTGGTAAGCCTGCTCATCCCTGCGGCACATTTGGGGTCCCAGAGCACTCCTCCTCTGTCCTGCTGTTTAGGATGTGGCCCTTCCCGTGGGTGGGGTCCCAGGGCTGCTCCCTCCCCATGCAGTCTGCAGGTCATCTCAGCTGCTTCTGCCTCCCGGGGTTGCTGCCTGCTGGTGTCTACACAGCCTGCCCAGCAGGTGGATTGCAAGGTGGTTTGGACTCAGGAGCCAGGGCCGCTTTCTGCAGCTCACAGCCTCAGCAGTGGTGGGCAGATGAGGCAGGCACTCTGCCTGTGATCTTGGCCTCTGTGCTCTGCCCCGTTCCTCTCGGCCTTGGTGGTCACAAACATATTAACACTGCAGAGGCTTGTCTCTTTCTTTCATTTCAATCATTTCTGAAACTCCAAGAATGTTCCCGACTGAGACCTGTTCTTGCCAGCTGACTGCGTCCCGTCTGGCTTCTTCTCCTGGGTTCCTTCCTCGCATTCCTCCTTCCTGAGACTGTGTCTCTTGTCTCTAAATACGTACAGCGTGTGTTTGTCTTCAAACCTCCAACTAGATGCATCCACTGGCCTGTTACCAACCTGACAAATTTCACTCCTTGGGCATGAAAGTTGTCCTTTGGGTCATCGTGACCCCCCAGAGGGGAAGCGTGTGCACAGATCCAGAGGCTGGGAGAGCTTGGCATCTCAACATCTGCCTCAGAGCAGCCAAAGCGTGCAGGGCCAGGAAGGGGACGGGAGGGGAGGCCGGTGGACGGCAGTCGGGGAGGGCGTTGGATGTTCCGCTGTGGGAAGGAGGCGGGGACCTGTCCTGAAGGAGGGCCCACGGCCGTCCCGCCCTGGTTGTCCGTGGGAGGGTCAGGCGTTGGTGTCAGGGGCTGTGCGCTGTGCCCCGCCTCTGCCTCGGACCTTATCCGCGCGTCTCCTCCCGGAATACGAATAACAGCGGCACATTCCTCAGCTGAGAGAAGTCCTTCGGGGAGCAGAGTGCGGGGGGCTCTGCGGAAGGCAGGAGGGGCTTCTGCCCTTGGCTGCTGGGCAGTGTCTGTGTCCAGCCCTGGGCCCCTGGAAAGGATGCATTCTCTGTGTCGGGATCGTGATGTTACTCAGGACCTTTAGGGCAGTCGGTGAAGAGGCACCTGAAGTGACTTAAAGGGAGGTGTGGGGGGAACAGAGTTCAGTGGTTCCCGTAACTGGCAGGTCCAGCAGTAGAGCCCCTGTTGGGGTGCCGGGCCCCGGAAGCCCAGCGCAAGCAGGGCTCTTTTCTCCATCTGTCCTGTCCTCGCAGCTCCTCCTCTCCACGGAGCAGGGACAGACACAGCGGCAGGCGGCCCTGCGCTGAGCAACTTAAGCCGCCAGAGAAGGAGGAGGATTCTCCCCCATGCTCTCCAGCTTGGAGACCTCACAGAGAGCTTTAATGTCTAGGGTGGATCTTCTGCTCTTTCCCACATCAGCCGTCAGGGACGGGGTGTCAACTCTGAACTGTCCCCAGCCCCTCGCGGGGGGCCTGCCATCAAACGCGGGGAGGGGTATTGGCAGACGAGGCTCCTGTAGGTACGTGGCTTCTTTGGGGAATTTAACGGAAGCTGGGGGCCCTCCGCTCAGAAAGACGCATGCAGACACAAGTGTTGGCAAATAGTTTCCGCAGCATCTTTGGTCCCCAGTTAAGGATGCCGCCTCTGAGAGCTGGGACCATCACCCACAGCACGCTCGCTTGTTAACAGTCTCAGAGGCGTACAGGCTCTCAGCCTTCTCCTGCTTTTGCTTTTTCAGGCCAACGAGATGCTGTTCTGTGGGCGGAAGCTCACCGCGCAGGAGGCCTGCAGCAGGGGCCTCGTGTCCCAGGTGTTCTGGCCGACCACGTTCAGCCAGGAGGTCATGCTGCGGGTCAAGGAGATGGCCTCCTGCAGCGCGGTGGTGAGTTCCCGCGTCTCTGCGCGCTGTTCTCGCAGCAGACCCATTTCACAGGAGGGGCAGCGGGACTAGAAAGGAGTGGCCGACTTGCTAGAGGTCACGCAGGGAGTATGTGGAGAGGCCCTGTGTGATTTAACAGAGGCCAAGTCTCGGTGCTGAGAGCTTAAATCCAGAGGGAGACAGTCACCCACTGTTAGGTGTGCCCACGTCAGCTCCAGTGCAGAAACCTCAGAAGAGATTTATACCCTGGGGTGGAAGTGATGCCTTAAAGTTCCTAAACTTGCACGGGAACACAAATCATCTATGGTTTTCAAAGAAATGGGAAGCAAAGGCAAATAAGGGCAGGGCACAGGCCCGCTGAGAGATGAGAAACAGCAGTTCTGCCGCCCTGGTCCCTCAGTTCTCCTGCCTGCCCAGCGCGCGGCGCATTTAAAGTCCACAGTTTGACTCTGAAGACCCCTTGAAAACTGGATAAATGAATAACACCTCTGTGGCAGCACCGGGTTTTAACTGTCGATTTTCTCTCATGAAAGTCGCTCTGAGCGCTGTGTGGAAATACCCTGTGGCAGCGGGGGAAAGGGCAGGGCAGGAGAAAAGGCGCTCTGAGAGCAGAAGGTCCGGACACTGTCTGCTCCAGCGTCATGGGGAGCTGGGCTGGACTGTGGGGGCCGAGTGGCCACCCGCCCCTTCTCCCCGCCTACCCTGAGTCCCTACCCGCGGTCACTCACCTCCTGATGGCCCCCGCCAGCCTGTACGGACACCCACTGTGTCCGCGCTGCCTGCAGGGAGCCTGTGGTCCCAGGGCTGGTGGCTGGGTGGGGACGGCCCTGCCTTCTTGGTGGTGGTTTGTCATGGGCCAAGCCCTTCATTCAGCTCTTTATGTGGATTCTCTTAATCTTCCCGACGACTCTGGCGGCCAGCTCTTTGCCCAGGACTCTCTCTCTTGTGGTCTTAGCCCCGAAGGTCTCAAGTCCCAGGAAACTGCATGAGCCTGGGCAGACAGGGGTGGTTGGTGCCATAGGGGCCTCTGCCTGCCGAGGTGGGTAGATGTTCTCAGTGGGGTAAACGGTGTGAGTGAGGGCACGTGGGGTTCAGGCAGCAGCTCCTGGTGGCCTGAGCTGGCCCATAGGGTGTTGGGGGGTGACAAGGCTGAAAAGGCAGGGGGACAAAGACCCCAAAGCTCCCCTGAGGAGTCTGACCTCTGGGGGTGCTCAGACAAAACCAGCTTTTGGAGAAATCCTGCAAGGAAGACTCTCCTGGCCACAGATAGGAGTTCAGGAGCTTTGGGGTGATTCATCTGAGGCAGGAATCTCCCCCATAGCTCCCAGAGATGGTGGTTTTCAGAGAAATCTGAGGGAGGGAAGAGGTATCCTTCGTCAGCCGGCCTTTTCTTACCACCCGTGAGCCTCCAGCCCAAGCTGAAGGATATGGTCACTGCCCATTTCCAGCCTGCTTGAGCGAGGGAGCTCTTGTCTTGCTTTTTTCTGTTTGAAAGCACTTGATGAGACTGAGAACTGAAGTCCCCATGTCCGCAGAGAACGGGTAGGTGAGTAGAAGGATGCTTGGACACTTTGCTACCAGCTGTGCCTCTGCCAGACTGAGGCAGCCGTGGGGCCTCCGGAATCAGCCAGGGGTTTGCAGGGCATGTCCACCAGGCAGCCGTGGGCAACTTCCCTTCCTTGAGCTCAGGTCCTTCGTCTGTAATGCAGAGATAAACATACTGCCTCTCTGTGGAATTAACTTGAGGTGGAAATACACGAATCCATGGAGAGTGCCTGTCGTAGAGCCGACAGGCTAATGGTGGAGGTAGTGGCTTTGCTATCGCCGTGATTGCTACAATTGTTCTTACTCAGGATCATGATTAGTATTGCCATTTTTACCACAATGGCTACTGTATTCCTAATACTCCAGTGGTTAATCCTGCTGTAATATAATGCTATGGTATTATTGCTGTCACTGGCATCACTGTAATACCATAGCTGTTACTACTGTTACCATTATTACCACCACTAACATTACTGGTATCACAACTATAATACTAGTGTGACTGTTGTCGCTGCTGTTGCTCATTACTGCCATTTACTGCCACTGTTATTACTCGCTTTGCAAGGATCGCTCCTTTTATTACTACTGCTCTCACTGCTGAGCCTGAGCAAGGGCATTGCTGTCGAGGCGGGTCCTGTGGGCACTTTGGCAACCCGTTAGCTCACTTCATTATCTTGCCCTGTGATCCCAGCCGTTCTCGAGTTAGGTGGCACGCGGAGGTTAAAGCAGTATTTGCCCAGGTTTTTTCCTGGCACCTGTAGAAAGTGGTACTGAGTGTCTGCCACCCTTGGGTAAAGACCACGGCCTCGCAGTCGGGGTTGACGCAGGTCCCCTTAGCCATCCCAGGGACTGAGGGCTTGACATCTGGGCACACATGCAACCTGTTCCTGGTGTCGCCGAGGGGCAGGGCCTGGGGAGTCCGGGACCACAGGAGGCGCCGCCTCTGGCTGTGGACGTCAGGTTGCCCAGGCCAAGTGCGTCCCTCGGGAGCAGAGTCCCTGGCGCCTGGCTCACGAGGCTTGTGTGTCCCCTGCAGGTGCTGGAGGAGTCAAAATGCCTCGTGCGGAGCTTCCTGAAGTCGGCGCTTGAGGACGTGAACGAGAAAGAATGCGTCATGCTCAAGCAACTCTGGAGCTCCTCCAAAGGCCTGGATTCCCTCTTCAGCTACCTGCAGGACAAAATCTACGAAGTCTGAGGGCCCGGCACTGCAGGGCCCCTGCCTTCCAGTGCCGCCCAGTGTTGCAGAGATCGGAGCCCCGTGTGTGCCCGGCCGAGGAGTCTGTCCGGCATCTCTCTGTCCCTAGGGTGTGTCCCTCTCCTCGTGTCCTTTGCTCGCCCCTCATTGGTTTGGTTTGTGTGATGATGGGAAACGCAGTGTACTCTGCCTCCCGCCCCGGGGCCCCGCCCCAATCCCCAGTTGGCTGGAGGGCCATCGAGGGCTATCTCTTCCCCGGCCTTTGCCAGGCGTCCCTGTCCTGCCCCACTTGCTGAGATGCACCACCCTGGTCCAGGAAGGAAGACCGGTCCCCCCGCCCCACCGACCCTTCTGACTCAGGCTGTGTCTACACAGTGCCTCTGGCGTGGAGACTCAGCTGCCCTGGCTCTCTCTGGTTAAGGGCAGATCCAGTGACTGGGGGGCGACAAGTCTTAGGGGATTTTCCAGAGCAGTGAGCAGAACGCTTGTGTGGAGCTGGCCTCAGTCTCCTCTCTGACGCACGTCTGTGTGACTTTTAGGGCTTGGTCTTAACAACCCAACCGAGTGATTTACAAAACCCAGATATTGTACATTTAGGAGCGTTTTGTTAAATATATATTTTTTAAAATGATGTAAGTGGAAATTCTGATAATTTATGTGTATTATATGTAAAGCTAGTTTTGCAAAACACATAAACTACTAGGAAAGCGGTTTTCTTTGTCCCTTTAATCAGACTTATTTAATTTATTTATTTTTGTTTATACGTTACGATATCTGTTGTTCACACAGATACTATTTTCATACTGCCCTGGACCAAATCCCATACAGGGTTTGAGCTGTTTGGTGCATTCTAGCAATGAACCACGTTGAAGTAAAATTCAGAGAGATAGAAACAGGATTTCTAGGATTAAAAAGAACAGCTCTGCGCCAGATTCTCTACGTATAAAACAGTTCTGTGATCATTGAACACTTGTTCTTAGGAGAAATCATGGAAAGGTCTTCTCTTTGCCCTGTTGCCTTTAAGGAGATAAAGGGGCCTCTTGCCTGAATGGTCCTGAGACACAGCCAGTCCCTAATTCCAGGATGTCAGGAACAGGTGGGGACTGGGCCCCCTGGGGGTTGCATACTATTGAGGGACACTTCTTCCTTTGGGGCTTGACTTTCAGAGTTCCTTTTCTCCTAGGGCAGTGGTGTCTGGTTGGGGCCTTCCAGAGAGGTGGGGGAGAGTCCCCACTCTATGGAGCTGTCAGCAGCAGGTCTAAGTCTTTCTGCCTCCAGAAGTCCTGTTTTCAGGCTCTTTACTCCCATGAGGGAGCAGTAACCAGGGATTAGGCCTCTGCCCATGGGCCGCAGAGGGGCCCCTGCATTTGTGTTCAGGCTGTCAGCCCAAAGTCCCCAGATTGGCCGTGGAGGAGGAGAGGTTTGGATCTGGGGCCTTGGTTTTGGAGGCACAGGAGAGGGTCAACATCGGGGTTCAAGCAGAGAAGTTACAGGGCCGTGTTCTGTGTGGGGTCACACACCAGAGAAGGTTTGGTTCTCAGAGTGGCAGGATCTTTCCATTTCCACCCCAGCCCCCAAGTGTTCTCAAGGACCTCTGCTTGCCTGTCCCCCCCGCCCTCTGTCAGTCAGCAGCCCCTCCCGACCCTTCCTTGGAGAGAGTGGAGGGGTGCAGCTGAGGAAGCTCCCCTCGTTGACCCCTGCAGCAGGGTCATTGCTGCAGTTCCCTCTCTGGTCCTCTTTCCTCCTCTGGAGGCAGCTGGACACCCTGGGCCGGGCAGGTGGAGAGGACTCATGGTGCTGAGCTTTGCATTTTGGAGGACAGGTGGAGTCTCTGCACTTGAACTAGAGACTTAACCTGGGTTCTCCATCCTTCAGATGGTCTTGGCTCCCTCTGCAGGAAGCCCCATTCCTTTTCCTGTGTCCTCAAGAGAATCAGGGAAGAGCACACGTCTCACTCGTTTCTCCCTTCGGCAGGGAGACAACTGCCTTGGCTAAATCCATCCACAGGAAGATGGGTTGAAGTCCTGTGTACACCACCCCCACCCCCTGCCCGCCAGCGTGGTCCACGTGGGATCCTGTAGGAACTGTCACTATAGGGAAACACCCCCCTTTGCCCAAATGCCTGTGATCACATCTCTATTTGGTTTTGTCTCCTCGTTTGAGAAAGCCAATGTGTGCTCTGCCAAAGCCCCTAGACAGCCTCATTCTTGGCAGGTAATTTCTCACCCATCACTAAGTCGTCTAAAGAAAGAGCACCTTGCTTTCTGTTTACCTTCTAGGGGCAACCACTTCATTGTCTCTAGAAGCAGAGTTAGGATTCCCTTTGGAGATGGAAGGCAATGTTTGGAAATTTCTTTGGCTCAATGCCCATCTTTTTAAAACAGAAGTGTTTTAACTTTGGACTAAAACGTAGCTTTGGATCATCAAATCCAAACTTCTAAACACCTCCAGGATCTCTGATGATAAGGTAGGAACGTGAAACCACCACTTAGGTGGAATACCTGGGGCTAAGGGGCAGGTTCCACGTATAACAGGAGATGTTTTACCCGACAGTCTGTGTTTGGGCTGTTTCCATACAGTCAGTTCAAGAAGGATGTTCCACAAATTGGGCAAAAGTCAGTTTAATCTGTTGGTTACAGGGTAGACCAAACCACTGAGTTTTTCACTTTCTGAATAGTTGCTTTGATAATGCAGAGATGAGATCCAGGTAACTTACGGCCAACCGACATGGGCTGAGATTTACCACACCTGTGGCTGTGCCAACGTTTGTCCTCCATAGCTCTCTTGAGATGGGGCCCAGGTTTTCACTTCTTCTCTTCTACCCCAGAACCTTCTCTCCATCCACACGATCCTTTCTCCCCTCTCTCTACGCCGTCTCGCCCGCTCCCCACCCAGTCGGTCACATCCCAGAGCCTGGGCAGGTCTAGAGGAACTGCACTTGGTCTTGGCGGCCACATCCTGGGACCACCTTTGGGGCAGATGAGGGCACTTCTTTAGTCAAGGAGTCTTCTGACAGTGCAGTCTGTGCCGTCCCGTGAGGCCTGCATTAGGACTCCCCTCTCCTCCAGCCCCTGGTGATTAGCGGCCAGGGTCTTGCAGTGGAAGCATCTGAGTTAACAGCATGGTTCAGGAGGGCTTTTTGGAGAACTTTGCGAAGATGGTCAGAGCTCCTCACCATTTGAATGGCTCGGCCTAAGGCTGATATACCTATATATCCCTTCCTGCTCTGAAATAATGTCTGTGGGTGGAAAACCATCAAAAATGACCCTCTAGGATATGAAATTGGATAACTCTAAGAAGCTAGTAGAGAATTGATTTAAAATGTTATTCTTGTTTGGTATAAAGTAAACTGGGAAGTGTTCTCTCTGAAGCATGAAAATATGTTTTTCCCATGTGGAGTTTAGTATGAGGATGGAAAAGTGATAATCACAGTAGACTTTGACCAATGCAACTCTATTTCCAGATAACCATGTTGAAAAATAGCCTTCACTGGATGCTGAATTGCATTTCCCATGATTAACTGTTGGTTTAAAAAATTTTTGTACTTTTTTAATTTGAAATTTAGTCACATTCATGTAATTTTCCAAGCCAGTTTCTGTGGAAATTTTTTTAACAAAGAGAAATATAGAAACACCTTCAGATCTTCTTAAGTGAATATTTAAAATGCAGAATTGCTTCTCTTCTATGTTTCTGTATTCAGATACTGAGATCTGTTGTATATATTAGTTTAGACATCCTCACTAATATACACAGTATTTAAGACTCTAAATGAGATTTCTTAAGTATTTTATTTTATTCTCTGTAAATGGTTTTGTATGATCTTTAAAAATCTACACTTTGCTTTTGTAGATATTTAAGGGAAACCATTTGGGGGTTGTCTTGCATGTATATTTTTGTTGTAGATAAGTGTTGCTTAGTTATTTCTGCAAATTTTGGTTGAAATGCTTACAGACTTTAATACAGTATATATATTTTCAGAATATAAACTTTTATATTTCTGTGGTAAGTTAGGATCTGCGTTTTAGGCAATCTTTTCCATTAATATCACTTGTTCTTTCAAGAAATAGCATCCTGGTTTGGTGCCAATGGTTTTCTGTTTTTCTTTGTTTTCCATTAGAATCGAGTGCTCCTAAATTGTTAGAGAGCTGGTTAATTTTCTTTTTCTCAAAGTAATTGAGTTTGAAGTATAATTTGAAAAAATGTATTGAATTTGTGAATAAGCCTTACCATTAGGATCAGTGAAATTTTCCAACCTTTGCAACTACGTATGTAGTTGAGGATCTCCCCATAAATTCTCACTGTGTGGCAGTTGATGGAGTTTGTGAACAGAGCCTTAAGCTTGTTGCAAAAAAAAAAAAAAAATGGTAATACGGGTTGTTCTTTTTAAGCAGCGTAAGCCATGTGGATGGACTCTGTGCAGTCTGTATGCCATGGCTAACCTGGAGAGTGCGGCTGAGTTGACGGCAGCAGGGACCAGTTAGACACCTTGGTGATTGTCTTTGGCCATACGAAGGGGTCCCGGACAGGTGTTCTGGAGCCCCCTTCATGCTGTTCATGTGGTGTAGACACGGTCATAGGGAGGGCCGCTGGTCCATTGTTTGTTTTGAACCAACGGCATTTCCTGCTCCTGACCTTGGCGGTTGACCCCAGGTTCCTTGCAGGTGACCTGGAAGCGTCCAGTCTGGCTGCGGTCAGCACTCCTTGAGAGATGTTAACAAAGTTTACATGTGAGTCTTACTGTGTAGACAATCTGAAGTTGATTTCAGTTGTATCATCCGCATTCCCACATGTCCTGAGTGTCTTGTCAGTGAACTAGGTGTGTTAAGCCATGCTGAACCTGGGTGTAGCAGGGCAGAGGCAAGCTAGGTGCACAAGACGCACGCCCCTGAGCTGGTCACAGTCCACTCTGGGCTGTCTGAGTGGCGCGTAAGTCGCGGAGCTCACTGGACGGGCGTCCACCAGGATCTGATAAAACCAAGTAAAATTTGAAAATTAAATTTAAAAAAATGATTCTTTCTCATTGGCCCTGCTTCTGTAGTTACCTCCTGGTTCTCCTTATCAAGGTTTCAAAGATGATCTTGAGACCAGGGCCATAGAATGGCTAAAGTCAAGTTGTTTGGTTCATCTCAAAATTCGTGCTCATAAAGCCAACCTATCTTCCACTAGGATGGAGACTGGCTTCAAATATTTGCAGTGTGTGTGTGTCAATCAGAAAAACTGACGTCTAGTTTTTAGCCTTTGCTCTGACCCTGTGGGTTGTGGGTTGACCCTGCCTCGTTGGCCCAACACCTGGCCTCACTCTGGAGCTCATTAAGGTGACTCTGGGCAGTTTGGAGGGTGTGGAATTTTCCATCTAGTATTTAATATGTCCCTGTGCCATTAGTCCCGGCCTGAAGTCATTTGCTGATGCCCATGTTGACAGGTTTGTGAAAATATTGCCTTTCATAAAACCAAGGACCAAAGAATTCCATTATTCCAGCAAAGCACGAGTTCCATAGATTGTGGGCACATTTAGGCAGAGGTGTGCATACTTCATGGCACAGAGAAGCTTCCCCCATCCACCAACCTCATGCTCCCTCTGGCTGGCCCTACAGAGGGATTTGTCATCCCCTCGTGAAGGCTCTGAAAGATGAGTTTCTCGGATTGAAATGCGCAATCCCAGGCGGGTGTTCCTGCTGTGTAGTCCCAGTCTTTATCCATGTCAGTACCATAGAGAGTGGAGGTCTGGCCTTCTTCAGGGTCCCTGACCAGTGTATGATTTGTCCATCTGTGTAGACGCCTCCAGCACGGGTTCTTCAGACGTGTCTAGACTGAGCAGCCAGATCCTACAGTTGCCAAATTTCCACCTCCTTTTTGTTCTCCATCAACCCATTCCACTTCCTATTTAGCCCTGGAAGAAATCTCTTCACTTCTCACACTAGGTAGATGCCCCATGCTCATCCACAATGAAACCATTCAACCATTGGCCGGCTGAGAAATGATCTGATACTGAAGAAGTGGGATTCTAGTGGTAAGGCTTATTACCAAACCTCTGATAATGAAGCAGGCTACCAAAAAACGTATCCGGCCCACCCTGGGAGTGTTCAGATTTGATCATGGATCTAGCACACACACCAAAATCCGAGGAGACCTTTGCAAATTAGGCTACTCATTTTCTTTCGCCAGGTTATCATGGGAAAGTCTTTAACTAGTTCTGAATATCTGTAAGTATGAGTACTTCATAGACTTATAAAGCAGGTACACGGCCCCTTTCTCACCACACTGTAAATATTACCTGAGACTGGGTGCAGTACTGAGGGATAATAATCTTCTGATTTATCAAATGCTGACTGTCTAGAGCAAATTGTACACTCTCTTTGTGAATGGTCCTGTAACGTGTATGAACACATTTCTGGGTGCCTTAGAAGTTGTATTTTTCATGTGTGCTAATATGCAGTATTTATACATTGTGAGAAGCTGCTTTGAATAAAAAGGTTGAAACTTGGTCTGCATTCACTCGTGTCGTCCCTTTGGCAGCCTGGCAGGTGAAGTTCACAGACGAGTTCTGTGGTTTTCAAACAGAGAAGTTTCTAAGGTCTCCAGGGGGTTGTGTCTGGGTTCCTGGGGAGCAAAGGTACCTCCCACCCACATCTGCCTTGAGCTTCAGTAATTCAGGCTGGTAGATTGCTGGGGGGCAATGGGTTGGTAACAGAGGGTGCAGGTAGGATTTGCTAGAAATTGGTAGGAGCATCCACCCCTTCCCTGGTCCACCCAGAATGTTTCTTTGCATAGCGATCCTTCCTCACTGGAGATAAACCTCTACAGAGCTTAGTTTTATACAATCCCAGATGTACACATGTCTCATGACCATATTTGTCACTATGGAATTATACGAAGTCTGTTCTCACCTTGATCATCACATCGTGGCTCTCAGGAGAAGCACACTGCTTGAGGATGCCTGGCTCCAGAGACAACGTGGAGGCCGCAGGAAAGAGGAAGAAGTCTGTCGGGAGCTCGAGGCAGCAGGGAATTCTGTGGAAGGGACTTAGACAGGTCACATCTACCTGCCCGTCCATCCAGCGGCAGTATTGAGCCCCCCAGCTCTGCCTTGAGGCCACACCAGTGCTGACAGGCGCAGATTATTCAGACAGTCCCTGTCATACAGAATCTTGGGGTCCAGGAGTGTGAGAAAGACATGCCATCCTGCCATAATTCTCAGACTGTCCACAATGTGGTACTGGAAGGAAGAGCTCACATAATCTCCAACACCCTCAGAATCTAGAAGATGGTGTGGTGGTGGTAGTTTTCCATCAAATCACCATCCATCGGTGTGGACCAGCCAGCCTAGGCTGGACCCAGGATTGTCCCGCTGATGGTGCCCTCTCCTTTTTCTTGTTCTTGGTGTCATCAGCGTTGTCTTGCGTGCCTCGCTGCCCTTTCTCTGAGGTCCCGACTCCAACCTGAGTGGTCAAGGTCAGACCTGGAAACGCCTTTGCTCCTGACTGCGTCTGGTCCTTCCTGAAGACTGGACGAAGCCTTTCAGATGTTTCAGGGTGAGGCGTCTGTAAGACTAGCCCTTCTTCTTCTGACTGTCTCTCCTAGGCTACCTTCGATGTGATGTGATACTGAAAAGCCCTCTCCCAGTATCGAGAACTGAGCTGAGGGTCTCACGTGTCAGACACAGCAACAACTAAATGCACCACCAGTGTGTTGGATGAACAGTAATGGGGTGTAATCCCCAAATTTTGTCTCTCACTGTTTCTTTAAGTTGGGTTAACTGAATAATCATCTCCTAGATGAAAACACAGGTAGGCTGTCAGTTCAGTTCTGTCACTCAGTCGTGTCCGACTCTTTGCAACCCCATGGACTGTAGCATGCCAGGCCTCCCTGTCCATCACCAACTCCCAGAACTTGCTCTAACTCAGTGATGCCATTCAACCGTCTCATCCTCTGTTGTCTCCTTCTCCTCCTGCCTTCAGTCTTTCAGTAAATAATACAACGTCACTAACACAGTGTCAGTTCAGTAGTCAAAGATGGTTATGTTCCATTTAAGCATCAATGCTTCCAATTTCATTCACTGTCAAGACTTCACTCATTCTTACTGACTCTCATTTCCTTTCCCGGTTGGATTAGGGAGAGCGTGAAAGACTCCATAAGGACCGAGTGGCGCTGTTGTCTCGAGGGGGCTATCCTTCTCTGGGCCCCATAGATGCTTATACTGACTCTTTCAGGGAACCACATGGGTTTCTTGGTGATTCTTCAGGTGATGGTGGCCAGCCTCTTAGAGTTGCCCAGTAAACTCTGTATCATCAGCACATCAGCACATCAGCACTCCCTCCTCAGTCCCTAGGAGTCTGGGGGTCCACGGCCAGCATCTTCAGTGGAGGTCTGTTTGTCCCTGTAGGGTAAGATGACCCCACGTGCCTAGACCCCATGCGGCTCAGGGGAGCACTCACGCACCCTCTGTTTACACAGATCAGGGACCACAGGCTGAATCCCAAACAGCAGCGACTGCCTCCCTGGTGGACTGACTAGTCAGCTAGTTGGCCTCTCATTCACTGAGTTTCTTAGGCACGAGTCAGATGCCAATCTACTGTGTTCCCTAAGTTTTAGGGGATACATATAAATTGTTAAAGCCTCATTTCCTTTGACTTCAGGTGAAAGGGGAGGCCTCCTCACTCACTTCTGGGGGTGTGTGTGCGTGAAGAGGTGGTAGGTAGCATAGTTCTCACAAAGAAATTCTTACAAACCCTCCTTAATAGATGTTGGATTCATGCATCTCATCCCAGAGCTATTCAGGCTTTTGCAGGGGGTGGTTCAACATGCTGGCAGGTTTTCACATGGGAGACACGTGCTGCACGGCCTTGTGGGTTGTGCTGAGGATTCAAGTTTCTAAGCGAGGTGGGAGGGCTTAGGAAGGAGGAGCCAGGACTGACTTGTGCTTTTAGCAGATTTGCTGTAGTTTTGGGCAAAAGGGAGCTGAGGGCGAGGGGACCCAAAGGAGACTGGTAGTTGTCTGCCTGCCCTCGATGAAGGCTTGAATTGGGGATGGGGCAGTTGAGGTAATAGGAAGGAGTGACATCCTGAGTGTATTTTGAAGGCAGACTGAGAGAACGAGTCAAGTTTGGTCCTGGGATTTGGGGTTGCCCCTAACTGAGGCAGGGACAGCTTTGGGGTTTAGGGGAGGCAGAGCTGCATTGGGGTGCTTGGAGTTCAGCTGAGTCCTGGTATCACATGCACAGGGTGTTTGAACTTGCTTAGCCTTTGGGGATTACAACTGTGCTCGCCTTCTAGGGAGTTTTTAAATGATTAAATGAGATTTATAAAAACATATGTATATATGTGACTGAATATATGAGAGTTTATATATATGAGATTTATTTAAATATGCAAATGACAATATAAAATTAGATTATGTATATTTATAAGAGTTGGCATGAAGTCTTTTTTAACGATTAAATGAGATTTGCATAATTATATAGAGTCTCTAGAACAGTTGCTAACATAGTCCGTATTTAATGGTTAAGTGAGATTTTCTTATATATGCAAAATTTATATAAATGAGATTTTATATATAAGTACCATATATAAATTTTAGAGATTATATATAATTATCATTATATGTGGGCTCAGATAGTAAAGAATCCGCCTGCAATGTGGGAGACCTGTGTTTGATCCCTGGTTGGGAAGATCCGAATTGCAACCCACTCCAGTATTCTTGCCTGGAGGATTCCATGGACAGAGCAGCCTAGAGGGCTACAGTCCATTGAGTTGCAAAGAGTCAGGCACGACTGAGTGGCTAACACACACACATACATACATATGTAAATGAGGTTCTGTCTATGTACTAAATGTTTACAACAGCTGTTGGCACATAGTCACTTTTTAAAATTGGAATATAGTTGAATTACAATGTTCTGTTAATTAATGTTGTACAGCAAAGTGACTCCGTTACACATATACATCCTGTTTTAATATTCTTTTCCATTATCACAGGATAGTGAATGTAGTTCCCTCTATCGTTTATGCCTTCCACATATAATAGCTTGCATCTGCTAACCCCAGATTCCCAATCCATTCCTCCCTGTTGCCCCTCCTGCTTGGCAATCACCAGTCTGTTCTCCATGTCCCTGATTCTGTTTCTGTTTCACAGGTAAGTTCCTTTTTGTCATGTTTTAGATTCCACATATGAGTGATATCATATGGTATTTGTCTTTCTCTTTCTGACTTAATTCACTTAGGATGATGATCTGTAGTTGCATCCATGTTGCTGCACATGGCCTTATTTTGTCCTTTTTTGGCTGAGTAATATTCCTTCTTCTATACCCATTCATCTGCTGATGGATATTTTGTTTCCATGTCTTGTCTATGTGCATAGCCACTCTTTAGTGATGAAATGAACTTTACACTATACATGAGATTATATATATATATATATATACATATATATATGATTTATTTAAAATGTGAGATTAAGCAGGTACCTTCCTACATACATATACAAACATACACTCATCTTTAGGACCCTTGTTGGCAAAGCATTTCTACTGAATCAAGGGTAGACTTTTCAGTACTTATGGTGGTGAAGGCTGGGGCAAGAGACTGGGTTACATCAGCTGGGGACTCGGGTACGTCTGTTAGATGGGAGCAAACACAGGTCTGGGCTCAGGCAGAAGTTGGGTAGGAAATGTAACATCCCTCTGCTCTCCCAGGTGAGAACTATTCTCTGCTGGTGGCTGAACGGACGCTTCTCCCCAGAGAAGGCCCTTGGCTGTGACACCGTGGCACACCCTTTTCCTCACTGGCCTCTGTGTCCTCCTGCATGTGGGGCTCACGCTGCCTCTCTCAAGGTTATTGTGAGGATTCGATGAGAACGTGTGCGAGGCCTGATGCCCTTTTCCTTGGGGATTCTCTACGGCGGCCCCATCAGAAGCTCTTGGCTTCTGAGGTTGCCAGTGAGGTCTGTACTTCTCCACCCTCCAAACCCCTTCCTGGAAATGTGGATGCAGAGGCTTGGACCAGGGATGGTTCAGGAGCCTTTCTAAGCTGGGGGTGAGGACAAGAGCCCTTTAGCAAGGCAAGTTGAGAAATCAGCGTCCAGGAGCCGACAGGCTTCATTGGGGCACCAATCTGGAGTGACTGGGAGGTTCAGGGCAGAGTGTGGGACGGGGACACTTTATAGGCAACTGCCGTTTTGTCCAGGGATCAGAAGGAGACTGTCCAGGGCAGCAGGCAGGCAGGAAGCGCCAGTGTGTGTTTGTAAATCACTGAAAATTCCTCCTCCAAGCCTGTAAGTTTGTAAGAAATGTGGCGAGATCTTGCTGAGAAGTGACTGGTGAGATCAAAGGCAACGATGTTAATGGAAAGAGCATGGTGTATATGATTGTTATGTCAGAAAACCTTGCACTTAAGTCGCTGATCTGACTTCATTGAATGGAATCTTCATTTCCTAATCTGTGCAGTGGGCACAGTAACTCTTACTACAGGTTATTACGATGCTCGTGCAAGCTGGAGGCAGAAAGTGCCGGCAGTAGAGCTGACACGTAGTAGGTGTCCTATACTTGGTGGTTGCCTGATACCTACCTCCTCCCCTTCCCCGTCTTTAGTCTTTAAAGCAGTGGAACCTGTCTGGAGCAAGGGGAGGAGGGGACGATGCAAACTTGGAGGCAACAAGGGTCTCTGCAAGTCAGTCATCAGGGACTGACATTCAAGCTGGTGTAATTCGAGAAGTGCCAGGAGACCCCTCCCATGTGGGAAGCCCCAAGCCAGATGGTGACTTGCGGGGTGTAACTTAACCTCCTGGATTAAGGGCCTTAAAAATGATTTGTGGCTGTAGGACAGTTGGGGTCCGCAGGCTTAGCCACCACGTGCAGAACTCACTCATGCACATGCTAATAGAGCACTTGTGGACTTGCCTGGGGGACAGGGGTGGGGGAGGCAGGTCCTTGGGAGTTTCCATCTATTGTCAAACATGGAGCCCTGGGCTCTACCAGGACAGATGGCGAATGAGCTGTCTCGAGGTGACGGGGGACCGATGGGTTCTAGCTTCATGCCACACTCGGTGTCCCAAGACGCCACCTTGTCTCACGCAGACACACTTGTTTACACTTTCACTTCCAAAGAGGGGCCTGCAGGCTGCTCTCACAGCCATTTGGATGGTAACAAGGAGTTACTGACAAAAGAAGAGAAAACTCAGACGTTGTGGGCCAGTTCCTGGCAGAGGAGATCTGTGGTTGCCTTTTTTTTTTAAAGAAGTCTTGCGGTTGTGTCTTTAAGATTGTATCTCCTCTTGGCCACATTTCCTGTTTGATTGCGGAGTCTTTTCCTCCCCTTCTCCTCCTCCCTGCTTCTTGCCTTGGTTGTAGTATTATCATCATAGCAACAGCCGAGAGGAAGCAGGAAGAGCCTGACGTTTGGCATCGAATGGAGCTGAGTTCAAATTCTCCCTCCATCATGGTGTGATGTCACGTGATGACTCAGCTCCTTTTGCCTTCAGTACCTCTTCTAGGTTTTGTTTGTTTGTTCTAAGAATTAAGAGATATTGTAGGCAGACACTTTACCATCTGAGACACCAGGGAAGTCCGTATGCAGACATACAACTGAAAAATGTGTACTCATTTTATACACAACTTCTTTGCCTGCTTCAGTCTAATAGGAGAGAAAAACTGGGGCTCAGAGAGGTGAAATGACTTGCCCAAGGACACACAGTTGTAAGCAGTGAGTGGGAATTCCAGAGTGTCTTTTTGTCTTTTCATTCTAAAATAATTTGACTTACAAGAAAGTTGCAAAAATTGTACACCCCCAAATTACACTTACCCTTCACCCAGATCCCCCAAATGATAACATCATGCATAAACACAGCACGGTTTTAAAAATAGGAAATTAACATTAACAACAATATTATGATCTAACTATTTAGACTGTGCTGATTGTCCTTTTTCTGGTCCTGAATTCAATCCAAGGTGATGCATCACGTTTAGTTCTCCTTATTCCTCTTTAATCTGAAGCAGTTCCTTCACCTTTCTGAGATGTTCTTGACCTTGACAGTTGGAAGAGAATATAAGAAGCTAGTTACATTTTGCAGTTTGGGGGTTGTCCCATCTTTCCTTGTTATTAAATACAGGTTATGCTTTTTGGGAGGAGGATCACAGAAGCCATGTCTTGTCCCTCTGAGTGCATCGCATCATGGCCATTTGTTCTCTTACTGATGATGTCAACTTGATCATTTGGATTTAGATTCCAAGGCTTCTTTTCTTTTGACTGCACCATGCTACCAACAATCTGATTTCTATATACTGTACTCAAGCTGTCAGAACTGATCCTGCCGTTAAAGCAGTTGAAAATATTATTAAATGATACTGCAACTCAAGATGTTGCTTTTATACTGTGAGTTTGCTTGAGGGCAAAAACCAATTTTGAATCTTTGGCGCTTTCATGCCTTGCAGAGAGAGAAAGCCATAATGCTGTTTGTCGAATGAAAATAAAATCATGAACATATGAGTGAATGGGATTCTCAGTTCAGGTTGCGGGCAGAAATATACGCCTTCTATATCGCTTTACTTCCTACCTTGCCTACAAACTGTGGGCATTCAGTTAAATCTGAGTGAATGAAACTAACATTTCCTGCTGGATATTCCCTGACTTACAAGAAGGGAAAAATATCTATTCTGTATGTTAAAAAATGAAAAATATTTAATTTTATCCACAGTTCGTTCGTTCTTATAAACAAAGGTTTTTTTGCTTTGATTCTGGGTGTGTAAAAATAATTTTCTTATCTTTGGTTGTTTGTGGTGTTTCCATAGATGGAGACAATAACTGTTTAGTTTAGGAAAGCTGGTTAATGATTTGGGCGTGTGGTAGGCAGAATACTGAGATGGCTTCAAGATTGCCAACTGATATAATCCACTGTTCTTGAGTGAGGTGGGCCTGCTCTAATCAGTTGAACCATCAGGAGACTAGAGGTCAGAGATGGAGGATTCAGAGATTCAGACTTGAGAGACCAAAGGGAGAGAGTCACATGGCAGGGAATGGCAGGAGGGTTCTAGGAGCTGAGATCAGCCACTAGTCAGCGGCTTGTCACAAGAAAACAGGGACCTCAGTCCACGAACACAAGGCACTGAATTCTACCAACACCCTGAGTGAGATTGGAAAGGCACCTGAGCCTCAGATGGGACCCAAACCCACCGACACCTTAATTTTGCCTCATGAGACCTTGAGCAAAGAACTCGGCTTACACTGTGCCCCAACTCCCAGACCCATGGAAACTGAGATGACACATCTGTGTTGTTGTAAGAGGCTAAGTTTGAGATACATTGTTGTGTGATATATTGTTGCACAGCTATAGTTTGGCCTTTTCTATTGGAGTTATGCAGTATGTAGCTTTTGCAAATGGGCTAATTTCACTTAAGCTTCCTCCATGTCTTCTTTGTGACTTGACAGCTGAGTTTTTCTTTTTTAATTATTGCTGAATCAACTTGAGGCTCTAAGAGGTCACATGGCCAGGAAATGGCAGAATCATACTTTGAACCTAGCTCTGGTTGAGTCATAAACCCACATTATTTCTTCTGGAGGTCACCACGTGGGGTGGTTCCTGTATCTCGGAAGAGGTGAGGGTGGTTTCTTGGTCTCTCTTTAGTCTGCCATTTTCCTTGGGTCTCACTCAGAATGCTTTTCCCTATTAGCTTGTAGATTAGGTTGTTAGCAAGGGAGGGAGATAATTATTGATTACTTTCCATATACCGGGTACCTTACATTGCCTTAAAAAATTTTTTAATACAATTTAAAAGGTTACTTTCCATTTATAAAATATTGGCTATATTCCCCATTTTGTACAATAAATCCTTACACCCAGTAGTTTGTACCCCCCTCCTTTTTACCCTCTCCCTCGACTGATAACCACTAGTTTATTCTCTGTATCTATGAGTCTGCTTCTTTCTTGTTGTATTCACTAATTTGTCATATTTTTCTAGTTTCCACATATAAGTGATATCATACAGTATTTGTCTTTCTCTGTCTGACTCACTTCACTTAACATAATTCCCTCCAAGTCTGTCCATGTTGCTGCAAATGGCAAAAATTCATTCTTTTTGGTGACTGAGTAACATCCCATTGTATGTATGTATACCACATCTTTATGCATTCATCTGTTGACAGATGGTTAGGCTGCTTCCATCTTGACTAAAGTAAATAATGCTGCTATGAACATTGGGGTGTGTGTATCTTTTCAAATGAGTAATTTTGGGTTGTTTTGGATGTATACCCAGGAGTGGCATTGCTGAGTCATATAGCTGCTCTATTTTTAGGTTCTTGAGGAAACTCCATACAGTTTCCCACTGGCTGTACAAATTTACATTTCCACCAACAGTGTATTGGTTCAGTTCAGTTGCTTATCGTGTCCAACTCTTTGCGACCCCATGAACCGCAGCACGCCAGGCCTCCCTGTCCATCACCAACTCCTGGAGTCCACCCAAACCCATGTCCATCAAGTCGGTGATGACATCCAACCATCTCATCCTCTGTCGTCCCCTTCTCCTCCTGCCCCCAATCCCTTCCAGCATCAGGGTCTTTTCCAGTGAGTCGGCACTTCACATCAGGTGGCCAAAGTATTGGAGTTTCAGCTTGAGCATCAGTCCTTCCAATGAACACCCAAGACTGATCTCCTTTAGGATGGACTGGTTGGATCTCCTTGCAGTCCAAGGGACTCTCAAGAGTCTTCTCCAACACCACAGATCAAAAGCATCAATTCTTCGGCTCTCAGCTTTCTTTATAGTCCAACTCACATCTATACATGACCGCTTGAAAAACCATAGCCTTGACTAGACAGACGGAACTTTGTTGGCAAAGTAATGTCTCTGCTTTTTAATATGCTATCTAGGTTGGTCATAACTTTCCTTCTAAGGAGTAAGCGTCTTTTAATTTCATTGCTGCAATCACCACCTGCAGTGATTTTGGAGCCCAGAAAAATAAAGTCAGTCACTGTTTCACATCTATTTGCCATGAAGTGATGGGATGCCATGATCTTTGTTTTCTGAACGTTGAGTTTTAAGCCAACTTTTTCACTCTCCTCTTTCACTTTCATCAAGAGGCTCTTTAGGTCTTCTTCACTTTCTGCCATAAGGGTGGTGTCATCTGCATATCTGAGGTTATTGATATTTCTCTCAGCAATCTTGATTCCAGTTTGTGCTTCCTCCAGCCCAGCGTTTCTCATGATGTACTCTGCATATAAGTTACATAAGCAGGGTGACAAATATACAGCCTTGACATTCTCCTTTTCCTGTTTGGAACCAGTCTGTTGTTCCATGTCCAGTTCTAACTGTTGCTTCCTGACCTGCATATAGGTTTCTCAAGAGGCAGGTCAGGTGGTCTGGTATTCCCATCTCTTTCAGAATCTTCCACAGTTTATTGTGATCCACACAGTCAAAAGCTTTGGTATAGTCAATGAAGCAGAAATAGATGTTTTCCTGGAACTCTTGCTTTTTTGATGATCCAGCGGGTGTTGGCAATTTGATCTCTGGTTCCTCTACCTTTTCTAAAACCAGCTTGAACTAGTATATGAGGGTTCTCTTTTCTCCACATCCTCGCAAACATTTGCTATTTGTGTTCTTTTTTATAGTAGGCATTCTGACAGGTATGAGGTGATATCTCACTGTGGGTTTTTTTTTTTCATTTATTTTTATTAGTTGGTCACTGTGGTTTTGATCAGCATTTCCCTAATGATTAATGATGTTGACATCTTTTCATGTGCCTGTTGATCATCTGCATCTCCATTTTGAAAAAGTGTCTGTTCAGTTCTCCTGCCCATTCTTAAGTAGAGTTGTTTGTTTTTCTGATGTTTGTATGAGTTGCTTACTTATGTTGGATTTTAACCCCTTATCAGTCATATCATTTGCAAATAAATATTTTTTCCCATTCAGTCTTTTCATTTTGTCAGTGGTTTCCTTTGCTGTACAAAACCTTGTAAGTTTAATTAGCCCCTGTTGCTTATTTTTGCTTTTATTTAGTTTAGGAGATGGATCTGAAAACATTGCTGTGATTTATGTCAAAGAGTGTTTTGTCTATGTTTTCTCCTAGGAGTTTTATAATACATAGTCTTACATTTAAGTGTTTAATCCATTTTGAATTTATTTTTGTATATGGTAGTATAGAATATAATTTTATTCTTTTCCATGTAGTTCTCTGGTTTTACCAGCACCACTTATTGAAGAGATTGTCTTTTCTCTGTTGTATACTTTCGCCTCTCGTGTTATAGATTAATTGATCATAAGTGTGTGGGCTTAATTCTGGGCTCCCTATCTTGTTCCATTGATTTATGTTTCTATTTTTGGCCAGTACCATACTGTTTTCATTATTGTAGCTTTGTAGTTTAGTCTGAACTCAGGGCATGTGTTTCCTCAACTTCTCATATACTGCCTTTTATATCTTCTGTTTAACGCTTACAACAAACCAGTTGGTTGGGTAATATTATATTCTTTTTTACAGATGATGAAAATGAGCCTCAAAGTCATTAAGTCACTTTTCCAAGTCACAATTAGTCCCAACTAGCAAATGGGAACTGCTGGGTTTGGAATGTGGAGTGGTCTTGTTTTAAGCTTAGGACCTTTACTCTGTGCTGAAGGCCCTCATTCTTCTTGGTCTTAGGCACCTCTCTTTCTCTTAAAAGTGATTGGGCTGCAGCCCCTCATGAGTTATTACATTTATGTAATTAATGATTCCCATTCCTAGTAATTTCACCAAAAGGGAGTCAACTGAACACTATTTTTCTCCTCGTGGAGAGACATAATACCACCTGTCTCGAAATTGGGTTTGCAATGTCCAGGAACTATATGCAAGAGAATATGTTAAGCAAAACTCTATCAGTGCAATTAGTCAAATCTAGAATGCAGAAAAGTGCAGGAAAAAAAAACTATTTCAGCATTTGGTTCCTTTACCAGATGACTCTTGAAGGAGAAAATATCAATGGGAGGAGCGAACCTAGGAGAGACGTATGTACCAAACATCACATGTAGATTGTGTCAGATCTTGATTTGAACCAAAAAACTGTGCGTATGTGTATGGTGAATAATATTAAGGAATTTCTGGTAGTTTTTTGATAGGCTAGTGACACTGTAGTTAGCCTTTTTAAAAGCATTCTTCTGGACTTCCTTGGTGGTTCAGTGGTAAAGAATCCACATGCCAATGCAGGAGACACAGGTTTGATCCCTGATCTGGGAAGATCCCACATGCCATGGAGCAGCTAAACCTGTGCACTGCAGCTGTGGAGCCTGGGCTCTAGAGCTCGGGAGCCACAGCTACTGAGCCCCGGAGCTGCAAGTACCGAAGCCTGCGTGTCCTAGAGCTTCTGCTCTGCAACAGCAGAAGCCACCACGATGAGGAGCCTGGGCCCTGCAGCCCGAGAGTAGCCCCAGCTCGCTGCAGCCAGAGAAAACCCTCACAAAGCCCGCTGAGCGCAGCCAACATCGATAGTAAATAAATTGTTTTTAAAATGTTCTTCCACTTAAAACACGTGTAGTTAACTTCTAAGCGCTCTACTTATATCACTTCCTCCATTTTATTTTTTTTAGACAAAGTTAGAGGAATCCCTGGAAGCTATTTGTCAGCTTCACACCTGGGACAGGGCAGAGCTGGGGCTGTGGGCAGGAGACGCAGGCCAGTCTGTCTAGGTACAGCTCGTTGCCGTACCTTTACGGTCTCCGATCAGCCTTTCTCGGTGTGGATACACATCACACCATTGTGACAAATGTGCCAGGCGAGGAATTTCAAGCTGTGGCTTTTGCAGGATGCAGTTTAGGGTTTTTTCCGTGGAAGTCCCTAGATATGAGTTTGAAAAATACCCAGAATCAGCTCCGTGCCAGGAAAGGTAGTTGCCAAAAGCAGTCTGATTGAGACCGAAACTCCAGATGTCATCAACTTTGCAGACACACACAGTTTCGTGGTGAGTAGCAAGTGGCAGCTGAGGCTGCTGACTCACAGGCTGGGAGCCGAGGGGCTGGGGCTGTTTCTTCTAGAACGTTTTGTAAGCCTGCTGCCGCCTTGGCACTACCATGCAGGCGGGGCTGTCCTCAGGGTGGATGGTGGTCCTTCCACATCAGCAGGGGGGTGCTTCTTCATTCCAAACGTGCTCGGAGTTCAGCGAGCGCATCTTGCTTTGGAGTCTCCGGTTGACAGCTCAGAACCTCATCTTCCTTACAATTAGCCCATGGGGTCCGGACGTGGACTTGAAGAGGTGAAGTGATGAGTCTGACCTCCCATGAACTCTTTACCTCTCTGATGAGATGAATGCACAGAAACAGGAAGGAGATTTAGCCCAAATCACTGAATATTTCCCACTCGTATGGCTAACTGGTTATCTCAGCAAGGCACAGGGTTTCTTACAACAGAAGAGAGAGACTGCGGATGAGTCAGGATGAAACCAACCCAGGACTGAGAAGATAACTTAAAGACACGGCTGTCCAGCAGCTCCATCTTCTGAGTGGAAGTTCCAGCCAGACAGCGCGAACTCTTGTGTTCACTCGGGAGACAGCAAAGTCCAGCAAGTCTAAAGGATGGTGGGGTGGCCTTGTGGGGTTATTGGCCCAAGGCTTCTGGAAAGAAATGTTCTGAGGGAAGAAAGGCTTCTGACCAAGAACAGGACCTGCCATAAAGCCTGAGCATAAAATCAGAAGCCTGCTACCCATCCAAACTTGGAGAGGCGTGAAGAGCCCACGGCTGTGGTGTGGGAAACAGGATGTAGCACAAATGGGGATGGGTACTTTCACAGTTGAGGTGGCTGTTGGAGCACAGAATGAGGTCCTGCTAGAGGGTTTCATGCCGGGCAGTGGGGCTCTGAGGACAGCAGTGACCCTCCCATGGAGAGATGGAGCCAGAGCTGGCCAGGAGGGATACAAGACAGACAGATTACATGGGGTGTCCAAGAGAGGCGTGTTCTTGAGATTATGTGTGGCACCCCCTGTGTACTCACGCAAGGAACTGAGTTAGCGTGGCATGTGTCATAGGGCCAACGTGAGAATTAAATGAGAGAATAAGAAAAGCTTTGGTATTGTTATTGCTGTTTCATAATTTTAATTGTTATGTCAAATAAACCTCGGTTCTGAGATATGTATGGACAGAAGAACCTGGTGGGCTCCAATCCATGGGGTCACAAGAGTTGGGCATGACTGAGCGACTAACACACACACACATGCATGCATGCACGTGGACTCAGTCGTGTCCAGCTCTTTGCCAGCCCATGAACTGTAGCCTGCCAGACTCCTTTTGTCCATGGAATTTTCCAGGCAAGAATACTGGAGTGGGTTGCCATTTCCTACTCCAGGGAAATCTTCCCAACTCAGGGATCGAATCTGCAACTCTCGAGTCTTCTGCATTGGCAGGTGGATTCTTTACCACTGTGCCACCTGAGAAGCCCATCGAGTTGGGTCGTAAAGAAGGCTGAGAACCAAAGAACTGATGCTTTCAAACTGTGGTGTCTTGAGAGTCCCCGAACATCAAGGAGATCAAACCAGTCAATCCTAAAAGAAATCAACCCTGAACATTCATTGGAAGGACTGATGCTCAAACTGAAACTCCAATACTATGGCCACCTGATGTGAAGAGCTAACTCATTGGAAAAGACCTTGATGCTAGGAAAGACTGAGAGCAGGAGAAAAAGGGGACGACAGAGGATGAGATGGTTGGATGGCATCACTGACTCAATGGACATAAGTCTGAGCAAACTACGGGAGATAGTGAAGGACAGGGAAGGCTGGTGTGCTGCAGTCTATGGGGTTGCAAAGGGTCAGACACAACTTAGTGACTGACAACAATGTACTATTAATAATTTAATTAAATTATATAAATTACCAATGTTTGTGTGTAGTTAAGTGCTCAGTAGCTGCTACTTGCTATTGTTATTTTTATTATTATGATTATCAATGGAGATGATGGTACTAGAATAGCAGGAGTACTTTTAAGATGGGCTAGATGCCACTCGGTGGTAGATGGGGGTCAAAGATAGAAAAATACATTTTGATTACAATTACCATGATGCCTGTTTTTAATCCCTGGACTAAAAATGGAGCCTGGAACTCATGGTTAATATTGAAATGAATGTGTTGAACTCAGTCAAAGAGAAGGAGAGAGAGACTCAGAACAGGAACTTTCAGGCTCCAGTTTCCATCTTGGTTCAGCTGCAGGGCTTGGGTGCCCACCCTTCACTGCTGAGTTAGGTTTGGTCGTGGTCCAGATGAATATGAGACTCTCGGAGTAGACAGTAGGAGGCTGGAGATACTTGTCTAACATCCCCAACTGGTCGGCGTCAGCAGCCAGCAGAAGCACGGGAAAACTCCCATCTCTGACCAGATCCCTTCCTCCCGCACTGCTGTCTCAGGTGTGAGAACCCCCAGGGTCCTGGCTATCTGTGCTGATGGGGACGAGCATGGATACAAAGTGGGTTGGGATCTGGGCTCCCATCCATGTGGCTGGCTCTCAGAAGAAAGCCGTGGCCCAGCCCAGGGCAGAGACGCGGGGTGAGCAGGGGAACGGGTTTGGCCGAATGTGCTAAATTTAGAAGGGGACTTGGATGGCCCTCCGTGGCTCTTGACTGGTGCCCAAGCTCGGAGCGTGTTGGTGTTTCTCCTCTTCGGTTTCCCCGTGGGGTGGGGAAGCTGCCGCCCTCTCAGGTTCCTGAGGGTTCAGGCGCCGGCGCCAGCTTTATAAATACCCTCTCCCTTCCCCGGCAGTTCTGACCCCGGCCGATTGTCAGTGATTTCAGGGTTTCTCATGGAGCCTCTGCGCTTCAGTTCGCTGGGATGAGACTCCAGGGTGGTGGGCCGCCCCCAACCCTGGGGAGGGTCTGTGGCAGAGGCTCCGGCGGATGCCTCCTGGAGCTGCTTCCCTCCTCCCTGGGGCTTGCCAGGCAGTCAAAAGCCTTGTGGGGAATAACACTTTCCTTTGTCCCATTCAGATAAAACCGTTTGGAGGTTACTGCTGTGTCTTTATAGGGATGGGGGTGTGAAGACAAGGTTGGGCCGGGAGTGTTTGTAGATTGTGTGCCAGGCTTATGCCCGGCGATTTAATGCTGGTTGAAAACGTGAGCTGATAATGAGTGTTCTATGTGTGAAAGCTCCATGCAGCTGTTTTTATGTGGACTGTCTTATTTATTCACCCATGTGATCTTTTAACATCTGTACAGTGTTTCATGGCTGAGGCACCTGAGGATCTGAGAAGTAACAGGACTGACTCAAGTCACACTTCGCTTTCTTTCTTTCCACACGCGCCATGTTAAGAACCCCTATCATCTCTCATTTGTATTTAATAGCATCCTGGGCAATTAAGCAACGTAAAACGTTTTGAAGACATAGTGTAGTACGTGTGTGTGTATACATGCTCAGTCATGTCCGACTCTTTGTGACCCAATGGACTATAGCCCGCCAGGCTCCTCTGCCCATGGGATTCTCCAGGCAAGAACACTGGAGTGGGTTGACATTTCCTCCTCCAGGGGATCTTCCCGATCTAGGGATTGAACTCCCATCTCCTGCATTGCGGGCGGATTCTTTACTTCTGCACCAGCTGGGAAGCCCAAAGACATGTAGACCCAGGCTCAAATCACAGCACTGCCACTTGCTCTAAGGGTCCACAAATTCTTTAAATTTATCTGAGCCTCAGTTTTCTTACCTGTCAAATGGGAAGGAGAGTAGAGTCACTGTGAGGACCAACTGAGACTGTGTAAAACAACTTGGGAAAGAGTGGGCCCTGAATCAGTGATAATGAATAATAGTAATAATAATAAAATGTTAATTCAGTTGGTCCTCCCTATGTGTTAGGCTATACTGTGCACATTATATTTTTTTATTTACTGCTCTCAACCATCTTAGGAAGACATACTTCATTAACCTCAGTTTTCAAAAGATCTGAGGGTTAAAGAGGCCAAATGACCTGCCCATGGTCTCATAGCTAGTAAATGGTAGAGTGTGGATTTGAATCCAGAGAGACTCAGAGTCCATATTCTTACCTCATATATACTGCCTTTGTCATCATTAGCATCATCATTTATCATCACCATCATTGTCATTCACCATCACTATCATTCTCCATCACCGTTATCACCATTGTCAATATCCTCACCACCATCATCACCATCACACATTATCACTGTCATCAACATGTTTCCACCATCATCACCATCACCACAGTCATCATCACAATCCTCATCAGCATCTCTATGATGATGTCATGGTTATCATTATTCCTAACTGTGTCTGTCAGCTCTGGAGCTCCTCCTGGATGGGGATGGGACCCATATGAGCAGTAGGATCTCAGCACATGTCTGTGGATTGGAAACATGAATGGGATTACCCTTCATGAGCTCAGCTCTTTCAAGAGGATTCTCATCCATGTGTCTAGAGCCGTTGAGGACTAGTGCATCTCAAACCTGAAATTCCTGTGGAAGGGAGCTCTGAGAAGCACATTGTTGGCAAAAACGCTCAGAGGCTGAGGATTCTCTGTTTTCCCTGCACTGTCCAACCAATATGGAAGCCACTGGAGACTGAATTTTAAGTCAATTATTTAAAATAAAATAAAATGGAAAATTGAGTTCCACAGTTATGCTAGTCACATTTCGTCACTTGTGGCTGGTGGCTACCATATTGGATATACAGCCATTGACCGTTTAGTGTCTCATTGCTAAAAGTTCTCTTAGTGCTGTCCTAGAAGGTCCTGATTCTCAGTCCCCATGTGCCCTCTGCCTACATTAATCTTTTCAGATAAGGAGCTGGTCTCGGACTTGGAGCCTGAGCTCACTGTGGCCAACACACGCCAGCGGGATGGGGAGAGGAGCCAGAGAGTTTCCTGGTGAACTCTTCAGTCTTGCCACCGTCTTGCCTACGCTCACTGGGCTTAAGGTGAGGAGGTCAGAATCACCGGCATTGGAGTCAGGGCTCAGATCTCCATTCTTCAGCTGTGTAACTTTGAGAAAATTAATAACCCTCCCTGGGCCTCAGTTCCCCAACCGTGAAATGTGTATGCCACGACTTCACAGGGACTTTCGGGAAACCTGGAAGAGCTATGTCAAAGGCACTTGCACACAACAGGTTATGAAGTGCTAGTTCTCTTCCCCTCCATCAGAGGGAAGGCCAGGGTGGGCGAGGCTCAAAGCCAGGTGACTTTACAAAGTGCAGGGAAGTTCCCCTGCCCTCACCTCAGCCTGCTTCTCTAGACCTCCTTAGTCCTGCTTGGAATGTTATATATTTGGGCATTTGGTGAGACAGACAATTGTTACCTTTTGCTACCATCACCAGTAAATAAAATACAAGGCTTTCCCCAAAGGAAGCCTTGCACAGGGGACTTAGTAAAGAGTTCTGGCAGCCCCAGGAATGACTCCCTTCACCCACTCAATGCTCCTCTCCTCTCACCTGCCACCTTCAGTTCCCCCTACTCGCCCACAAGGCCTCATTTCCCTACAAAAAAATCAGCACCTCTGTGGCTATGAATTTCAAATTCACTAGTAGCAATCACACTCATAGCTACTGTTTGTTGAGGTCCTCGATGTGCTGGGCACTGTTCAAAGGTGTTTACATACAGTATCATGAAAACCCTCTGATGGGCTATATCAGCCCATTTTACAGATGAGGAAACTGAGGTCCAGAGAGTTTCACTAGCACACCCATAACCTGTTGCATGGCAGGTGAAAAATGGCAGAGCAGGGCATTGAATTCAGGTCCACAGGAAGCTGAAGTCTCTGCTATTCCCACCATTTCCCATTTCCCATGGGGTCAAGAAGATGCTTATGTAAGAGTGACCGGCATAGAGTTTTAAAACCATGACAGTCCAGCTTGGAGGGGAGAGCTCAGGCTTTGTGGCACCAGTTCAGCTTTGAGATCTGGCTCTGTGTTGACTGCCAGGACAATCATGGCCAAGCTGCCCCCTTTCATTAATGAAAACTGCTTTAAATTTCAGTTTCCCTAACTGTAAAATGAGGATGGTGATTAAACCTCATAGTGCTGTTTTGAGGATTCAGGGATCGCGAGCTGTGTTTGACAAAGTGTTTGACCTGCAGTGGATGTTTGGAGCGCATTAGAAGAGTCTGCCCTTGCAGGCTTCTCCCCGTCCTGGCCAAGAGTTTCTCACCCTCAGTGCTCCTGACCCTCTGAGCGGACAGTTCTTTGGTGCGGAGGCCGTCCATGTTAGAGGATGTTTACCAGCATCCTTTGCCTCTACCCGCTAAGTGCCAGTTGGAACAACCCAAAAGGCTTTGCTAAAACTGTCCCTGGAGGGGCAGAATCCCCTCTCACAACCTCGGGGACACCCGCTGGAGCACCAACTCCCAGTGCCATGCCAGACGGGAGGCTGCGATCAGCCTGGGGTGGCCGTCGCTGGCGCCTTTTGAGAATTGGCACCAGGCTCACTTTTTCAGCCGGCAATTATCTGAACAGAAGTGTTCTAATTGCCTGTAGATCAGGTTTCCTCTGGGGGTCATTTCTTTGAAGGCTCCTGTTGCTGTTTATTTATACTCATCCCCATAAAATGCATGTGCTCAGCTGCAGGGGGTATTAATGATGGGAGGGTCGCTCCAGACGGTGCCCAGGGAGGCGCCTGAAGATCTATCCTCCAGAGGTTTCTTGTTTGCTGGATCTGCCTGGCAGGGCCCTGGTGGGAGTGAGGTGGGGAGTGTGTGTGCGTATGTGTGTGTGTCCATGCACCAAGAGCGGGTGTTCGTTGCCTCTCTGAGTTAGCACTTATAATAACACTAATACCTCCCCCAAGGAAGCTTCTGCCCTCACATCTGGCCACCAGACTGGGCCTCTGCCAGTCTGGACTTCCTGAACCCATCACAGGCCCCTGTGGCTTCCAGTTTGACTCCTGGGGGTGATACTGAGCCCCAAAGCTAACCCAGCTGGTTATCCCCCTGGAGGGGAACTAATGAAGTAATGAGGATGCCATACATGTGCAGGGCTCTGTTATTAGCGACAAGCTTTCTCACGGTGATCGTCACAATGAGGATATTAAATAAACAGCCTTTTCTGAGCACTGACTGTGTACCAACCATGGCACTGTCCATTCCTTCATTCATTCACTCACTCATTCACTCACACAGACATTGAAACAGACACGTTTTGAGTGCCACTAACCCCAGGCATCATTATAATGCCAGAACAGCGAGAACTAATCAGATAGGCAGTTAGCTCCCATGGAGCTGACAATTTGGGGAAGGTGGAGGGGAGTCAGAAGCTTCTCCTCCCATGCAATTATACCATTGTAAGCAAAAAATAAATGAACAGGATTATTTCAGTTACTGATAAATGCTCAAAAGGAAGTAAAACTGAGGAAGAGGGCAGAAATTTGCTAAGACGAGAGGGGCCTCTTGAACAGGACGGGGTCATCAGAGGAGACCTTGGGCCAGGCCCTTGATGACAAATGATGGGAGTGTTCTTGGAAGAGAAACAGCAGAACAAATGCCTTGAGGTGGCAACAAGCTGGAATTACTCATGGGGCAGAAAGGTGTCCCAGGAGGCTAGAGCCAGGAGAGGGAGGAGGTGGTTGGCGAGACTGGCAGGGGCCAGAAGTCAAAGAATGTCTTTGGCCACAAAATTCGAGTCTAAGTATTGGGTTGGCCAAAAAGTTCACTCTTACTTTGGACTGATTACTCCATTTCTGCCCCACAAACAGCCTGATGAGGGCATCTTATTGTCCCCATTTTACAGTTAGGAAAATTGAGGCTGAGAAGTGGGGCCACCTGATCAAGACTCCACGGGTGGGAGGTGGGTTGGGGACCCAGGTCTGCGTGACTCCAAAGCCACTGCTCCTAATGTCTCCCCACCCAACCCCAGCAGCACGTTGCGCAGCAGTGAGGCTTTAGTTGAGTGGGTTATGTATTCGACCTAGTTCTCACCTTCCATACCACAAGCCGCTGGGAGACTGGGGGCTGTCATCTTGTGAGGCCTTTTCCCGTTGACGCCCTAGATTGGGGACTGGCTGTGACCCTGACGCCCCCACAGGCTCAGGGTGCTGTCATGCAGACAGGAAGGAGCTTGGATAAGAGTCGGTGTGGTTGCGCTCCATTGTGTGAGGTCGGAGGCAGACGGAGACAAAATCCCATCTTCTCCTCCAGCTAAGCAGAACTCTTCCCCACCCCACCCCAGCCGTGGGGGCACCTTCTCGGCTTTGGGGGTGGCTGCAGGGCCAGTGGAGGCACCCCCATGAGCTGGGGCCCTGAGAGCCCAGGTCCCCAGGCTTCCAGCCCGATTTGTGCCTCCAGGCTATTAGCGTCTTCCAAGGGCTGGAACTGAGAAGGGCAAAGCCAACGATTCTTCACGGTGAAAGGTGTACCCTCCTTAAAAAGACCCCTTGCCCTCCCTTCCTTTACTTCCTTCCCTCTCCCCCTCCTCCCTCTCTTCCTCCCTCCTCTTTCTCCTTCATCTCCCCTCCTCCCCTCCCTTAGGCACTGGGGCACACAGTGGGGCAGGAAGCTGACCTCATCGCTGCCATCCTGAGGCTGAGGGCCCAGCCCAGTGATTCTCCTTCCCCTTGGGAAGCCACAATCCTGGAGGAACGGAATTGGAATAGGTGGGAGGTGGGGGTTATGGTCGAGTGGCGGGGAGTCAGCCTTCTGCAGTTTTGGAAATGTCTCTAGTTGATTCTAACTCCCAGGGGGGCACTGAGAAGTCCTGGTCTGGAAGTCTCATGGATTAACCCAGAAACTCTCTAAGTAGCACAGAACTGCAACCCTGAAGCGCTCTGGGGGTGAGGAGTGCAGTCCAGAGGGGTTATTTGGGAGGTTGGATTTGGCTCAGGAAGTTGAGAAAGGCTTCCTAGATGAAGTGACTTTGGGTTGAGTTCTGAAGGGCAGATGGTAGGAGTGAACAAGGTAAAGAGGTGAGGGGAAAGGGTGTGCAAAGTCCCTGCGGCAAGCAGGAATGAGGTAAGGACACTGACCAGGCACTCGGAAGAAGGGGTGGGTCTGGAGTTGTGAGGAGGGCTAGGAGGGGAGGAGAAAGGGGGGAGAGACTTCGGGTAGGGGGGTGGGCTCAAGGTGAGGAGGGGTGGGGCAGAGGGGCAGGGGCACACCACTCTGGCTTCTGGGCCCATCAGCACGGGGCAGAAGCTTTGTCTTCATCCAGAGATCAAAGGGAAAGTGTGGAGGTGTTGAGCAAGGGCTGGCACGCCCACACTCACAAATTTGCCATGGGCTGTGCACGGAATGTGCAAAGAGGGAGTTCCAGGGTGCATCTTGGGGAGACCAGTCAGCAAGTCGCGCCCCAGTCCAGAACGGAGGCCAGGGACAAGGGATCAAGGTATTAGCAGTTAGGAAAAGTGGCCAGGCGCCAGACACTAAGTCACTTGGTTGGATTCTGCGCCAGCCAGTTCAAACCCAGTTCAACAGCACAGCGCCCATGTGGCAAGTCATTCTGAGCACAGGTGTCCCCCTCACGGATGCGTGACATCATTTTTGTGGGTCACAACCAGCATTTGTAAAAAAAATATATATATATGTATATACACACACATATATTTGTGTGTGTGTGTGTGGAAAAGGAATGGAATGGAATAAAGTCCAGCACAGGCAGAGAGCTGCAGGTGGTAAGGGTGAGGATTACTTCATGCAGATGTGTTCTGTTTTATGTTTGGATCTACCAGGGTGTGATGTGGCCAGTCGTGGCCAAACAGGTTTCGAGAATGCTGCTCTGGGAGGTTTGAGGGTTCCCCCTCCACCCCCTCTCTCCCTCTGAGCCCGGATCCCCGTAAATGAGTCACAGGAGAGACCGTCCCTCACCCTCTGAGCACCTCATGCTTTCTCGTAATGCAGTGTTGTGAACTGGGGGCCAGAGGCCCAGGTGTATGCCCTGAACCTCCATGGCAGGAATGTCCAGGGCTGAGGGGATGGCCACATGAGTCCCACATGACTCGGGGTCCAGCTCAGTCCAGACCCCTGCTGGCTGAGAGCTCGGGGCTCCCCCCCACCCATCCTTCCCCATCTGATCTGCCCCAGGGTTCAGTGCTGCCGGCCCCTGCTGATAAGTCCAAGTCCCCGTTGCCCCAGCATCAGCCGCCCGTCCCTGGCTGCGAGGCAGGAATAGGGCTGCAGAGATGAGAGGCCTTTAATTGGTTTGATGTAAGACTTTGTCTGCAGATGGTGTGCATTGCCAGGGAGGCCTGGCTTGGCCTGGCCCCTGAGAATGCTCCCCCACACATCCCACAGCCCCGATCCTGGAGGGCAGGAAGGTGAGGGGCCACTTATGCATCATGCCCTGGCCACCCTCTTCCTGGGCCCAGGGAGGGAACAGAGAGTGCTGGGCTTCCAAGTCCCCTCTGCTTGGTTCCGAGTCCCAGCTGTGGACCTTCAGACAGCTTAATGCCCACGTGGTTTGCACATGGCTGGCCAGCTTTCCCAACACTGCCTACTAATATGAGGAGCCTGGATGCCTCTCTGAGACTTCTGTTTTCGTTAAGATACAGGACTTCTCAGGTGGCTCAGTGGTAAAGAAGCGGCCTGCCAATGCAGCAGACATAAGAGACTTGGGTTTCTTTCCCGGGTCGGGAAGATCCCCTGGAGGAGGAAATGGCAGCCTACCCCAGTATTCTTGTCTGGGACATCCCACAGACAGAGGAAACTGGGGGACTACAGTCCGTGGGGTTGCAAAGAGTCAGACACGGCTAAAGTGACTAAACACGCACTCACACATAGTTCACATTTACATACAAGTCACCCTCTATAATTCAGTTGTACAGCTATCACCACTAGTTCCAGAACGCTATCCTCACTTCAAAAAAAGAGACCCTGCACCCTTGAGTACCATCACCTCACCTCTGCCCCCATCTGTGTCAATCCCTAATCTACTTTCTGCCATCTCTGTCTTACCTTTGCTCCTGGATAAGCAGGTTTAATCTTCCCTTAGAGCTATTTTTCATTATTTGTTCAACATTTGAACCTCCTTCCCATATGTGTGAAATTCCATAGGTTTATTGTCAGAAGCCTTCTTCTTCTTTTTTTTAGATTTATTTATTTTTGGCTGCACTGGGTCTTCACTGCAGCCCGTGGACTTTCTTTCCTTCCAGGAAGCAGGAGCTACTCTCTGTTGCAGTGCATGGGCTTCTCATGGTGGTGGTTTTCTTATTGCAGAGCACAGGCTTTAGGTGCTGAGGCTCTAGAGCGCTGGCTCAGTAGTTCTGGCACATGGGTTTAATCGCTCTACGACATGTGGGATCTTCCTGGACCAGGGATCGAACCCGTGTCCCTTACATTCAGTTCAGTCACGCAGTCATGTCCAACTCTTTGTGACCCCATGGACTGCAGCACACCAGGCTCCCCTGTCCATCACCAACTCCCGGAGCTTGCTCAAATTCATGTCCACTGAGTTGGTGATGCCATCCAACCATCTCATCCTCTGTCGTCCTCTTCTCCTCCTGCCTTCAATCTTTCCCAGCATCAGGGTCTTTTCCAATCAGTCAGTTATTTGCATCAGGTGGCCAAAGTATTGGCGTTTTAGCTCCAGCATCAGTCCTTCCAATGAACACTCAGGATTGATTTCCTTTAGGATGGACTGGTTGGATCTCCTTGCAGTCCCAGGGACCCTCAAGAGTCTTCTCCAGCACCACAGTTTGAAAGCGTCAATTCTTTGGCGCTCAGCTTTCTTTATAGTCCAACTCTCACATCCATACATGGCTACTGGAAAAACCATATCTTTGACTGGACAGACCTTTGTTGGCAAAGTAATGTCTCTGCTTTTTAATATGCTATCTAGGTTGGTCATAACTTTTCTTCCAAGGAGTAAATGTCTTTTAAATTTCATGCTGCAGTGATTTTGGAGCCCCCAAAATAAAGTCTCTCACTGTTTCCATTGTTTCCCCATCCATTTGCCATGAAGTGATGGGACCAGTTGCCATGATTTTAGTTTTTTGAATGTTGAGTTTTAAGCCAGCTTTTTCACTCTCCTCTTTCACTTTCATCAAGAGGCTATTTAGGTTCCCTTACATTGTCAGGCAGATTCTCCCATTGGACACCAGGAAAGCCCAGCCCTCTCTCTACTAAAGCTTTAAAAAAAGCTGAATGTATGCTTTCCCAGATTCCCTTGCCGCTGGATCCCTGATGTGGGAGGCTTAGCCAATGATTTTAGCCAATCATTAACTGGTGATTCAATGATCAACCAGTTAATCTTAACCAGTCTGGAGTCAGTGGCCCCAGAAGTCAGAGGCAGTGGGGAGTCTCTTCTGGTAGTTGTGCTGGCCCCAGTGGTCATGTCCAAGGCCTGTGGGCAGCTGTGGCGACGGGGCCGTGGCCGTGGGCCGTGCTCAGCGGCACTAGTGTCCTCACCAGGCTGGTTGGGGTTCTGCCTATGGTTCTGACTGTCAGACTCCCCATTCCTGGCCATTGTTTCAGCTGGGTCCTACAGCCTTCCTGGCTCCTGTGTCAACTAGACCCTCTCTTTAAAATAGATTCCCTTTCAGCTAAAACCATCTCAAGTTTGTTTCCATGCTTGCAACTGAGAACCCTATCTCAGTTTAATGAGACAGGTTTTGTAAGACTAAAGTCATAACCAGACAGCTTTGTAGAGGTTTTCCCCCAGAACACTGCATTTGGAGGGTGCCACATTTTAAAGACTGGCCCCAGACTGGCCCTCCCTCCTTCCGTGTTCTTTCTTATTCCTGCTGCAGTGCAGTGGTGAGCAGGCTTCCTTTGGGCCCATCCCCTTAGTAGCAAGTGAGCAGAGATGGAGATCGAGACTCAAGATCAAAGGTGTTAAGTGTTCACCTGGGGGTCCCTCAGTCGGGGAGGAGGCCAGGTCTCTCCTCATCCTCTCTGAATCTCGTTTAGAAATTGAGTTTCTGGTTCTGGCTGCTTGTCTCTGTTACGGGTTGAACTGAGTTTCCCCCAAAGATACATTGAAGTACTAGCCCCACAGCGTAAGAATGGGAGCTTATTGGATAATGGGTTTCCCTGGAGGCTCAGACAGTAAAGAATCCCCCTGCAATGCGGGAGACCCAGGTTCGATCCCTGGGTTGGGAAGGTCCCCTGGCGAAGGGCATGGCAACCCACTCCAGTACTCTTGCCTGGAGAATCCCGTGGACGGAGGAGACTGGCAGGCCGCAGTCCATAGTGTTACAGAGTCAGACACGACTTAGCGACTGAACAACAACAGGAAGTTAAACCACAGTTTGAACCCAAATCCCTGGCAAAAGTTCGGCTTGAGAATCCAGCCCTTGAGGCAGGTGGAACTGGGCGTGGGCTTAATTCATCACTGCAAGACATGTGGGTCGAGATCAACCATTCACTTTCTTGGAGTCTCCATTTCCTCACCTGTGAATCAGAGATGAACGGAACTCTTTCAGAGACTGTTAAACACTGGGACTTCCGTGGCAGTCGTCTCCCAGTGCAGGGGGCGTGGGCTCAATCCCTGATTGGAGAACTAAGATCCTGCATGCCAAAAAAAAAAAAAAAAAAGACTGTTAAGCGTTGAACATAGTACCTGGCACATAAGTGGTAACAACTAATGTTACCCAAGTGCTCCTTGTCATTCTGAGACTCCTATGATCTCTTCCTGTTGAGGGGATGACGTCAAAGCCTGCTCTTCGGATACAGATCGATGCCACGGATTATTCACAAACAATGAATTTTCTTTTCAGAAGAGAGGATAACTCCGTGCATGCTACGTGCCCCCCAGCCTGCACCATCTTTTTAGTATGTTTTCGTACTTCTGAGCTTATTTGCAGGAAGACCCCGTTTTTCAGGAAGGGTGGATGCTAACACGTCGGCGGGGGGGCCTGTGGCCCAAGGACAGAGCCCTGCTCCCCGCCAGCCAGGCAGGGTTGAGCAGTGCACAGGTGGCTCAGAACGGCTGGTGGGCAATCTGGCCTCCGATCTGGGGAAGCTGGGCGCAGCGGGTGGCTTTAATATCCGCTCTCCGTGGCTTCATCTCCTCTTGAGATGGCTGCTGATTGTGGCACAGCAAAGCTGGAGTGACGGAGGGGGTGGCTCGGCGGTGCCTGGTTATTTCATTCAAAGGCTACTGTAAGCCCCTTCAGGGAGAGATGGCGTGAGTCAAGGTATTTCAAGAGTTCAGGACTCCAGGATGACTACTGTTCCTTCCAACCCTGGGGATCTCATGATTCGAGGCTTGTGGCCCCGCAGGAGGGCCATCCTGACTGCAGACATGGGAACAAATTTAACAGGTGCGTGTACCTCCCGGGTGCTGGGCGGTTTATAGGACAGTTACCCATGACCCTTGTCTGAGGGCAGTTTCCTTAGAAGTGGGCCCTGCCCGAGGATTCCTGGGCGTGGGACTAGTTCAGGAGCAGGGCAGGGCAGAGGACGGAGGCCAGCGGAGCTGTGATTTCAGGCCGAGACCCATGCAAGGAAGCTGTAGGCTGCTCCCGCAGGGGCCTCTGAATGGTACCCTGTACCTACACCCCATCCCCAGCACCCACTGGCTGAGGGCCCCTGTGGGCTGGCGCTGCCAGAAACCTGTTTGCATCAGGTGCTGTGGAATCCTCGATTCTCTGAGTGGAAGGATCATCTGAGTACAGAATGGAGTCTGGACCTGGGAAAGGTCCCTGTGTGTAAAAACTGAAAGATGGGCTTCATAAGGAGCCCAGGCAATAGGGGGAGTGGGGCGTTTCCTTCCTCACGGGTGGCGGTCGTACCCAGCACGGGAAGGGATGGTGGTGACAGATGAGGGAGTGGTCCCAGAGGTTATCTGTGATGTTCGGAGCCCTGTGGCCCTGGTAGGAGCATCAAGGAGGTTGGAGCAGTGAAGGGGAAGGTCATGAAGATGCCGCCTTAAAACTGCTGGCCTGACTCACGGGCAGCTGCGGTGCCCCAGGGACCCCCCAATGCCTGTGTGTGAAACCTGGCTGGGGAATCAGCTTGGCCTGGATTTTCCAGGTCATCTCCTTCCTCTTTTTTTGGGGGGAGGTGGTCAGGACTGGGGCATAAGTTGACTGCTATTTGGCATCCTTTTCCTTCTCTCTCTTGCTCTTACTATGAGCCCAGGCTTCGGGTGGCCTAAGGTTGGCAGTGGAGGGAGATTTCAAGAGGAGAATAAGGGTGGGCTGGCAGTGTTCATACACTCCCATCCTAACCCCTCTCCTGGGGACACTTGTTGGGCGAAACATAGGTTTCCTCATCCAACTCCAGTGGGAAGAACACAGGGCCCTGGGAGTCTTTCTAAACTCAGAAGCTGATTCAGCAGGTCTGGGGTGAGGCCCCGAAGGGCCGTTGTGTGCAAGCATGGTGGGGTGGCGAATAGCAAGGGGGTGCAGAATGGAACCCCCTGCCCCCCGCCCCGCCCCAGCTTCGTGGAGAGCGAGCAGCTTTACTCATTACTATGCGTGAACGAAGGTCCGTCCCTAAAGCGGGGTCGGAAGACTGCTGACCTAGAATGTGCCTCACTTTACACACTTTTTGCCCAGGTTGCTCTTTATCTCTCCCTAACTTTGTAAACTCCTGTTGGGCCTTCAGCCTCCAGCTCAGGGATATTTGCTTGTAAGCCGCTTTCCTCAAACACCAAGCCTCGGTCAGTTCTTTATCTGCGTGGCGTTGGCACCGGCCCTCACGCATACTTCTTTGGTCGCTATCATCTCACTATGTCGAAAGTGCATTCTTTGCACACCTCTCTCCTTTCTACGCCCAGAGCTCTTTGAGGGAGGGGATGACGTCACTCCTGTCCCCCGCTGGGCAGCCTGTTCCGGTTTCCATGCTGAACCGGGCACCACCGGGGTCCTGGTTCCCTGACTAAGAAGCACACTGCCTTTCAGTTCTCAGATGGAGCCGGTGTTTTTTATTCATTTGCAATTTCATAAATGGTTATTCATCTCCACCTGCATCTCCCGGAAATTACCTGGCTTGGGCAAGAGCAGGTAAACACGTTTAGATAACATCCTCTTTCCCGTCCTCCTGACATCACAGTGTTGTGTGTGCTTTTTTCTTTTTCCTTTCCTGGAGACACTAGATTTTCACGTTCCCCCTCTTTCCCTGAGATACGATCAAATACCCAGTCGAAAGGTTCAGGGTTTGTGAACAACTTAAAGTTCGTGTTGGATAAAAGATCTGGCTGACAGCACCGCTCGGGGCATTGTAATCTGATGAGGCTGGCGCCAGCCCATTCCTGGGAGGTCTGGCACTTGCTGACACAGGCCTCCCATCCGCGCTTCACAGAGGGTGCAGCTGTGAATACTGGACCTATGCTGAGAAGCTGGGCCTTCTGCTCTCCTGGCATTGATGGGGAGGCCCCAGTATTTCCTGGGAGCCATTCAGGAAGCAGGAAGTTGTGCGGGAACAGATGCAGAAGGAGGCCTGTGGCACTCGGTGAGCTGCTTTAATTCATCCTGTAATCTGAATTGAGATGTTCTAAAGCTTCTAATTGGCACTAGTGGTAAAGAACCTGCCTGCCAAAGCAGGAGATGTAAGAGACACGGGTTCAAACCCTGGGTTGGGAAGATGCCCTGGAGGAGGGCATGGCAACCCACTCCAGTATTCTTGCCTGGAGCACCCCCAAAGATAGAGGAGTCCCCGGGCTACAAGTCCATAGGGTCACAAAGAGTTAGACATGATTGAAGTGACTTAGCATGCAAGTGCAAATCTTCTAATTGGTCAGAATCCTGTCTTGAGTATTGTTGAAGGATAAGGATGTGCACTTCAGAGGTGCTCAATAACTTGGTGAGCCCCTTTTCAACCAGTCCCATGATCCAGGGAACAGTATTTCTAAAATAGGGCCTGGGTGGGAATAGAGATCTTCACTATTTACCCTAAGGACTGAGTATCCATCCTGTGCCAGAGTTTCAGCCAGGTGCTGGGGTAGGGGTAAGGACAAGGCAGAGTCTGCATCCTTGAGCCTCACAGACTGCCAAATGCACAATGTCTCTTGACTGGACTGTTGAGGCAATGCAGCCAGTTAATACGGATCAGAAAATCGGTCTGATGGATTGAACTGATCCATCAATCCAGATTGAATAAGAAAGCTGGTGATGTGCGTCCCCAGGGTAGGGAGAGGGAAGGAAAGAACGGTTCAAACAGGTTACACGTGAGGAAGGTATGGGAGGGGGATTAAGCATAGTACGGATTGGCTTTATTGTAGACATACTGGGAGGGGTAAAACATAGGCTTGGTCAGCATATTAAACAGTAGATGCCTTCTTTTTTTCTTTATTTTTGATTGGAGGGTAATTGCTTTATAATATTGTGTTGGCTCTGCCACACGGCATCGTGAATCAGCCACAAGTACACATGTCCCCTGCCTCCTGAAGCTGCCCCCGCGCCTCTAGGCTGTCACAGAGCGCCAGGCTGAGCTCCTGCGCCCCTGTAGCGGCCTCCCACTAGCGGTGTGTTTTACACATGGTAGTGATGTGTGTCCATGCTACTCTCTCAGTTAGCCCCACCTTCCCCCCGCCGCGGTGTCCAAAGTCTGTTCTCTGTGTCTGCGTCTCTATTCCTGCCCTGAAAATAGGTTCTTTGGTACCATTTTTCTAGATTCCATATGTATGCATTAATATACAAAATTTGTTCTTCTCTTTCTGACTTACTTCACTCTGTATAACAGGCTCTCGGTTCCTCCACCTCACTAGAACTGACTCAAATGCATCTCCCAGTGGGGAGATTGGTCCTAAGAGCAGTCCCTGATACAATGACATTGCATGAATGGAGTGGTGGTTTGACATCCTGGAGACCCAGATGGATGGTTGATTGCTGGAGTCTGATGAATACTGTCAAATGTCGACATTGTGACACTGATCATATCTCTAATGATGATATAATTGCTGTGATGGTCATCTCCCGGCACTTGCTGCTTCTCTAGAGAGTACTGATGATCATAGCAGCTCCCCTTTGTTGAACATCCCCTCAGTATCAAGGGTGTTATGTAGTTTCTTCTTGTCTCCTGACAACCTACATTGTAGGAATTATGGCCTCTATGTATTTTCAGGTAAGGATGCTGAGGCTCGGGCTTCCTTGCTGGCTCACACAGTGAAGCATCTGCCTGCAACGCAGGAGACCACTCCGGTGCAGGAGACCCAGGTTCGATCCCTTGGACAGAAAGATCCCCTGGAGGAGGGCCTGGCAACCACCTCCAGTATTCTTGCCTGGAGAGTCCCATGGCCAGAGAAGCCTGACAGGGGGTCACAAAGAGTCGGGCATGACTTAGAATCTAAACAACAGCAACCAGCTCAGGTTCAGAGAAGTTGAGGATCCTGCTAATAAGTAAGTAGTAGAGTCAGACTATCGGTCTTATGATCTTTCAACTGCACCATATTTATATCTCATGGGGTTAAGCTGACCAGAGAAAGAGACTTTGAAAGTCATTTCTGCCTATAGCAGGAATGTTCGTGGTTGAGGGTATCAAGAGAGGCAGTCCTGAGGCCATGTATTATGAAGGGAAGAAGGAGTGGAGGTTTCCAAAATCAGAACCCAGGAGGAAGTCTTTCTTTCTATGTCCAAGACGTGCCTGAGCACGTCTAACCCTCTAGGTTAAATCTTGCCGAAGAAATATAGAGCAAAGTGTTATTAATACTAACCTAAAATATTCAAGTTCCTAAAAATAATCCAGGCTTCCCTGGGGATGCCAGAGTGTCCATTATTAGAGATGGTTTCATATTAGGGGGGCAGTCCAGACCCATGATACCCAGGATTTGAAATACTGGTTTGTCTTTTGTAAGACTCCTGATTGGAGGTGTTACCATCACTCTGAAAGTTCTGCTGTGGCCCAAAACATGATCTACTTTTTCTTAAAACAGGAACTGTAAGACCAAATATTGGTTGATTGACTACCTATTGCTGTATTATTCAAGGGCATATATTATTACACATTTTCTAAATGCAGAAGAATAAGGGTATTTCCCCCCATGTCAAAGACATATTGGGGATTGTGATTTATTGAAGGCCAAGAAAGGAGTGGGGAAGAATCCAAGTCTTAATCTATGGCAATTTTTGCTTTTGAAGAGGTAAAAAAAAGTGAAATTTTGCTCAGTCATGTTTGACTCTTTGCGACCTTATGGACTGTGGCCTACCAGGCTCCTCTGTCCGTGGGATTCTTCAGGCAAGCATACTGAAGTAGGTTGCCATGCCCTTCTCTAGGGGATCTTTCTGACCCAGGCATCGAACCTGGGTCTCCTACACTGCAGGCAGATTCTTTACTATCTGATCCACCAGATCTACCCCTTTGAAGAGGTGATCTAGCTCAAAAGTCAGAGTATACACAGGAAAGTGGCTTTGAGAGGCAGGCACTCGCTGGATCTTTGGGCAGGTTCCTGGCCATCCTCTTCTGAAATGGGCTGGCTGTTCAGTGATGAAAATTTGGGAGCTTGTCATGCTAATGATGTGTAAATGCATTTTAGCTATTTTATTAAGCTGGTCTGCCCAGGTTCATTCTCATTAATATTGATGGTTGGGATATGTTCCTCCAGAGAGTCTGTGAATAGCTCTCCTATTGTTCAGATAAAATTTATAGCAAGTTGGACTAAAGGGAGGCCCCAGTGAGTCCAGGCTTGTACTTCTCACAGGAAATGAAAACTCTATCCATGGTTTTGTATGGGTGTGGACCTTGAGTCTATAGATACAGATGTCTTGTAATATTTTTTTTAATGAGCTAATTTACTCTGCTGTTAGGAATCCAAGGGGAATGTGAGTTTCTCTGCTGAGGCAGAGAGACATGGTACAGATTTCCTAATATCACACCCTTCTCCACGGTCACTGGGTTTGGCAAATTCTCTACCACAGTCTCTGCCTCCAGCAAAGGGTGACAGTTTCCCTTGGATGCAAAAGTGCAGGCAGGACTGCAGAGAGCTCCCTGCCCGGCGGAATGGAGGGAGGTTTTTGCTCAGAAGAGCCCACACTGAGTCCTGGCACTGAAAGCGGTGTCACCTGCCCCTGCCAGAGGTTTCCCACTGCTGCATCTCAAATGGGGCTTGAAATTTCTGGCCTGGCCCGGAGGGAGGAAGTGGCTTTTCCACTCAGCCGTGCATCTGCTGTTGAGTTCTGGGTGGGCTGGGAAACGATGGTGGAGGACAGATTTGGGAATTGCAATCAAACGTTGCCTCTGGTACATTGTATAACAGTGAGATAATCTCTACCTCCTCAAAACAATTTTTTTCTGGAAGTTATGGAGGGGGGTCTCACAAGAGCATGAACCCTCTGATGAGATCATGAGCCCCAATTCCAAAAAAGTGAAAAGTGAAGTGAAAGTGTCAGTCGCTTAGTCGTGTCCGACTCCTTGTGGCCCCATGGACCGTAGCCCACTAGGCTCCTCTGTTCATGGGATTCTCCAGGCAGGAATATTGGAGTGGGTAACCATTCCCTTCTCCAGATCTTCCCGACCCAGGGATCGAACCCCAGTCTCTCACACTGCAGGCAGATTCTTTACCATCTGAACCACCAGGGAAGCCCATAGCATGACCAGTTCAGTACAAATGCAGATATTCGATTCCTGACAGACATTGCACACGTGGCTCAGGTGGAACCTTCACCTGTAACACCACAGACTCAGATAGGCGCCGCCAATGATCCTCTCCGTCAATAGTGCATCTCCTTGCTGCTCGGCTTCTCACGAGATGTTCTTATGGTGGAGATGGTCAGCACAGGTAGGAGTGTCCTCTGGACCACTGGGTATTATTATGGTACCCAGGCCTCTTTGGGTTGAAGGGTGAGGTTGGGTCCATGGTAGTATGTCTGGTCTCTGAGTCATGACAGAAGGAAGGGGAAGCAGTCACCTGTGATGAAGACCTGCTCTAGGCCTGAATTTCCTCTATTCTTACACACAGCCCCTGGGTCCAATCAGGAGGGGCTCAAGGGGGATGGGGAGCAGATGGCATGGGGACTCAAGGGAGAACAAGTACAAATTTGATACCACCTTGAAGTGGAGAATAGAAAACAGGGGTTCTGAAAACAGCTGAAAAGCTAGGGACATGACCACCCAATGTAACATGCTACCCTTGATAGAATGCATAATTAAAAAATTAGCTATAAAGGACATGAGGGGACCACTGGGGAAATTTGAATATGACCATGTATTAGATAATATTGTTATATCAATTAATAAATTTCTTAAATGTGATATTAAGGCTATGGGTATATAATATACCCATATAGTTTATATATGAACTATATGGAGAGAGATATGAGGAAATGTCGTAAAATATGGAGTGGGTAAATGTGGTGAAAGTTATGTGGGTGTTGATTCTTCTTCGGCAATTTTGAAATTTTTTAAAATGAAAAGTGTTGGGGGAAATGCTTGAAAGTCAAATATGTGCTATAGTATACAGGTTCTCTATTCTGCAATCTGTCTCTTCTGTGTTTATTCATCCCCCTTTTAGTTAGAACTCACTTTTGCTGTAATTTAAGCTCATTTCTTCATTTTTTCTGTTCTCTCCAGAGACAGAGTCAGCAACCTCTTTGTAAATCTAGGGCTCAGCTGGCTGGACGATGCGGGGGAGCTGCAGGGCTGTTCTCAGGCTGGAACCGGTATAATATTTATCTGTTGTCTTGGGTTCCTCTCCTCACCACCCCAGTAGGACCCACTGTTCAGTAACAGCAGCAGCTCTCAGCCTGGAGCCACACTGCAAATATCTGGAGAGCATTTTCAGAGTATACGCATGTTGGTCTTGCTTTCCAGGGGCGCTGAGATCTGCAGTGGGGTGCAGACTTCTGTTGGGCGGATAGACTTAACTGTTTGACTTCAGCCACCATGGTCTCTCTCAGCCTTGACCTGTCTCCTCTCCTGTCATCACGTGCTGAGTAAACCCCTTTCATCTGAGGGCTTTGCCTCAGCCCTTGCTTTCTGCTCAGATTTCACTGTGGTCTGCTTGAGTGGGGGCTTCCCTCATAGCTCAGATGGTAAAGAATCTGCCTGCAGTGCAGGAGACCCAGGTTTGATCCCTGGGTTGGGAAGATCCCCTGGAGAAGGAAATGGCAAACCACTCCAGTACTCTTGCCTGGAAAATCCCATGGACATAGGAGCCTGCAGTCCATGGGGTTGCAAAGAGTCGGGCACGACTGAGCGACTAACACTCTGCTTGAGTGGGGCCATGGTAGCCCCCGGGATGCCAGCTGACGCTGTGGCAGGGTGGAACTAGACTTGTCCTGCGCTGTCCCTCACCCCTGGCGTGTCTTGGAGGAGTTGTGGGCAAGTGCCTGTGGACCCCTGTGCAAGGTAACTTGAGCATCCAACAAGACTCCTCTGGGTGGGCTTCCCTGGTGGTTTGGTGGTTACGAATTTGCCTGCCAATGCGGGGACAACAGATTCAGTCCCTGCTCTGGGAAGATTTCACACACCTGGAGGCAACTAAGCCCATGTGCCACACCTACTGAACCTTCTCTCGAGAGAAGCCCCGTGGTGAGAAATCCACACACCACCAGTGGAGAGAAGCCCTCACCCACAGCTAGAGAACGCCCGCGTGTGCAGCAGCCAGGCCAGGAGGGCCGAAATAAGTAATTAGATACATCTTAAAAGCTGACAGACAGACAAGAAAGCAATCATCGGGGAAAGGAGAGAACCGAGGCCTTGAGGGGGAGATGGGCTGCAGTTGTACCCATAATGCTATTTAGTTTTTAAAATTTTAACAGTTAATATTTTTTAGGGATTCAGATCAGTACATATATTATTTAAAAGAGGAAGAAACATGCCAGCAAGGAATACAATCCTATTTAAAGGAACTCCTTTCTCTCCATAAAATTATATATACATTGTGTTTTAATCTTTTTAATTCAAGTGAATAATCAGAAATCTTTATTTTTTGGACGAATCTCAACAAAACTATGCTGAGTGAAAAAAAAGTCAATCTCAAGAGGCTACGTCCTGTGTCATTCCATCTATCGAACAACCTTCTGGACATGACAGAATGACAGAAATGAAGGACAGATTGGTGGGTGCCAGTGGTTTGGGGGCTTGCTGCAAAAGGGTACCATGAGGCACTCTGGTGTTTATGGAAATGCTCCATGGCTAGGCTGAATTGGGGTCCACTTCCTGGGTAGCGTATTGCACTATAGTTTTGAAAGATGTTGCCATGGTGGAAACTGGGTAGAATCCTACGTTAGGATCTATGTTATTTCTTACAACTTCATGTGAACCCTTAGTGATCTCAGAATAAAACAATTATTAGGGAAAAAAGGATATAAGGCAAATATGACAAAAAGGTAACATCTATGCTCTGTGGGTCATGGAAAATCTGTTTTGCTTTTTTTTTTTCTATAACCGTTGTTGTTTTCTTAGTGTTTGAAATACTCAGTAGAAGTAAACCTTCCTGGGACTCCCCTGGTGGCCCAGTGGTTAAGACTTCGCCTCCCAGTGCAGGGGGTGCAGGTTTGATCCCTGGTTGGGGAGCTAAGACCTGACATGCCTCAGGGCCACAAAACAAAACCATAAAACAGAAGCAACACTGTGACGAATTCAATACTTTAAAAATTGTCAAAAAAAAAAAAAATAAAAAAACCCCAAAGACCCTTCCAGAGCTATCCAGGCAGCCTTAGACTTGGGTGTCCTTGCTCAGAACCAGCTCCTGGTCTGCTCAGGCTCATGCAATGGAGGGACAAGCCTGAGGAGTGTTGCAGGTGGCGGTGCTGATCCAGCTGAGGACCATGCTCCTGACCTCTTACCTTGTTAACCTGGGAAGGCACTTAACCCTCCTTCAGAGCTGGGACACCCTGCTTCCCCCCCAACCCATGGGACTCTGCTGAATCTCCTGGGCATGCCCGCAAAATGGGCAAAATCTATTTTGATGCTTGGTGGCTGTTCAGTTCAGTTCAGTCGCTCAGTCCTGCCCAACTCCTTGTGGCCCCGTGGACTGAAGCACACCAGGCCTTCCTGTCCATCACCAACTCCTGGAGCTTATTCAAGCTCGTGTCCATTGAGTCGGTGATGCCATCCAACCATTTCATCCTCTGTCGTCCCCTTCTCCTCCTGCCCTCAATCTTTTCCAGCATCAGGGTCTTTTCAAATGAGTCAGTTCTTTGCATCAGGTGGCCAAAGTATTGGAGTTTCAGCTTCGACATCAGTCCTTCCGAAGAATATTCAGGTGGTTGAATATTTGCTTCTAGACTAAAAGAACGGTCACAAGGACGTCTGCCTTGTCACCAGAATGCTTCAGTTTTGGGTATGGCCAGAAAGTTCATTCGGTTTTTCCATGCCATTTTACGGAAAACCCTGAACAAACATTTTTGCCAATTCAATAAAAGAAAAAAAAAAGGTGACATAACTACCAGAACTGATTTATTATAGTTAAATCACAAATTTACAATACATTCAAAAGGGACTAAATGAGACACGTACAGAGTTTAAATGTAAAAACAGAAAGCACTGTCCAAAGAACACTTAGATTGGATTATAATCTCAGGAATCTTTAAAGAGTGAAGTGTTTGCCATCCAGCATCACAGGACAGAATTTGGCTGTTGCAGGTCTATTCACAAGGATTCTGAATGACGATCAGAAGATATTCCTTATCTGTGGAGAGAGATGGACAAGGTTAATCCACCCTAAAAATCTGTTGTTGTTTAGTCACTAAGTCTTGTCTGACTCTCTGTAACCCCATGGGCTGTAAGCCACCAGTCTCCTCTGTCCATGGATTTTCTCAGGCAAGAATACTGGAGTGGGTCGCCATTTCCTACTCCAAGGCATCTTCCTGGCCCAGGGATCAAACCTGCATCTCCTGCACTGGTGGGCAGATTCCTTACCACTGAGACACCAGGGGAGCCCACCTTATGTGTTAGGCTACCCTAAAAATTAAATTTAATAAATGAATACTTCAGCTCATCTGCTTTTCTCTTCAGCACATCACTTGGACCTTGTGTAGACCAGTGGTTTGCCAGCCTGACTGCACATCAGAATCACCTGTTGAGTTTTCAAAAAAAAAAAAAAAAAAGTACCATTATCTGGGGCCCAGCCCCAGAGATTCTGACTTCATTGGTCTGGGGTGGAGTTCCAGGTATCAGTAAAATTTTTTTAAATGTTTTAATTAAATGATAATAGCTTCACAGAATTTTGTTGTTTTCTGTCAAACCTCAACATGAATCAGCCGTAGGTATACATATATCCCCTCCCTTTTGAACCCCCTCCCATCTCCCGCCCCCTGCCACCCCTCTAGGTTGATACAGAGCCCCTGAGTTTCCTGAGCCACACAGCAAATTCCTGTTGGCTGTCTATTTTACATATGGCAATGTAAGTTTCCATGTTACTCTTTCCACACATCTCACCCTCTCCTCCCCTCTCCCCATGTCCATAAGTCTATTCTCTATGTCTGTTTCCCCATTGCTTTCCTGTAAATAAATTCTTTAGTACCATTTTTCTGGATTCTGTATATATGTGTTAGAATACAATATTTATCTTTGTCTTTCTGACTTACTTCACTCTGTGTAATAGGTTCTAGGTTCATCCACCTCATTAGAACTGACTCAAATGCGTTCCTTTTTATGACTGAGTAATATGCCATTGTGTATATGTACCACAACTTCTTTATCCATTCATCTGTCGATGGACATCTAGGCTGCTTCCATTTTCTAGCTATTTTAAATAGTGATGCAATGAACAATGGGATACATGTGTCTTTTTCAATTTTGGTTTCCTCAGGGTATATGCCTAGGAGTGGGATTACTGGGTTATATGGTGGTTTTATTCCTAGTTTTTTAAGGAATCTCCATACTGTCTTCCATAGTGGCTGTATCAATTTATATTCCCACCAACAGTGCAAGAGCATTCCCTTTTCTCCACACCCTCTCCAGCATTTATTGTTTGTAGGCTTTTTGAAGATGGCCATTCTGACTGGTGTGAGGTGATATCTCATTGTAGTTTTGATTGCATTTTTCTAATAATGAGTGATGCTGAGCATCTTTTCGTGTGTTTGTTAGCCATCTGTATGTCTTCTTTGGAGAAATAACTGTTTAGGTCTTTCCCCCTTTTTTGACTGGGTTGTTTTTCTGGTATTGAGTTGTATGAGCTGCTTGTATATTTTGGAAATTAATCCTTTGTCAGTCGTTTCATTTGCTATTATTTCCTCCCATTCTGAGAGTTGTCTTTTCATTTTGTTTATAGTTTCCTTTGCTGTGCAAAAGCTTTTTAAGTTTAATCAGGTCCCACTTGTTTACTTTTGTTTCTATTTCCATTACTCTAGGAGGTGGATCACAGAGGATCTTGCTTTATGTCGATTGTTCTGCCTATGTTTTCATCTAAGAGTTGTATAGTTTCTGGTCTTACATTTAGGTCTTTAATCCATCTTATATCTTAGTGTATGGTGTTAAGAAGTGTTCTAATTTCATTTTTTTTACATGTAGCTGTCCAGTTTTCCCAGAACCATTTATTAAAGAGGCTGTCTTTGCCCCATTGTATATTCTTGCCTCCTTTGTCAAAAATAAGGTACCCATAGGTGCATGGATTTATTTCTGGTCTTTCTACCTTGTTCCATTGGTCTATATTTCTGTTTTTGTGCCAGTACCATACTGTGTTGATGACTGTAGCTTTGTAATATAATCTGGAGTCAGGAAGGTTGATTCCTCCAGCTCCATTCTTCTTTCTCAAGACTGCTTTCGCTATTCGGGGTCTTTTGTGTTTCCATATGAATTGTGAATTTTTTTTTTCTAGTTCTGTGAGAAATGTCATTGGTAATTTGACAAGGATCGCACTGAATCTGTAGCTTGCATTTGGTAGTCTAGTCATTTTCACAATATTGATTTTTCCTATCCAGGAACACGGAATCTCTCTCCATCTGTTCATGTCATCTTTGATTTCTTTCATCAGTGTCTTATAATTTTTTATGTATGGTTCTTTTGTCTCCTTAGGTAAGTTTATTCCTAGATCTTTTATTCTTTTTGTTGCAGTGGTGAATGGGATTGATTCCTTAATTTCTCTGAGTTTTCATTGTTAGTATATAGAAATGCAAGTGATTTCTATGTATTGATTTTATATCCTGCAACTTTGCTAAATTCACTGATGAGCTCTAGTAATTTTCTGATACTATCTTTAGGGTTTTCTATGTACAGTATCATGTCATCTGCAAACAGTGAGAGGTTTGCCTATTTTCTGATCTGGATTACTTTTATTTTTCTTCTCTGATTGCCATAGCTAGGACTTCCAAAACTATGTTGAATAACAGTGGTGAAAGTGGGCACCCTTGTCTTGTTCCCAATCTTAGGGGGAATGCTTTCAGTTTTTCACCATTGAGAATAATGTTTGCTATAGGCTTATCATATATGGCCTTTACTATGTTGAGGTAGATTCCCTCTATGCCTATTTTTTAGAGTTTTAATCATAAATGGGTGCTGAATTTTGTCAAAGTCTCTTTCTGCTGCTATTGAGATTATCATATGGTTTTTATCTTTCAATTTGTTAATATGGTGTTTCATAATGATTGACTTGCATATATTGAAGAATACTTGCATCCCTGGAATAAACACCCAACTTGATTATGGTATATGAGATTTTTGATGTGTTGCTGAATTCTGTTTGCTAAAATTTTGTTGAGGAGGTTTGCATCTATGTTCATCAGTGATATTGGCCTGTAGTTTTCTTTTTTGTGTTTTGTCTTTGACTGGTTATGGTGGCCTCATAGAATCAACTTGGAAGTGTTCCTTTAAAATTTTTTGAAGAGTTTTAGAAGGATAGGCATTAACTCTTCTCTAAATGTTTGATAGAATTCTCCTGTGAAGCCATCTGGTCCTGGGCTTTTGTTTTGGGGGAGATTTTTGATCACAGCTTCAATTTCAGTGCTTGTAATTGGATTGCTCATAATTTCTATTTCTTCCTGGTTCAGTCTTGGAATATTGAACTTTTCTAAGAATATGTCCATTTCTTCCAGGTTATCCATTTTATTGCCATATAGTTGTTCATAATAGTCTCTTATTATCCTTTGTATTTCTGCATTGTCTGTTGTAACCTCTCCTTTTTCATTTCTAATTTTGTTGATTTGATTCTTCTCTTTTTGTTGATGAGTCTGGCTAAAGGTTTGTCAATTTTGTTTATCTTCTCAAAGAACCAGCTTTTAGTTTTATTAAGCTTTACTACTGTTTCTTTCAGAAACTGATTTATTATATAGTTAAATCACAAATTTACAATACATTCAAAAGGGACTAAATGAGACACGTACAGAGTTTAAATGTAAAAACAGAAAGGACTGTCCAAAGAACACTTAGATTGGATTATAATCTCAGGAATCTTTAAAGAGTGAAGTGTTTGCCATCCAGCATCACAGGACAGAATTTGGTTGTTGCAGGTCTATTCACAAGGATTCTGAATGACGATCAGAAGATATTCCTTATCTGTGGAGAGAGATGGACAAGGTTAATCCACCCTAAAAATCTGTTGTTGTTTAGTCACTAAGTCTTGTCTGACTCTCTGTAACCCCATGGGCTGTAAGCCACCAGTCTCCTCTGTCTGTGGATTTTCTCAGGCAAGAATACTGGAGTGGGTCGCCATTTCCTACTCCAAGGGATCTTCCTGGCTCAGGGATCAAACCTGCATCTCCTGCATTGGCAGGGGTATTCCTTACCACTGAGACACCAGGGGAGCCCACCTTATGTGTTGTGTGTGTGTTAGTTGCTTAGGCGTGTCTGACTCTACATAGACTCTACATAGACTATAGCCCACCAGGCCCCTCCATCCATGGGATTCTCCAGGCAAGAGTACTGGAGTGGGTTTCCATTTCTTTCTCCAAAAGGAACTATAAAAAGAAAGAAAGTGAAGTCACTCAGACATGTCCAACTCTTTGCGACCCCATGGACTGTAGCCCACCAGGCTCCTCCATCCATGGAATTTTCCAGGCAAGAGTAGGCTACCCTAAAAATTAAATTTAATAAATGAATGCTTCAGCTCATCTGCTTTTCTCTTCAGCACATTGCTTGGACCCTGTGTAGACCAGTGGCTTGCCAGCCTGGCTGCACAACAAAATCACCTGTTGAGCTTAAAAATAAAAAATACCATTACCTGGGGCCCAGCCCCAGAGATTCTATTGGTTTTGGGTGGAGTTCCAGGTATTGGTAAAAATTTTTAAAAAGTTCTCCAAGTGATTCTAATGTGCGGTCTGTGTGAGAACACAGGTGCAGGTAAAGCTTTAGTTTGTGGGTGACTCTGATTTTACAGTTGCATTATAGAGAAGTTTGCTCTAGATTAGATTTAGGAACATTGAGTCCTGTTTTACACTGACATCCACTAACATCGTGAATGTACCTTCTTCGAGGAAAGAAGTATTTCTGTGACAGCTGGCTTTTGGTGGCCCCCGTGAATGGGCTCCACCCCAGGGAAGGTTTGAGACCCAAAAGACCTTTGATCCACCCTCTGCTTTATCCCCTGGACAGGAGACATTTCTCCCACTCTTCAGGAAGTCCGTGTGCTAAGTTCACATAACAGGAAAACCTACACCTCCTAAACGTTTGACTAACAGGTACAAATGGGCAAAATCCAACTTCTTGACTAATTTCAAGGAATTTTCAGATTCAAACTTCATCTTATAATTGAGAAACATGATGGGTCATATTGCATGTTAAAACCCACAATCGCCATCCTTTGAGACAGAAAGCCTTTATCCATTAAAGTAGAAAGATGCCTGAAGTGTGAAATGAAATGTGCCAGATTACCTGGAGCTACCATGATTTCATGTTTCTTGGATCTGATCCTAAGAAAAGTTAGGTCGTTCTGAGGGTCAATGTCACGGACGGTGCTCTTGGCTTTCATGGTCAGCTGATGAAGGAGACCTGCGTACTGAACTGTTGTTGAGTTGTCCAAGGTTGTTCGGATGGGGATGCCTAGTGCGAGATTTAATTATGGGTTAAACGTTTTTTTTTCATTTTATAAAAGTTATATGTGCATCATAGAACTACTGGAAAATACTGGTAACTTTAAAAAGGAAGAAAAAATGATGACTCATATTACTCACTGGAACAATTTTACTTTATTTCCTTCCAATCTTTCTGCCTCCACATGGGTTTTAAAATTTAGTTGGATCAAATGATAATAGTAGATTTGACTGTTGCTTTTTTCTTCACTCAAAGGGCAGCATACAAGTTTCCCTTGTTGATGGTGCCATCAACATTATTTTTAGTGGCTGTAGACTTTACTATTCTTTGGACATATCATAATATAATCAACCCCCTACTATTGGATTGTTAGGTTGTGTGTTTTTGTTTTTGTACCTAATGGTGATGAACACTTCTGTACACAAATCTTTTGGAAGTTGTTAATTATTTCAGTAGTTAACTTAACATGTTTCTATATGAAATGCATTCCCCTAAGCGACTTTTGAGAGTCCCTTGGACTGCAAGGAGATCCAACCAGTCCATCCTAAAGGAGATCAGTCCTCAGTGTTCACTGGAAGGACTGATGCTGAAGCTGAAACTCCAATACTTTGGCCACCTCATGCGCAAAGCTGACTCATTGGAAAAGATCCTGATGCTGGGAGGGATTGGGGGCAGGAGGAGAAGGGGACGACAGAGGATGAGATGGCTGGATGGCATCACTGACTCGATGGTCATGGGTTTGGGTAGACTCCGGGAGTTGGTGATGGACAGGGAGGCCGGGCGTGCTGCGATTCATGGGGTCGCAAAGAGTCGGACACGACTGAGCGACTGGACTGAACTGAACTGAACCAAAGCACCCTGTCTATAGCGAGTTCACTGTGAAAAGCTGTGAAAAGTCCACTTGTGACATGGTGCTAGTTTCCCGAGACCAGAGAGAGACCAGATACACTCTCTGCACATGCTAGAGAGTGTATCAAAAGGGGTTTTCGTAACTTCCTCATACAGTATTTTGCAAACCTTAATTTTTATGCCAGAAAACACAGCAACAAAGATGCTGTAGTTTGGCTGGGGATTCCCTGGTTTGCACTTATTCTTGGTTTAAGTGTGATTAAATTTGGCTACTTGTGTGCTCTATTGTTTCATTATGAGTGTAAAACAGACGCTATTAATTTAGCTGAAAAAAACCTAGCCAGACGAATATGCGAGTGTAATTTAATTCCGTTCAAGTCAATCCAGCCTCTATTCAGGCCACTCCATGCTTATTATGGAATAGGTGCTGTGCTAGGTATTTTACATACATTGTATCTAATCAGAGCCAACCTTCATATTATTTTGAAAACTACCAGATAAGCCAGAGAATTCCAGGGATTTGATTTGCAAATGTGCCTTGAGTTTCGGGGAACATGTGAAGGTGAATCTGGGATTGCTGTCAAGTTCCTCAGGAACCCGAATGAAGGCCCATCAATAAAAATGGCTAACGTGGCTCTCTTGGTTTTTTTTCCCTCAGAGAATGTAGCTCCAGAAACTGGTCTGAGTGCTTCTAACTTGGGACTTTGTGTATGTTTCAAGAAAATCTTTGAGAGCTTCGACTCTGACTTTGAAACAGACTAATTTCCTTCCCTTTTAAGAAATCCATTCTCTCCAGAGTAGGTCTTGCCAAACAAGATGAGGAGGATGATATTTATAAGGAAAACCTTTCCAGTAAATAAGGTTCCATAGGAAACTTGTTAATTTCTATATTATTGTTTGCTGGGCACTTTCTCTCCGGAAGTCTGGAGAAGTTCTGTCTTTCACAGCTGGGGAACCATCACAATGTATGCATCTTCATCAAGCAGGAAGCTGAAAGTGGAGCAAGCACTCAACCTTTGAAGAGCGCTTTTTGACCAAACAGTTTTATTTTGCATCATGAAGAGCGACTACCTACAAAGTCTGCATTGCTCAGTGTCAAAAAAGAAATACAAGCAGAATAAATTATTTAAAGTGCAGATGACAAGATTATGAATCAGATGCTCGGGCCTACTTAGTCAGTCTATTCATGATTCAAGTCAATAAATAATAGACCTAGGCTTCCTGAATAATAAGTGTGCACCTTGGAAACTCTTGGAGTTCTGCATATCGCTGTGGACCCTTGGGGAAAAAAAATCCATCAACAAATGTTTATTGAGTTCTTGCTTGGGACCATGTGAGGTAATTAAAAAACAATTTATTAGGAAGTAATTTTAGCACATGGTATAAAATGCACCCACTTCTCCTTCTGAGAGGTAACCACTGCTGAGTTTCTTTGGTATCCTTGCAGAGATAGTCCAAGTCTATTCAAGTATGTTCATGTTTGTATTCTTTAACTGTATCATTCTCTATTCTGTACCTTAACTTCTTCCATTTGATACACTTGGGAAGTTGTTGCATTCAGTCCACATAAGGCTAGGGCATTCCTGTTAATGGCCGTATAATGCGACTGTTGAATGGATGCTTTGTCATGCACATAACTAATATATCTTCCTGACAAGAATTTGGGCTGTTCCCAATCTTTGCCTTTTATGAACAAGGCGACAGAATATGTCTGTGTGGATGCCATTTCACATTTGTATACACATGTGTGTAGGATAAATTCCTAAAATGTAACTTCTAGAACAAAGACTATAAATTCAATATTCCTGAATTTATGATACTGCTTTAAAAATATGACTCTTTATGATCCCACTAAGGTGGTACTTTTCAACTGTACACTTATATTTTGGTTGTTAGATTATATTTCAAAAATAAAAGGAAATGGCTGGATGGCTGGATAAAATCTAATGAAACTCAAATGATGGGTTGCTAGAAATGTCAAGAATATTCAAAATTAAGAGCCGGCAGAAATCAGGCTTATATACATAAGAATATACAACGGATATGATTGTCTGGGAAACAAATATGCATGTTCACCAGTATCTAGTTCAGTGATCAGGACTGTAATATTGTAAACAATGAATTATTTTATAAATGGGAAACCAATGTTAACAAAGAATCTAACAAAAACCTTCACCCCTCAGCATTGGGTTAAACTGATAAGCTCACTTCATTGTCATGGATAAGTCTATGTTTCAAATAGTGAAACCAAAGGACTCTTATTGAACGTGGCAGAGGATGAGATTTAAATGTAAAAACATGGTAGAAGGCTTACCTCACCACAATTAAAAACCTAAAAAATTGTTAAAATGATTTGCCTGGAATTAATCAACTAAAATCATTGGTAGAGAATAAGAACACACAAACAGCAGTTTAGTTAAATATTTACAGTGTTAAATTTCATGGGACTTCTGAATGCTGCAAAGCTACATTGTAATAAATGGCACATTCATTTAAACCTGAGTAGCCTGTTGAGATGGAGTATTTCATTTCATTCTAGTCACACAACTTATACCATATGCTATTAATAAACATCCTTGTCATACACTCTAGTTGTTAATAATCTGACCATAAAAATAAGCCCCTCATTTATATTTTTTTGGGAAAAGGTTAATTTGGCTTTCAGAAAAGTGCCCTGAACCTTAACACAACCTTTTCCTAGTAGAGGTTAATTAGAAGTTAATGAGTATGAAAAATAATATTGTGTTACTCTTGGATGAGAAAAGTGTTAATTGAGAGACCTCAGGAAAATAAAAGTCATTTTTAATTCAACTGCTCAAGAGATAATCACCATAACACATCCCTGCCTTTTCTTCCATATTTCAGTGTGTATGTGTGCCTGGCTGTATTTAGGATTTAAAAATACTGGTTACTGCTTCGTTTCCTGCTTTTTTTTCATCTAATATTGTGAGTAGTTTTCATGACTCTAAATATTCTTCAACATTTTAAACAGAGTAATGGTTCATTGAGTAAATATTACATAATTAATTCAAAAATTTCCCCACTGTTGGGAGAGATTTATTTACTTATTTGTCTGTGTATTTATTGCAGGAGAACTGGGTTTGATCCCTGGGCTGGGAAGATCTGCTGGAGAAGGGAAAGGGTACCCACTCCAGTATTCTGGCCTAGAGAATTGCATGGACTTCATTGCAAAGAGTCGGACATGACTGAGTGACTTTCGCTTTATGGCTGTTATACATGATGCCTCTCTGAGATCCTCTGCACCTAAATCTTTTCTTCATTATTCATTAAATAAAGTCCCAGGAGTGGAATTACAGATGAAAAGGTATGGATATTTTCAGACATTTAAAGCATATTGCCAGGATTATGAACTTTAGACTAAGTCTGCCATTAGACACATTGTCCTGGGTGTCAGGATTGGTGAATGAACGTACTGGAGTTAGTCGCCAAGTTGTATCTGACTCTTTGCGACCCCGTGGACTGTAGCCCACTAGGCTCCTCTGTCAATGGAATTTTCCAGGCAAGAATACTGGAGTAGGTGGCCATTCCCTTCTCCAGGGGATTTTCCTGAACCAGGGATCGAACCCAGGTCCTCTGCATCGCAGGCAGATTCTTTACTGTCTGAGCCACCAGGTGGGTTGAATAGAGTCCCCTCCAAAATTCAAGCCTCCCCTAAACCTTAGAATGTGATCTTATATGTAAATAGGGTCTTTGAAGATGTGAGGTCATACTAGATCAGTGTGGGACCTAACCCAATGACTGGGGTCCTTATAAGAAGAGAAAACAGCACAAAGAGGAAAACGCACACGATGATGGAGGCAGAGGTGGGAGTGATGCGTCCTCAAGAAAACACAGCAAGGATTGCTGGAACTCACCAGAAGCCGGGAGAGAGGCAAGGAAGGATGCTTCTTTGAAGAAAGCCTGGACCACTGACACCTTGATTTCAACTTCTAGCCTTCCAGAACTGAGAGAAAATAAACGTCTAATCTTTTTAAGCCACTAAGTATGTGGTGCTTTGTTATGGCAGCCAAAGAAAACAAATACAGCCTCTCTGTGAAGTCCTCCAAATAATCCATCTTGGTCCTGTGATGGAGCATATGCAAATGCCTTGGGCTAAAATCAGTTCAACCAGAACAATGCACTCAGACTGGACTGCCTCCTAGAAATATTAGGCATAGCTCTTGATTTACCTGTAGGCTGATGTTAAAACCTCTCCCTCCTGATCACTCAAGCTGGGTCAATTTGTTACTTGACATTTGCTTGACACTGGGCATTTTTAAATTTTATTTTATTATGTAAAACACATCAAATATTTTATCTGTACAAATAAATTAAAAATTTCCACATTCACAGAACTACTTCATTACGATTCTGTTAAGTACTGGATATTGTGCCAGGCCCTTGACAATTATTATTTTACTTAGTTGTCACAATCATCAGTAAAGTAGGTTATTTTCCATTTTTAATAATAAGGGATTAAAGTTCAGAGCTTAAACAGACGTTCAGTGGGTAGTTGCTCAATAAATATTTATTGATGGATTTGCTCCATAATAATGATTAGCTGTGAGAGTCCGTTGCCAAGCACTGAGCTGGCAGTGTGCTGATTCCATGGTTATACCATGAATTATGTGAAGTAGCTACTCTTGTTTCAACTAACGCTCTGGGATCTGTGGCACCTCTCGCCCTTACAGATGCCTGAATTGGCAATGAAGCCAGCAGAAGCCTTTAAGAGACTGCCACCATACCCGAGAGAAGGCTCTGCAGACTGTTAATAGGCAAGTTCCTGGTATAAGTCTACAGATTTCATAGGTGGAAACATATTGGCCCTTCTGAAACTATAACCATGAAGACTATACTATAAATTACATTAAAATCAATTCTCAAAGATTTCATGAACTATGGCAAAGGAACAACTTCTTTTCAAATGAAGATTGAAACTGTGTACGCTTTACAATTTCAAAATGAAAGCAAACTGCCAACAATGGTACTCTTATCTTCATTGTAATAGTTTTATAGCTCCTCCTGAAATGTTAGAGTTTACCAAAGCTTTAAAAATTAGGCAATGTACAGCACTTCTTAGGAATATATACACATTAAAAATTTTATTTCCCTACCTCTTAGCACAGTGTTTGGCATGTAATTAATAGACACTCAATAGATGTTTGATAAGTAAATGATACAGCTAAAATATGTAAAATATACTTTTGATTTAAAATTCCAACATGTTTGTCTAAGACTTCATACAACAAAAATGCTCTTGGTCTGCTTCTGCGTGTCAAGAAGGCAGCCTGTGATGTATTTACCTTCTGCATTTACAACCATCGTTCCTATAACCCCTTTGTGGCTCTGGATCCTCTTTAGGGTTTCCTCCACCTCTGCCTGGAAGAGATCAGGAAAAAAATTAACCAGAGTCTTTATGGTGACCCCAGTCCTAAAGAGAGTAATGTTTAGAAAGATCCCTTCTCCTTGGTCTTCTTAAACTAAGGTATTGGATGCTAAATCTCAGCTTTTGGAAGAGAGCTTTGAAACTGTCAAGACCCATAGGCAAACTTACATAAGACTCTCTACATATAACCCTGAAAAATCTCTTGCCCTGGACTTTTGCTGAGACAGAAATCTTGCCTCACAAGAGCTCACTTCATTTTTATCTGTCTCTATTCACTGGAAAAGTATTATGTTGAACAGAAATCTGCTCCTGGTCATCTTTAATTCATTGATCTTTCTGTATTCATATGAAAAATCCCATTTCTACATTATAGATAAAAAAATATTTATAGAGCTATATCACTACCTCCTTCCTTCTAAAAGCATCACTTAATAAGAAATCATATTCTCAGTTGTAAATGTCATCTAACTGGGAGTTCAGATGATTAAATTAAAAATATTCTGTGAAAACAATGTGTCCCAGGATTCTATTGGTAACTACAGCCTGGATCTCAGGGCAAGCTGAATGTTCAACCATGAATGTTATAATCCCATTATTGGGTTTTAAATTTAGCTTTCTGAATCTTATGCATAGACTATATTGTACCAGTTTCTTTCCTTCTACAAACACTAAAATTAAGAATAATATTTTCTAGCCTGCATATTTTTCATAACAGAGTAATCCCTGGATATTCTGAATTCAAACAGTATTCTGCAGAGTCTTTTGATGAGGGTTTATAAAATAATTTTCTTTCCGACATTGTATGGGTGAACATTATGTTACTTTTGTCAAAAGAGCTTTCTTTTGACTCAGTTTTCTTTTGACCCTAAGGTGGGCAGGAGCACTTTTTTCCTCTTTCCACCACTATAGCAGGTGTTTTCTAAATTTCAGGCATTCGTGTACCAGGTTTTCAATTTCTACCATTATAAATACCATCTGTATTATTCACCCAGCACATCTTTAGAATTATCTCACTGCTAAAAGTTTAAATGAATGCATTTTAAAAGGAAACTATACATCACTACCACAAATGCAAATCCTGTATCATTTGTCACAGGCAGAAATAACCATAAAAAAAAGAGAGAACATATTATTAAATTCTACTCCAATGAAAATTATGAGCCTGAGGTTTACACTTCAGGTGAAAAATCAAAACTACTTGAGGATAGATGATAGTGGCATTAAAAGGACCTAAAAGTGCCAGAAAGTCTCTCCTGGAGACTGAAAAAAATGAAAGAGGAATAACTTTCCCTGATGTGATTCACTCTGTGGTTTTTGGTATTTCTGAGCCATCTTAAAGTAGCAACTCATGTTTGCATCTCTCTTTGGGAAACACTGCACGAAAGCATCAGAGTCGGACACGACTGAAGCGACTCAGCAGCAGCAGCAGCAGCGTAATACCTGACCAGGGGATTAAATAACTACTTTTTTGTGCCATCTATAGGACAGCTTCCACAACTCCTTACATCCGCTGGCCTCTTTATCATTTTCTGTTTTACTCATCTCTCCCTGCTTGTCCCAGCCTGTCCCCCTATTTTCCAGGTGTTTTTTCCTTTCGTGATTTCTGAGCCCTCCTAATACAGTCTCTAAATTCCCATTGCCAATACCTTTTCATTCCTTAAAAACAAAACAAAACACACATACAAACACCAAAAAACGCTTTCGGTTTGTTCTTTTTCGACCTTTCCTCTTTCTCCATTTTCCTTTTCTTCGCCTCTCTTCTCCCATCCCTACTTCCTCTTTTCTCTTTAATTTTCTTTCTTCTCTCTCAATAGCTCCTCCTTTTCCCACCTCTCCATTCCCTTGAGCTCCCTGTCCCATGTCTTTCTTTCCTCTCAGGGTGATTCTTCTCTCCTCCATGGTGCCTCTTCCCCTTTCAAACTTCCCTCGCTGTCGAGGAGATTTCTCATTCCCCTCAGGATGTTTCATCTCTTCCATCTCTCTTTCTCGATATTCTTCTTCCTCAAGTATTACTCCCAGAAGACAGCCCTAGATATCTATTCCCCAAGAAAGCTTCCCCCATCTACACATCTTCCCTTCCTCCACGGTCGCCCCCTCTGGTCCCTCCAGCGTCTCCGTGTCGCCCCTCCAAGAAGTTTCTGGAGCTCTCAGCCTTCCTCGCGGTCCCGAGAACTGGGCAGCGAAGGGACCCTGCCTGTCGGCACCCTTGGCGGGTGGGTTGTTGACAGAGACCCTGGATTTACCATTTTATGGGCGGCGAGACTCTGGGCTCAGACTTGCGCCACCGCTGCCCGGGATGTCAACAACGCTTCCAGCCGTTGCTAGGAAACAGTGGAGGAAGTGATCTCCCGGAAGCGTGGGCACCCGCGTCTGCGTGCGCGCAGGGCGGGCCCTGCGGGGCTTGCACTTCCGCCCGGAACTGGCTTGACCCTCCCGGCCGCCGTAGCGCTCACCTGAGCTGAGGAGAACTGAGGTACTTAGGCCAGGCTTCGAGTCGTTCGTTCGAAGTTTCAGTCAGTCATTCCTTGAGGTACGCGTTCGGTAACCGCCAGTTCTCCGTTCAAGAACGATTTATTGACCACTTACCATGTCCCGTTCTCTGGGCCTGTGGTACATTCTAGAATGGGAGACAGACAAAATGCGCGACAAACGAAGCAGTACTGTCCAAGTGTGATATGTGTCCTGGAGCAAATAAACCGGGGTGGTTCCTTCTGACCCTGGGATGATATTTGGTATAGACTCAGCTGCCCTGTGACCCGCGGAGTAGTTCCTGAGGCGTTGCCTCGTGCAGGGCTGACAGGTTTGTTACCCCTGCCCCCCCAACCAAGGACATTTCTTTTTAATTGAAGACATATATATATGTGTGTGTGTGTATAATAAGTATGTATATATCGCAGTATATAGTAAATATATATTTATTAAATTACATCTCCCCACCCCCAACACCGTAGGTGAAGTGTCATCATAACGTCTTAGGTTCTCCTGTGGTTGTAGCACCCCCAAGCTGCTCTTCCCTCAGTTGTAGAGCTGCTGCTTCCCAGTACTTATACTTAATCCAGTAGGACTGTATTTTATTTTTTACAAAGTCATTTGCCCACATTTCTGAGTTGCTGAAAAATGGCAGGTTAGTACTGAGATTCTGCAAATCTCCGTAGAAGAGCAGACCATTGGGTCTTTGAGGAACTGAGGGAGGAAACAAGTTAAAGGTCAACTAGGGATGGTTACAAGTCTCTTGGTCTTCCGAGGGGCATTGATGTATCTTGGCAGTCTGGGAGGAAGACACAGTGTATGTGAGGCACAGTGGGAAAATTTTATGGCATCTCCTCCTGGGATTTGAAGAGAACTTGAATGACTGAACTCTAGACAGGTCTTCCCTAGTGGCTCAGTGGTAAAGAATCCTTCTGCCAAGCAGGAGACACGGGTTCCATCCCTGGGTGGGGAAGATGCCCTGGAGAAGGAATTGGTAACCCACTCCATTATTCTTGCCTAGAAAACCCCATGGACAGAGGAGCCTGGTCCATGGGATTGAAAGAGAGTTGGATATGACTTAGTGACTGGGCGTGCATGCACTAAATATAAGTGGTCAAGTTGGGACTGCATTTCCATAGGGACCCCACTATAGCGGCTCCCTGTAATACTGACTCAGTTTGTGCTTTTGTTTCCAGTAAGTGCGTCACACCAAACAAGGCATGGTTATTGCTAGGGAAGTCATCTAGAATCTGAATACGCCGTCTTCCTGGTCAGGGATGCCCTGGAAAAGTTTTGAACTTGGCTTGGGACTAGATGATCCATTTCAGCTTGGAGTCTTACCCTTTTATGGTACTATGTTATGTACAAAAACACTCGCTGAAGCTCTAGTTCTGCTTCAGTTTTTTTTTTCCCCTTTGAGAAACTTACTGCTTCTCAAAAAGCCAAGTCACAATGGCTAACTCATGCCCCCTTGTCACTCCACACTTGACACTCCAGTCAAGGTCGTTTGGAATGGGCAACTGAGATTCTGGGGGAGGAGCTGATGTGTGTGTTTGCAGATCTAGTTCTGCACTGATTGCTTGTATGCTTTTCAGTGATAAAAGTGTAGGCATATACTGCAATACTGGATGAACTGTATAAACACTGATTCTTGGGCTCTCTGGGTGTTTTGGATCCAGGAGATTCCTGCTTGGCTGTGCAGCCATTTGTTTTGCTTCTGAAAATCAGTGGCAGTGCACCATGTTATCGCTGATGTCAGTCAGCATTAATGAAGGAACTGACTGCATATGCATGGTCTGTGAATCTCCTCCTTTCTGAAGTCAGGGTGTCAAACTCATTCAATAGCTGACAGCTGTGATTAGCGCAAAGAGAGACTCTGCCATGAAAGGCACTGACAGGAGTATCCAACTGCTGAAAAAAGTAATAAGAAGTAGCCAAGCTGACTTCCAGCCAACAGTCAAGTTTGACTCAGTGTGCACAGAAAATCAATGAGGAGAATATGAGCCATTTTCTCCGTATCGATTTTCACTCCTAATTATTCCTTGGAGGTAGCATGGTTTAATTTTTATGCTTTTTGAGAGACTATAGTGAATATCCAGAGCTGTGCTGTATAAAGTATCTTGGCAGCATCTATCACGTTCCCTATACCCGTGCTCAGTATTTGGGAACCCCTCTTTCTCTTTTTATCTTCTGTTCATCCCCTCACCACTTCTTTTGACCCACAGTAAATGCTAACTATAGTTCAATAACTTTAAACTAACGTGAAAGAATTAATGAATACTACTTTTTGCAAGTACTCTTGAAGTGACACCACCGAAGTTGTATGAAGATACAGTAGAAGATACTTTATCTTCTACATGCGAAGATAAAGTCTACTGTTCTTCACATGTAATCTTGTCAAAGTGAGATAATTTTCTGCTGGGATCTCTCTCTCTAATAATTTGTTTCTACTCTCTGTTTAATCTGAAGAAATCCAGGTAACTTCATGAGCTCGAGTTTTCTCTTGGTATTTTCAGTACCATCCTGTATAGAAACTGGCATTCCTACCAGTTGGCAAATACTAAATAATGAGCCAAGGAGTATACTTTTTGCCCATTTTCTCATAAGATAAGGCATTATTTGTCAGTTTAAACACAACTTCTCCTAGTACTCTAGTGATTTTGCTCAAAAAAGTGTACACTAGGTTCTTTGATTTCCCTGATGGCTCAGTTCAGTCGCTCAGTTGTGTCTGACTCTTTGCAACCTCATGAACTGCAGCATGCCAGGCCTCCCTGTCCATCACCAACTCCTGGAGTCCACCCAAACCCATGTCCATTGAGTCAGTGATGCCATCCAACCATCTTACCTTCTGTCATCCCCTTCTCCTCCTGCTCTCAATCTTTCCCAACATCAGGTCTTTTCAAATGAGTCAGCTCTTCGCATCAGGTAGTCAAAGTATTGGAGTTTCAGCTTCAACATCAGTCCTTCCAGTGAATATTCAAGACTGATTTCGTTTAGGATGGACTGGTTGGATCTCCTTGCAGTCCAAGGAACTCTCATGAGTCTTCTCCAACACCACAGTTCAAAAGCATCAATTCTTTGGCACTCAGCTTTCTTTATAGTCCAACTCTCACATCCATACATGACCGACCACTGGAAAAACTATAGCCTTGACTAGATGGAACTTTGTTGGCAAAGTAATGTTTCTGCTTTTTAATATGCTGTCTAGGTTAGTCAAAACTTTCCTTCCAAGGAGTAAGCGTCTTTTAATTTCATGGCTGCAATCACCATCTGCAGTGATTTTGGAGCCCACCCAGAAAAATAAAGTCAGCCACTGTTTCCACTGTTTCCCCATCTATTTGCCATGAAGTGATGGGACTGGATGCCATGATCTTAGTTTTCTGAATGTTGAGCTTTAAGCCAACTTTTTCCCTCTCCTTTTTATGTCTCAGTGGTAAATTATCTGTCTGCCAGTGCAGGAAACGCAGGTTCACTCCCTGGATTGGGAAGATCCCCTGGAGAAGGAAATGGCAACACACTCTGGTATTCTTACCTAGGAAATCCCATGGACAGAGGAGCCTGGCCTGCTACAATCCATGGGGTTGTAAAAGAGTTGGACATAACTTAGGACTAAACGGCAACAGCAACAACAGTTTGCTTGAAAATTGCCCTTAATACTGAAGCAGAATTAGGGGATGTCAGTGACATTAGTAAGTGTTATAACTGACCCAGTACCATTTTGGAATGATAGATTTAGAGTTTCAGAAAATCAGCCATTTTCTACTTTATATTAGGACAAAGGCAACCTCTAGGGTAATTCTTTTCCGGACTCAAGTGTAACACAAGCATTTACTTCCTGTAAGGAAATCTTTTCGGTTGTAATTAAATGGTTTCCTAGAGAACAGAATTTGGAGTTAGATGCAACTAAGATTAATGTTTCTAGGTGTGTTTCTGTGAGTAAAGTAAGTTATAAGAGCTTCTGTTTCCTCATTTATAAAATAGGAAAGACAATATCTCACTTAGAGGGTTTATGTGAGGTGTCAAAGATATTATGTGGGTAAACTACTTGGCTTGTGTTGGGTGCCCATTATGGATCATTTAACCGCATTACTTTCTGTGTCATTTCTTTTCTTTAGTGTCCTTCCTAATTTCCTCCATTCCTTTACTCCCTTCTTTCTCTCTTTCTCAGCTTTCTCTTTCTCTAGCCTTTCCCTCCTTACTTCCCTTCCCTATTTCTGTCCTCTCTTCCTTCTTGACTACTTTCTCTTCAACCTCCTTTTCCTTCCTCCCCTCCCTATGAAAAAAATCTAGAATTTGTATTACTGACTTTCTCACTAAAGAACATCTTTCCCATTGTTCTCTTATTCCTCTTCTCCAGTTATTCACTTAAAATGTTCATCGAATGTAATTCATCTACCTCTCATCTCATTTTTTCACAATTCCCATTTTTAAACTTCTCGCTCCAGCAAGCAGTTTCCATCTTTGTGCACTGCACTCAATAGATAGTCTGAGTATCTTAGGGGTGAGGGAAAATTGTTACTATTTCCTGGTCTATTAATTTTGTTCAAAGAAGAAAGGACTGAAGGGAGCAATAAGAGAACCATGCACTTTATATACCCCTTCTTTTTTCCTGATAATACAGTCAAAAGGTCTCTAGTCTATTTAGTTCAGAATTGCTTTCATTGTTAGGTATAACACACAAAACAATTTGGTGCACAAAAGTTGATTGGTGAGTTACTAACATAGGCCACGTGCCTAAAAGAAAATACACAGTCATTGAGTTACCACAAAGTGAACTCCTATGTAACCCCCAACCAGGTCAGGAAATAGAGCACTGCCCACATTCCAGAAGCTTCCACATGGTCATTTCCAATCATTACTTTCACATTGTATGGCCTGAAGAGCCTAAAATATTTACTGTCTGGATCTTCACTGAAAAACTTGGTGACCTCTGTAATAGACATCTTTTCCCCCCTCTTGAGTCTTCTAAATATGTTTGATGGTTGAAAACAAAACATTGTTAAAAGTATGTAAATGCAATATGTAAAATAGTCATAACAGAGTAGGGAGGCTAAAGGGATGTATCCTGACATTCTACTTGACGTGTTCAAGTATTACTTCTAACTAGACTCTGAAGTGAGGTGTGTAATCCATAGAGGAACCAATAAAAAATTTATACAAATACAATAGGATAGCATAATAGATAAACTAGAGTACTAAAAATTGTTCAGATAACCTAAAAGAGAAAGACAAACAGTGGGATGGAAAACAAATGGAACAATCAGAAAAAAAATGATATAATTGTAGAATTAAATTCTGATTTAACAACAGTTACATTAAATGGATACAGACTAAGCACACCAGTTGAAGGAGAGATTGTCAGAATTCTTCAAAAAATTACCAGTGATTTCTGTTTTTGGAAAGATGGAGTAGATGTATGTCTCCCTATTCTTCCCATGGAGTATAACTAAAAGTCCTGCAAATTATGTGTACAAACCCAAGAAGACTTTGACAGGTGGAGTAAATCAGGCAGATTGCCTAGGGACCTTGGGACCCAAGGTATGACCTGATTGTAAGTTACCTGGGTTTCTTTTTTGCCTTTTATATCCAAGAATAGGAACTGAAGAAGCTGGTAATGCAGAAATGCTGATAGGCACAGAAATGAAAAACAAAAAACCCGGAAGCCTACTCTTGAATCCAAGGACCAGGAAGGGCCAGCCAACAAGATGGAAACACTTTGAAACTAACCACTGTACTCTAGCCAATTACTAGCAACCAACCACCTTCATGTGGACAGGCAAACCCTGTGGAGAGATGCCTCCAGCTGTGTTTAGTAGCTCTCTAGTCACTTCCACTAAGGAACCAGAAATATCATGTAAACATTAATCCAAATAAGCAAGAATTTTAATATCAGATAAGTAGACTTCACAGCAAAGAAAATTGCCAGATATAAAAGGAAAATTATTTAAGGATAAAATGATCAATCCACAAAGAAGATACAGCAAATCTAAAAAGGTATGCATCAAACAACAGAGCTGCAAACTATAGAAAGTGACAGAATTAAAAGAAGTAGACACATCTTCAATGACAATTGAAGATTTCAAGACCCCTTTCTTAACAATTGATAGAAGAATAACAGAAAAACTACCAGCGATAAAGAACTTGGCATTATCAACCAACAGAATCTACTTGACATTTATAGAACACTGTAACCAACATCAGCAGAATATATGTTCTTTTCATGTATCCACAGAGCATATACCATCCTGGGCAATAGGACAAATCTCAACAAATTTAAATGAAGTAAAACAGTATGTTTCCAGGGACAGTGGAGTCAGGTTAGAAATCAATAACAGATGATATTAAAATCTCCAAACACTTGGACAATAAACAACACACTTCTGAATAATGCATGAATCACAGAGATCTTAAGAGAATAGAAATAAATACAGTGAACTGAATGGAAATAAAAATACAACATATCAATATTGTGGGATATAGCTAAAGCAATGATGAGAGGCAAATTTATAGCCATTAAATTATTAACATTAGAAAAGGTAAAACATTTTAAAGTGAGCTCTCATATTGAGAATCTACAAAAAACCAAAGGAAGCGGAAGAGTGTAAATCATAAACATAAGAGCAGAAATCAAACGTTTAAAACAGGAAGACAATAGAGAAGATCAGAGTTGGTATTTGGAAAATATCAATAAAATTAACAAACTTTAGAAAGATGGGCAAAGACAAAAATGGGAGAAAGCACACATTAGCAGTATCAGAATGAAACATGGAATGTCACTGCATACTTTGCAGAGATTTAAAAAGTTAGTGGTATGCACAACTTTGCATGCACACAGTTTACAATTTAGATGAAGTGGACCAATTCCTTAAAATCACCTGCCACAAAAACCCAGTTTGAAATAGATAATTTAAATAGCTCTGTACCTATTTAAGACGTTGAATTTATAATTTGAAAACTCCCCAAAGGAAATTTCCACTGCAGATTCACCAAAGAAATCTGCAAAATGTTTAAAGACTAATTAATATCATTTATACACAATCATTCTAAAAGTAGAAGGGGGAAGACATCCCAATTCATTTTATGAAGTTAGCATTATCTTATTATAAAAACCAAAGACAGTATTAAAAAAGGAAGAGAAGGAAACTATAGACCAGTATCTTTCATGAATGTACATGTAAAACCCTTAACAAGATATTAGCTAATAGAAATAGAAATTATAAAGAATTATAAGCCATTACCAACTGGAGTTTATCCCAGGGAATGCAAGGTTGGTTCATCATTCAAAAGTCAGTCAGTACTTAATACACTATGTTAACAGACTAAGGAAGAAAAAATAATCACATGATTAATAATTGATGCAAAAAGAGAAATTTGACAGAATTCAGTACCAATTCATGATTAAAAAAAAACACTCAGCAAACTTGGAATGAAAGGGAATTCCTATAACTTTCTAAAGTGTTAGTCACTTAGTCATATCTGACTCTTTGCAACCCCATGGACTTTAGCTTTATAAAGAGCGTCTGTAAAAAGCTACAGTTACTGTACTTCATGTTGAAAGACAAATGCTTTTCTCCAAAAATTGGGAAAAAGGATGTCCTCTGTTGCTACTCTTGAACACAGTGATGGACCAGTTAGCCAGTGCAGTAAAGCCAGAAAAGGACCCAAAAGGCAAACGATTTTCAAAAGATTGAGAATCGAGATAAAACTGTCCCTATTTGGAGATTATTGAATATGTAGAAAATGCTATGGAATCTATGAAAACAACTTGTAGAAATGAAATCTTCAGGTGTAAATAAAACTTGCATAGGATTTGTATGCCTAATACTATGAACTGCTGAAGAAAATGATCATCAAAATAAATGAGGGGATGCCAGTTCTCTCCAAATTGATGTACAGGGTTAATTCCTGCCAAAATCCCAGCAAAATTTTTTGAAGATACAGAGAAGAGTATTCTAATATTTGTATTGAAAAACAAAATATAAGCACAAAAACAATTTTGAAAAAAAAGGAAAAATAAAGTTGGAGAAACCACTGTACTAAATTTCAAGATATATAACTACAATAATCAAGACTAGGTTATGTTGGTGGAGGGTTAAATATATAGATCAATGCAGTAGAACAGAGAACCTCGAAATAATCTCATACAAATATTCCCAACTGATTTTTGTCAAAGGTGAAGAAGCATTCGGTGAAGGAAACATGGCTTTTTCAATAAATGGTGCTAGAGAAATTGAAGATCCATAAACAAAAGAAACAAACTAAATTGAAGCAAAACAAACAAAATGCTAGGCATTTGTCATGCATCTTGAAACTGTGGCTTGATATCTTTTGTTCATTTCAGGAAGTTCTTATTGTGTTTTTCCAGTTTTCAGTAATTATAATAAAAACATTTTTTTATGAATGAATAAAAACTATAGCTTTGTCTAAGGTGACTGACTGAAAAATGTTTACTCATCATACTCTGCATGTATATTTCCATCCATACAATTATAAATATGGAAACAAAATGGGACAACTATACATGGTGTTTCCCCTTTATTGTACCCTATATGATCTCTACCCAGTTCTTAATCTCAGAATCTACTGATTATCATTTAGGATATGCTTGGCTAATTTTTCTGTAAGTTTTACTTCTTAATTAAACCTATGTGAGGATGTAAGCAGTGAAATATTCTCTCCAGACCCCTAAAAACTAAATATAATTGGTATTGGGGAAGTCTGTGGTCCTTCTGTTAACAATTTCTTCTCTATCATTTTTTGTTAGCTGGGCATAGTTTTCCAAGCACTTTGATATACCCTGCGTCAGTTGCCCTCACAACGACTCCTTAAGCCTGTCAAGCTTGTAGATACAGTCTCTGAGGCAAAGAAGCCAGATGACAGAATAAGAGTCCAGAGTGATAAATCCCATTTCATATCACTCTGAAATTTCCCAGGGTGGCTCTGAGTCGGTATTTGAGTGCCTGTTTTACACTCTTCCCCTTGCCTAGTGCCACAATGTCATAGTCCTTCCATGGATACAATAAGTGGTCCAATGAGAAACAAAGATATCTTCCTGTCTTCCTTTTATGCTGTTAGGCCAACTGCATACAGGAGAGAAGACTTTGTTATCTACTTGTAAAGAGGGAGGGCTCTCTTCCTCCCCGTTGACCGCTGCTTCCTAAGAGAACCCCAGACATTCCAGAAAGAGCCGTCCGGCAAATATAATATTTTGATTGAACACTTCTCTTGCAGTGACTCAGTAACTGAGATGGGTAGTCTGCAGATCCTAAAATAGATCCTAGTCTGGAGATTGTGACCAGGCTGCCAAGTGGAATTGCTGTAAGCCTTGACTAGCAAGAAGCAGCTTACATTGTGGAATCTTGGACTTTTCTTCTGACCGCTTTAGGGATTAAGAGGACAGGTAAGCGAGGAAGCACAACTGAGGCACATGTTTGGAAGGCAAAGCAATGGAGATAATGTGTGAAGCCTCAGAGTCCTTCTTGAGGTGAATCATACTTACATAGGGGAATTGTTCCTTCAAAAATATTGGTGGAGTGTTTGCACAAGAACCATGGGAATACATGGGAATGCAGTGAATTAAATAGGAATAGCCCTGCTTTCGTAGCATTTGGGGCTTCTCTGATAGCTCAGTTGGTAAAGAATCCACCTGCAATGCAGGAGACCTGGGTTTGAACCCTGGGTTGGAAAGATCCCCTGGAGAAGGGAAAGGCTACCCACTCCAGTATTCTGGCCTGGAGAATTCCATGGACACTATAGTCCATGGGGTCACAAAGAGTCAGACACGACTGAGCAACTTTCACATGGCAAAGGGTGAGTCATAAAGAATCAGACACTCGTTAGGTGAACAGATGTGAAGGTTGAATAGAAGGGAAAGAGTGGGCAAGGAAATGGAAGATACCTCACAGAACTTAGATTATTGCAGTTTGGTGTGACTTTAGCTGTGACTTTTCCTCACAGAATGGGGAAAAGAGTAAAAGAGTTCTCTAGGTAAAACCTAGTCTTTGAAAAACTAGGTCGAAGTGCTTAACTTGAAATTTAGAGAATCGCCATGACTGTTCCCCCACTGGCTCCCTGCTGTTTACTAGTGTGTTCAGGTAGGAACACTGACTTCCCATACACAGTCAAGAAGGTATGGCTAACTCAGATTTCTACATTTTGTCTTGCGTGGCAAGGTGTGAATCTGTTCGTTCTGAGGCAGACAGCACCCTCAAGTGGCAGCGAAGATGAGCACTCTACCTGCCTTCCTGAAGGTGCATTTTTGCCATTCCCTTCTGAGGTTGCAGTCAGCTGAGTGAAGAGTTGGCTGAAATTCTGAAACCAAATAACACAAGGAGAATCCTAGTTCTTATGAAGAACTCACTTATCTAAACATTAATCCTTTTAATTTGCCTCCAAAGCAGTTACCTCGTTGAAAAAAATTACAAAAAAAAAAGAATGGACTGGATCTGCTGGTGTAAACAATAGAAAATCAACTTCTCAACTCTTTTAAATAAATGTTGGAATAAGACTTTGACCTGTTACCAAATAGCCAGTCTGCGTTAAGTGCTCCCCTGTCTGGGATTTAGGACAGAATAAGGAGGGTTTGTGCCCCAGGGAAGGGGACCACTGTGGTTCATGCCATAATGTCCTAGGACACACCCAATTACCCTTCTTCCAGGGGGAAAATTGGGATCCTCTGCACAAATGTGTTGTGATTTTTAGCATATTCAATTTTATTTAGATATTTTATAGAAATCTAAAGATTTAAGAAGGTGCCAAATAGATGGATAGAATTGCTGTAAATGACAGAAGACCCAGAATGCGGCAGATACTTTTCTTTCTGCTTAAGTAGGAAGAATGGCTGAGTCCGGGAAATGACCCTGTGATGTTTTTAAGAATCCTCTAGGTGGCGCTGCTGCAATACATATTGGCTAGAAAAGTTTTAAGCACTTAACTATCAAACCAAAACTTACTGAACGTCTTATATTCATGGTGATTACTAATATGATCCTACTGATAATTTATACCATCACATTTACATCTTATTCTCCTAAGAGTGAAGCTATACACATAAGTTCCACAACAAAGTAATTTCAAGAGTTGAAATACATGTACTTCTCTGGTTATTGCATAATTTAATGGACTTCCTGTGTGACTGAATTCTTCCACACATGTTAAAACTGGCTGCAGGATTAGCTCTTTCAACCTTAACTTGTGTTGGATGGTGTAGGACAGTGCCTTGTACAAAGTAGGTGCTAAATAAACATTTATCAAAGAAACTGATTCTATTTTGTTTTTCTCCTTTCACTGCTGACTGGAAATGACATGACTGCCTGGATTAGGCTTTTGCAGTGCTGGTCAGACATGGCGCCTTATCTTTGCTAATGCTAATAAAAAGACTGGGGGGCCATTTTTTCTTTATTCCTTAAAATAGCCTGAGGTGTATATATTTTATACACACACACACACACACACACACACACACACACACACATATATGTAAATCACTTCTTTATTTAAAAGCAAATTAGTTTTTAGGTTGGTTTCATTGAAATGCAGGAATGGCATGAAAAATCATGTTTGATAATTGCTTGAATATTAATCAAGATTTTATTAAAATCAATATTTGATATGCCGCTCAATTTAATTAAACTAAACCATAGAGAAATGGGTAATAAATGAACTTGAAAATCAATCACAGGATAAGCTATGTTTCTTTTAATTAGTTTAACCTATGAAATGTTGGGTTAAACAATTGCTGACCACAAAAGGAACAACAACAAAAATCACCACTTTTATTTCTACAGTAGGGACAGCTAATATGAATGCGCACATACTCCGTGCCAGGCACTGTGCTAAACCGTGTATATTTATCTTCTCCTTTTATTTTGAAACAAAATCTTATAAGGTCTGTCTCCTCAGTTGAGCCAGCTGAGGGGTGTCCCAGGTCATTCAGCCAGTAAATGGCAGAGGTAGGTTTTAGCACAATGATCCAGCTCTTCCCACTCTGTTAAATTGTTCACAAGGAGGAAGAAAGAGAATAATTTGATTGTGGCTAATTTTAGAAAAGTTTCATTGGTGATCATTTTCTTCCTAAGAGAAGTGTTGCATTTAAGACGACTGATAGATGAGAGGGGGGTGGGGGTGGGAACCCAAATCAAAAGGCCTGAGTGTTGACTTAGCAACTCTGAGTCTCATGAACTGGAAAAAAAAAAAAAGAGGTTCTTATTTTTTTGGACAGACACAGAATATGGTTATTTACTATATAATTTATGCTTATTGAGAGTGGCAGAGATTTATGGCTTTAGTAAAAAACATTCTAATTGGGATTAGCTAATGAAAAAGTGGTTGCACTGGAGAAGGAGAAAGTTGGAAAATGTGATTTCAGTGGAAGTGTTTCTTCTCTCCTGGGAGGCCAACAAAAGGGCTAGTGTGACACATTAGGGCAAGAATCATACTTTTAATTAGGCCTTCAGCGTTTGGCCTGAACTCTTGGTTCTAAGTGTTCTTAGCTATCCAAAGAATCGTCTCTAGGAAACTAAAGATATTCTTGTTAAATACCATCGACAAAGAAAACTGAGCTGCAGCTTCAGTTCAGTTCTGTAATAAGAACCTCCCTTATTTTTATTTAGTGCTCGTTCAGTGGGATGAAAATGAAAAACCAACAATAGTCACAACTACATAACTGTGCGACTTCTCAGCTCTGGATAATTCTCAACTTCTCAGGCTGAGGATAATTTTTCTTTCAACTCACGGCTTCCCAAACAACAGTCACTCGTGTATCACATGCACAGTTTTTGCCATCTCCCTGTACCTCTTCTGTTACTTAATATTTTCACTGAAAATGGTTCATTTTTAAAAACTGAAATCAACTACATCTATTTTAGAAGGAAACTTTATGTCACGACCACAAATGGAAGCCAAAGTTACTTGCACTAAGAAGGATATGAGTGAAAAGAAATATAGTTAAGTCAAAACACTGTTATCGAATTTTAACTCCAGGAGAGTACCCAGAGACCATAAAGACATACTTGTACCAAACTGAGACTTCCTCTTTTATTGTATCTAAGGAATAAAACAGATTTGAAAAGGGAATGAATTTTTTCATTATGTGAATCAGTTTTGTCCAGCAAAGTGTCTATATACCACTTAAAATCATGTTCCCCACCAGAGGCGCATCCTCCCATCTTTATGAACAGTCCATGAAGCTTTGTCTGCTGGGCACACAAGCCTTTATCGTTCCCCCACCCCCCGCCCCACCCTTTCTTTACTTTCTGGCTTCCTCCCAATAGTATCTGAACCTTGCTCTCCACCCATCCAGTTCCACCGACCTTATTTCTAAACATTTAGAGACTGCTGTTAAGCAGACAGACTTGGGATGGGAAGCAGATTAAAAAATGAATGGTTTCTGTTATTGGTTAACACTTCTGTTCTCCATATATGATGTTTGAGATAATTTTTCTTTAACCAGATATGGCAAGCTTCCAATAATAGTAAAGTAAACATTATGGACAAGATGTCTGTTTACCACTCCTGACTTCATATACCCAGTTCTTGCCTCCAGAGGCAATCACTGTTATCACTTTTCCTGTGTTCTTCCAGAGGTGTTCTGTGTATGTGCAAGTTTACTTGGACCTGTATCCCTCTACTTAAATGTCACATAAATGGAAGCACAGTCTACATGTAAATGGATAGAATGCTACATTTTATTTATTTTAATCTGACAAAGTGTTTTGGATGTAGTTTCATATTAGTATCTATAGCCCTAGCACATTCTTTTGAATACTGCATAGATGGACTCTTTGCATGTAACTAATCCCCTTTCTGTGGGCACTTGGGTCATTACTTTTCCTTCTGCGAACAATGCTGTATGCAGTATCCTTGCATAGTTCTCTTTGGGCTCATGATACCATTAAGAAATAAATCTGATGCTGGACAGTACTCATTCAAATGGATGGAGTTCTAATTATAATAATTAGAGTGGGTAAACATAGTCATAATTCTTTTAGGAAGATTGGCTTTCTCTTCTTGCTCCTTACCCATAATATAAATTTGTCTTTGCCGTGGTGTCCTGCACAGTGTGACGCATCCTGATGTGCATGTGTAGTTGTGGGTTCTAAGTTTATGTTTGTTTCATTTGTCTAACGCTGTTTAATTTTTCCTTGTCATGATCACGTTTGAAATTAGCCCTATAGTTTTGTGTGCAATGCTCCTCTCTTTCAGTGGATGACAAATTCCATGAAGCCAGGGAGGGACCTGAGGTTGGTGAAAAGTCCTAAACTTCTTTGACCTTAGGGAAAATAATTGCCATATAATTTTACTAACAAATAGACGCACATTCCTAGTGCAGCCTGAATGGGAAGTATGAAGGGAAAAAAACAGAATGGGAAAACAATCCATGAGAGTTAGGGTTGCTATTTCTGACCAAGCTGGAATTGGGAAATACCAAGAGTCTCATAGGAGATCTTCTCTCACTGGAAGACCATCCTGTACTCTTGGTTGAAGAATTGGCCTGTGTTTCTGTATATAATACTTTCAGACCCAGGCAGAGGGCCAGTCTACCTTCTGGCTTAGCTTGCCATTTATTATCATTCACAAGGTGGTGTTAGATGCTCAGCTTTTAAAAGAACTGGCTTTTCAGCAGTATTTTTACCCTTGAGAGTGTATAGAGAGAGCTCTGTGTTGTATATTAATCAGAGATTTCACGACTCGCTTTGAATGGTATTCGAAGTGTGTCTGGGAGTGTGGTGAATGAAATATGCCCAAAGTGTGCTCTATTATTTATTACTCAGGAGTCTTTCCATCTGAGACATAGGCTGAAATTAAAGGAACCAAATAGCTACCTTTAATAACTCAACATTCTTCACAGCTTCTGCTCCGTATGTACCCCTCGCCCCCAAAAGGGGTGATACCTCCCCTTGATACCTCCTAAGAGGCAGTTTGTATCTAAAGTTGTACTAAAATTTGTATTTTTAAAGTCCCCAGTCTTTCTGTAGATGTGTAGACCTCAGAGCACAAGGTACTATGCAAACATTTAACACACATGCCTGGGAGCTTTTCCTTCTAGAACCACTTCCCTTCCTTTCCCAGATGGCAAATCTTACTCATCCTGCAAAACCTGGTTCAAATGTCACTTCCTCCTCTGTCCTCCCTGACGGTCCCAGGCAGTGAGTCACCCCTTTCTCTGCTCTCCCAGCATCTTTTTTATATACCTTAATCACATGTCTTCTCAGTTGGGCCAATATTGTCCCCAAGGGAGCAAAAATTCATTCTTGGGGGACAAAATATATTCTTTTAATGTCTAAAACACAGATATACATATAATACATAAAATATACTGTATATAAAATTTCATGGTGGGAGGAAATTAGGAAAACAGTATCCAAAAATGGTTGATTTGGGACTTCCCTGGTGGCTTAGTGGTTAGGACTCTGAGTTTCCACTGCATGCATGTGTGTGTGTGTGTGTGTGTGTGTGTGTGTGTGTGTGTTTGTAGGAGGGTAGGGAGAGGGGTGCACAGGTCAATCCCTGTTCTGGGAACTAAGGTACTATGAGGCACAGACAAAAAAAAAAAAAGAAAGCTTGACTTTAGGGTGGAGAGATCATGGAAAAAGGTTGAGAAACTGCTTTATTATAACACAGGCTTCTTCTGTGACAGTCATTACTTTGTATTATACTGTGTATCTCTTACGAGTTAGAAAACCCTGGCTCTGAAACCCAGCCTCTAACTTAGTACTCATATTTACTGGCATTCACCATTTATTCACCATTTCTTCACCTGAAGAAATAGATGATGATTGAGATGTTTGCTTCTAAGCGTAACTGCTCCACATCAGAAACTCCTGTAAAAATCGCTCTTAATACCGATTTCCAGGATCTATCTACAAGTATGGAGTAGGACCTGGGAATATGCATTTTAAAATGCTTCTTGAGTGACTGAATTTGTGAACTATCACTCCAGCCCAAGAATCACTTTCCTTTTCTTTTACAAAGGTCTCCATTTATAAAAACAAAAACCAGAATAGATGTGGGTAAGAATTTTAGACTGCAGGATCCTGTGAATGTGGCAGACAGTGTGGTCTGGCTCAACACCAGGGGAGCCCCAGGCAGGGTTTCTTTTGCTTGCCTCTGAAAATGATGGACAGATATGAAAAGTTAGGTGGTTTGGGCACTGAGTGAAGGTTTAGGGTGCTGGTTGTTGGTGATTTTTAGTGGCATGACCTGAACTCTTTCTTTAATTCTGTCCTGGGAAAAATTGTTTCCTAGAAAAAATGTTTCAGCAGTTTGAATGGCACAATGGGAGACTCACTTATCAGATCTATTGACACAACTAAAGAGGAATAACAATTATATAGAACAACAGTTCTTTAACAACCGCCCAGTAGGTTAGAACCAATATTCTCAGTCCTCTCAGGCCCAGTGCCCTCTCTATAGAAAATATTTTGTTATCCCACTTTTGTTATTGTGAAAGGAATGTCATAGATAGAAATCTACCTATTCATTATATATGTAATTTCCAAATATCACTGTAATGTCATGAATGTAATATCAAGAGAAATAAAAATGAAGCAATTTTAGAATAAAATGATACTAGGAGACATATGTAGTACATTCAGTTCTGCCATCATACTTGTTTTGAAAACATGAATTTGTTTCGATGTGAGTGCAATATGAGGGGATGATTTGAGCACTTGTGTTTGCTTATGTGCGGTTTTATCCACACAAAGGGAACGCAGAAAACCACACCCAAGTGAATTCAGCCCGTGGAATACACAAAACGAGTGTGTGCATCACCCAGATATCGACCAGCCACCTCAGTTCACCTCGAATCGGAAGTGTGCCTGCCTGCTTAGTCGCTTTAGTTCTGTCTGACTTTGCGACACTATGGACTGTAGCCTGCCGCGCTCCTCTGTCCAAGGGATTCTCCAGGTAAGAATACTGGAGTGGGTTGCCGGGCTATCCTCCAGGGTCTCTTCCCCACCCAAGGATTGAACCTGGGTCTCCTGTGTCTTCTGCATCGCCAGGCCACTGGGGAAGCCCTGAGTTGGAAGCCACATTGACCCAAATCAGGTGTTACATCTTCCCTTGCCATCTGGTCAGCCCACCCTCCTCCACAATAACACAAGCTGCAGCCCTTCCACTGCTCTGTGATTTTATCAGGCGGTTTGCTGTAGTGAGGTGACTTTTTAGGAATGCATACATTGTGTTTTGTCAGAACCAGCCAGATTCTTGCCTCTGATACAATGAATTAGTTTGGATTTAATAGATGTAAGACAATCTTCAATTGAATTGAAGTATCGACAGTTTTTCTGTTGGACATTTTGAAATCAGGATGAAATCAGTATATTAGGACATAATGCATAGAATTGTCATAGCAGCTCAAATGCTGTTGAACTGTGCTGGTTACTCAGATACCAGTGTTGCCATTGTTACAAATGATGTGATTTTTCTAAAATGATGAGTAAATTCTAAAGTTCTGACCAAACAAAGCATATCTCTCCCTTGATTTCACAGTAGCTGCATTCCTAGAAAGTAACTTACATTAAACTCATGGAAAAACAACAACAACAAAAAACCCCTAAATAACCATATTTATAACTGAAGGGGAATTTTATTCTGTCCAGGTATGTGTAAGCATATTTTTTCATCTCTAGGAATGACATGGGGGAAGTGACTTCTGTTATCCTCTGTGGGACATGCAAGGCCTTGTCCACTCAATAACAGTAGAGCTCCTCCTCATGTGACAGCCCAAATTGCCTCCCCTCAGATTTCCAACACGCCTTTTGGGCTATTTCAGTGGACTTAGAATAATTAGAATCAATGTAAGTTATTCAGTTAGGCTGAGAAAAATTACTGTATGGAAAACACAATGGAGAAAAATGACTTTCCCAAAGAAGGGATAATAAAAGTGCAGAAATGTTTGTTGACAGTAAGTAGAAAGATGAGTAAATAGTTCCATGTGACCTAATGGCCTTAGGCTGCTTGAGAGAGCACGATAACTAGACCAATGCTGTTTGGTAGAAATATAATATGAGTACATATATAGTCTCAAGTTTTGCTCCACGACAAGAAAAGCCACTGCAATGAGAAGCCTGTGCTCCACAACGAAGAGTAGCCCCCCACTCGCTGCAACTAGAGAAAGCCCTCATGCATCTGTGAAGACCCAGTGCAGCCAAAAATAAAATTTTGAAAAATTTCTAATGGCCACATTAAAAAAAAAAGGTAAAAAGAAACAGATGAAATTAACTTTATGAATATATTTTATTTAACCCAGCATATCCCAAAATATTTTTTCAAGGTGTGATCCCTATGGAAACTATACTGAGGTATTTTTTATACCTCTAATACTGTCTTATTTTAAATTCTGTGAGTATTTTACACTTAGAGCATGTCTCACATTCCAAGTGTTTGAAGATTCTGTACTACCACCAGCTCAGTCTTACTTGGTTATCACAGAGCTTAAATGTTACAACTTGAATTCTGTATTTTCTAAGATTCTGTTGAGGGCAAGTTGAAAATCCCCAATGCAAACTGCCTTAAACAATGAGAACATTTATTCTCTTAATTAAGTCAGGAGTTTGAGTGTGCCCTGGGATTGGTCAGTTTGGCAGTTTGTGATGTCATCCAGGACATGGGTTCTTTCCATCTTCCTGTCCTGACTTCCTCTGGTGGGCAATCCTCTCAGGATTGTAAGATGGCATCCAGGAGCACGATGGTGGCTTACACTTCCTTGTTTGTGTCCAAAAGAGGGTGAGCTTGGAATATTTGTTCTTTCTTTCAGTCTTATTGGGCCAAATGCCATGTCCCAATTGGCTTACACAAATCATCTGGGTCAGACTATTAGATGATATTGTATCAGATGCAAGAATGCCTTTGGGCATTCCCTCTTCATTTATTCACCATAAGAGACACCATTTGTTATTGTCTTGTACTTCATTTCTTCATTCATTTACTGTATTCCATTGTCTCTAGAAGTGGTTGAGTTTGTGACCTCTTCATAAAACTTGGGCTCCAATAATTTTTGGCCAAGCCACACATGCAACATGGTGTATAATTTTGCTTTAAGAGGATATTAAAAAATGGAGTAGGTTTAAAGGAGAGACCTAAGGTGACAAAGAGAATTGAAATCATATTATATGAGGAATGTTGGAGGGAAAGGCAGTGTAAGCCCATGAGAAATAGAGGGCTGGTGGGCAGGAATAGAGTGTCTTACATGTCTTAGGGATGACAGTAGGTCTATTTGTAACAGTTCTCTGCTTCCATCAATTTAGCTGCCTCTAATTTGTTCTGGAACTGGAAGCCAGATAATTAAGCCTGTTAGAATAACATGTACTATGAGAACAAATAGGCTGTGATTGAGAGGCTGAGGTGCTTGCCTAAGAATAAAGTATTTAAGCATCAGTCCTTGAACTTGGTTACCCCTCGTCTACCTCCCTCATCTCAGTCCCTTTTGCTATGCTTGATGCCTGAGCTTCGTTCTTACTAGGTAATATGATTTTATCATTTTCTAGCATATGCTAATAAATTTATGAATTATCACTAGTAAGTAATACTATTGTGTGTGTGTGTGCTCAGTCTCTCAGTCGTGTCTGACTCTTGGTGATGCCGTGGACTGTAGGCCACGTCTCCTCTGTCCATGGAATTGTCCAGGCAAGAATACTGGAATGGGTAGCCATTTCCTACTTGAGGGGATCTTGCTGACTCAGGGATTGAACCCATGTCTCTTGCATCTCCTCAATTGGCAGGCAGATTCTTTACCACTGTGTGCCCAGGGCATCACAAAGAATTGGACACAACTGAGTGGCCTGCTTCTCTTGGAATTGTGCAGAATTGTTTTAACAGGGAGGAGATTTTCAGTTAATTTTGCAGTTCACACTTGTATCCACTCTTGTTTGATTCCACCTGTTTGAGGACTGTATTTCCCTCACCTGCATGTTGTAGAGATTGGTTCATATTTGGGACCTCAGACTTTTATCTGTGGGCAGTGGGATGCCATTAATACATTTTTGAGAATGGGAACACTGAGATCAGCCTTACAGTTTATTAGGATTCTTCTTCTTTTGGGGAGATGGGATAAAAGTCAGAAGCCAAGGGAGTTCAAGAACCCCTCTTTCCCAGGAAATATTTCTCCATCATCTCCAAGTGTCAGCTCAGCTCCACACAGCACTATAGTCACCTCCATCAAATGTCAGGGGGACGGAAGGAATGTGTTCAGAAAGGGGGGAATTAGTCAACCAGCCAGCACATTTCCCTTGGGTCCTCCTGACCTCTTGTGTCTGTGCATAAGCCCCAAAGGAACCAGACTGTAACCTCTGTTTGGGCCATTGATGACCGAATGAATACCTGAATCATATAATAACTAGGGGGAAATTAGAAATCTTTCTAGGACAAAGGGAGTATAAGCCATTGCCATTTTCTGAGAGGAAACTGAGAATTGAGGGCTGAAATATTCCTTAATTGCAGAGCGGTTCTAACAGCAGACTTTGACCATACCCTTACACCTTTGACCATTGTACGGAGTATGTCACATGAATTATTATACTTTATTCCCATCAGAAACATCTGAGGGAGTATTCTTATTTGCATTCAGCAGATGAGAACATTGAGGCCTCAAGGAGTTTGACTGACAGTCTCAAGGTCACATGATAGTAAATGATGGAGTCAGTTTAAACCCAAGCTGTCTGACTCCAGAGCCAACACTTGACACCCTAATGACTTTGGTTTACTCTGATGTTTAATTCAAGAAAGCTGAGACTGTCCCCTTCCACAAAACATTTGATGCCATACAATGAAACACAGCAAGGCTGAGTACTGCTGCTCTGCAGCACTGCCCAAATATCACATGATCCTCATCACATGCAACTTAGACATACCTGTAAATATATAATCTCCACATTCCAGTGTGAGGTGTGCCATCAGGCAGAACACAGTCAATTGTCAAGCAGATGGCCCTAGCAATTGAGAATTAAACCGTCTCTACAAGGTATAAATAAATAACAACATGGAACGAAAGAAGTTTGCTAGATGCAAGATGCCAGCTGTAATTTCAAGAAAATGTTGATTGCATGCTTCAGGAACTATTTCACAAAGCCTTGCTCCAATACAGATTTTCCTTGTAAGGTAGCATGAAAAAAAAGAGAGAGATTTTTATTTTTACTTGGTGTTTATTGTTTCTTCGTCAGCAGCTGTGCCGACGTGGTGTTGATTATGCAGAGAAGAATTATTTTGATTATTGACAGTTGGCATTCTTCTCATAATTTGGAGTTCTTCATCTCAGAATTGTTTCCTCACCTCCTCTCCTGTCTGCACATGAATAAAAATCTAAAAGCACTTGCCAGGATTCTTCCCCAAAGCAGCTGTTAGGAGGAACGTAGTTGAAAGTTCAGATGCAATTTGATTTTAAACTCTCCCTGCCGTTTATTCCTTTCTTTGAGCATCACTTCAGAGCAGTGGAGCTTGTGGGGTTCATCACAAGTGTCTGAAAGGCCTCTCGAAAGGACGCCACACTCTTTTGTGGATTGCCTTTCCCCTTCACCTTTGTTGGTGGGTGTCCTGTCTTTCCTTGCTGTTCCATTCAGAACTGTATGCCTGCAGATTTACCAGTTAAAGTTGGCCAAAATGAATAGTCTGTGCTACTTTCCATATTTTTTTTCCTCAGAAAAAGACTGCTTGAAAAGCAAAAATGATCTGAAGGTCCCCCTTTGGGGTAATTTCCACTTGGTGTTTGTAACAGATTCCTTTGGTGTCTCATGTCAAATCTCCTTACCTATCTGTTTAAGCCTGATTTAAGACAAACCACCTCTAGCACTCTCTCCCTGGAGGGAGTTAACACCCCTGAGGACAGCCTTCCATTTAGGGGGTCAGAAGCCAGTGAAAAATGACCGAGCTCCTCCTCCTGTGGGAGGGAAATTCTGAGAGGCATTTTATCTGCTTCTCAGAAATCCTGGAAGATTCAAGCATACTGTCCACATCAGTGACCCCAAATACTTCCTTATGTTGGCTTTTTCTCTTCCTTAGCACGTTCCTCTTAACCAGGGTTGTGCACCCAAATCCTTGTCTCAGGCTCTGCTTTTGGGGAACACAAAATGAAACATTCTGTGAAAAAAGTTTTTTTCCCCACTGCATTTCTGTATTACCCTCTTGCTGTTCTTCTCCATTTCTTTTGTTTTAGAGTAAGTAATATGTAGAGGTTATACAGATACATTAAAAATATTCTTTCTCTTCTTATATATATATATTTAAAGTATATGTACAAATGTGTATGTGTATCTTTAATTTTTGCATCTCTTTGTGGGTAAAGTACATTGTAGGCAGAACTGTCTTGGGTCAGACACCCGGGGTTGAATTGCAGCCCTGTAGCCTTCCAAGTCTTCTGAACTTGGGGTAGTTATTTACTCTTCCTCGGCCTTAGCTCCCGCCCCCATAAACTGAAGTGGGCATATTTATAGGGCTGTTATGCATATTAACTGGCATTGTGTGTATGTAACACACTAGCATGGTTCTGAGCACTTAGCAAGCTCTTCGCATATCTTCTCTGGTAGCTCAGCTGGTAAAGAATCTGCCTGCAATGCAGGAGACCCTGGTTCAATTCCTGGGCCAGGAATATCCACTGGAGAAGGGATAGGCTACCCACTCCAGTAGTCTTGGTCTTCCCTGGTGACTCAGATGGTAAAGAATCCACCTACAATGTGAGAGATTTGGGTTTGAACCCTGCATTGGGAAGATTTCTTGGAGAAGGGAACAGCTACCCACTCCAGTATTCTGGTCTGGGGAATTCCATGGACTGTATAGTCCATGGGGTCACAAAGAGTTGGACACAACTGAACAACTTGAACTCACTAACATATCTTAGTGATTATTATAAAAAACAAAACAAAGCAAATTCCTCTGTCACACTGTACATTCTTGCCCTACTTTCTGGGGAGGGATGGCATGGGGGCAGGGAGGAAACCATTGTGTCTTCTGTATATCTTTCCAAAACTTTTTATATGTTTGCACAAACTTAAAAAATGCCTATGTATATGTATTTTTGTATATTTACTTTCTTTTTTATGCTTGTGGGACCATAGTATACATACTCTTCTGCAATTTAACATCAGATCATGGACATTCTCCTATGTCAAAATACGTACCTCTGTTGCATTAAAAAATGGCTGTATGATATTGTTTTGCATGAATGAACCCATTTGGGAAGCTAATTTTATGTGTCAACTTGACATGACCATGGGATGCTTAGATATTTGCCAAACATTATTTTGGGTGTTTCTGTGAGGATGTTTTTGGAGGAGTTTAACATTTAAATAATTAGAGTAAAGCAGATTGCCCTCCCTCATGTGGGGTGGGCCTCATCTAATCCATTGAAGGTCTGAATAGAACAAAGGGTTGATCCCCTCCTGGGAAAGGAGAATTTTCTCCAGTCTGATTGCCTTCAGTATGAGACATCAATATTTTTTCCTGCCTCTGAACTCAAACTAAAACATTCTTCCTGAGTCTTGAGCCTGCCCGCATTTGGACTGGAGCTGTACTATCAGCTCTCTTGGGTCTCCAACTTGCTAACCGTGCATCTTGGGACTTGTGAGCCTTCATAACTGCATGAGCCAATTCCTTATAATAAAATAGCAGAGTCATCACTTTGCCAGCAAAGGTCCATATAGTCAAAGCTGTGGTTTTTCCAGTAGTCATGTATGGATGAGAGAGTAGGATCATAAAGAAGATTGATGCTGAAGAATTGATGCTTTCAAATTGTGGTCCTGGAGAAGACTCTTTAGAGTCTCTCGGACTGCAGGAAGAACAATCTAGTCAATCCCAAAGGAAATCAACCTGAATAGTCATTGCAAGAACTGTTGCTGAAGTTGAAGCTCCAATACTTTGACCACCCGATGTGAAGAGCTGAATCACTGGAAAAGACCCTGATGCTGGGAAAGATTGAAGGCAGGAGGAGAAGGGGTGACAGAAGATGAGATGGTTAGATAGCATTACCACCTCAATGGGCATGAATTTAAGCTAACTCCAGGAGATAGTGGGGGACAGAGGAGCTTGGCATGCTGCAGTTTATGGGGTTGCAAAGAGTCAGACACAACTTAGCGACTGAACAACAATAACATATATCTATGTCCGTACTGTGTGTGTTCTACTGTGCTTAGTTGCTCAGTTGTGTCTGACTCTGTGATCCCATGGAGAATAGCCCGCCAGGCTCCTTTATTCATGGGGATTCTCCAGGCAAGAATACTGGAGTGGGTTGCCATGCCCTCTTCCAGGGGATCTTCCCAACCCAGGGATTGAACCCAGGTTTCCTGCATTGCAGGCAGATTCTTTTCTATATGAGCCAACAGGGAAGCCCAAATCTATACATGTTTGTAAATTAATAGGGGAAACATTCATACATTACATAATTAATGGGGGAAAGGGCAAAACAATGGTGTATTAGCCAGGCTTCTCCAGAGAAACAGAACCAATATGTACATACATGTTTGAGGGAAGCTGGTGAGATGACTGGTCTTGTCATGGAGACTCTTTGACTTTTTAATTCACCAGAGACTTCCCCATTCCCACCAGTGCCTTTAAATAGATCAGCTTTCTTGGACTCAGTCTTCCTTCTTGATTTCCAGGCTCACAGCCTACTGTTTAAGGATACAGTCCCCAAGGATGTCGTGATGATGCAGGATAAAGTCACTCTCAGGAGGATAACAGTCCTGGCTTCAAAGCTGACCCAAGGGAGCTGTTAGAACAGTGCTCTCTGGAAGTTCCTGTGCCATCTCTGAAGGTCTGAGACAACTAAGAGTCAGATGGGTTTTCATAACCTCTTAGCAATATCCAGGTCCTTCAGTGTAGTGTTTCTGAAGGCTGTAGGCAGACTACCCAAACCCAGAAGTTTTTATTGTGATTTTACATCAAAAGCACTTTGTTCTGGACATATTTTTATGTCCAGCAGCAGCAGCAGCAGCAGCCCTGAGCATGGAGGTCTCCAGCTCCAAGGAAGGCAAAGCTTAAAAGGGGACAATGTGCAGTTTAGGATTTCCCAGCTTCTCTCCTACCTGGAAGTAAAAGAAGATTCCTGGTGTTGGGTGCTCTGAACTGAGGGTCTTCAGGATGGAGTGGACTCTCCTCTGTTAAGTGGCCCTATTTTGATCTACAAAGCCCGGCATGAGCTTCTGTGGCTCTCAGGAACCAGCTAGTCACACAAGTTCTGCCTCTTGGAGGCCACAAGTATAAAGAAAGAAGAACACTGAAACAAGTCAGATGTCACGCTTCTGTTCTATTCCGTTCTCCTCTCTTCTATTCTCTTCCACTCCATTCTATGCTGTTATATTTAATTACTAGACATTCTAGTCTGTGCAGTCACATTCCATTTGAACTTGGGACTTTTTAATTCTATATTATTCTGGTTCATTCTATTCCATCTCATCTCTTCCCTCTCCATCAGATTCCATTCCATTTTACAGCTGTGTAGAATGAGTTCTTGTCTAATGCAAGGGATTTTATTAGATGTTACTAAGTCTCTGTGTGTGTGTGTGTGTGTGTGTGTGTGTGTGTGTATACACGTGTTTTGAAGGGTAGTTTTCAGGATATCATTATAGTAGACAAAAATTCCATATTTCTTGCACCTGTCTCTAAGAATTTTCAGGAGGCAGTCTTAAGTGAATTTGAAATATTACAAAGTAAAGATTCACCTGGGCTTCCCATGTGGTGTAGTGGTAAAGAATATTCCTGCCAATGCAGGGAGACATGAGATGAAGATTTCATCCCTGGGTCTGGAAGATTCCTGGAGAAGGCAATGGTGACCCGGTCCAGTGTTCTTGCTTGAAGGATCCCATGAACAGAGGAGCCTGATGGGCTATAGTCCATGGGTTTTCAAAGAGTCAGACACAACTGACCAACTAAGCATGCATGCACAAAGTTTACCTAGAGAGCATTGGTACTTGCAGTGAGTTAAGGAGAATTCAAGGTGTTAAGTCCCTTATGTTTCTTTTCTAGTGATCTGTAGGTGATCATGTTTATTTAGCAATGCAAATCCTGTGGTAAGTTAAGATGAATTTCAGTCTATATTTAAAAGTTTAAAAGGTGGAAGACCCCAAATTACAAAAAGAACCATAAAGTGAGTGTGTGTATGTGTGTGGGTGTGCTCAGTCATGTCCAACTCTTTGTAACCCAGGACTGTAGCCTATCAGGCTCTTCTGTCCATAGGATTTTCCCTGCATATAGAGTGGGTTGCCATTTCCTCCTCCAGGTGATCTTTCCAACCTAGGGATCGAACTCATGTTTCCTGAGTCTCCTGCATTGGCAGCAGATTCTTTATCACTGAGCCATCTGGAAATCCTGTAAGGTGAATAGAGAAGGTATGTGCTTTCAAATGTATTTCTCAACTGTCCTTCTTCAATGTTGGCTGCAATGTGGACACTGACATCTTTTTATTTTTGTTTTTTTTTCTTGGAAAGTCAGTTATTCTGGGAATAAAATATGTCCTCAAGAGGTAGTCTAGTGTCATTGTTAGTAAGATCATGGGCTTTTATAAAGAACTGAGTTAGAAGATCAGTTCTACTAATTTTAGCCATATGAACTAGGGTGTGTTCCTTAAGCACTTGGATAATAGTCTCTTTCATGGTGTTCTTGAAAAAAATTAAATGAGATAATGCATATGGAGTGCTTAGGGTCATATTACCAATATTAAGTGGCCAATAAATGTCAGTTATTAGTTGAAAAATAGGGACAGTATAATGCTTTTAGGGATGTTTTTGAGGATAAACTGAGATGCTTATAAAGCATTGAAGTCAATGGTAAGCCCTCAACTAGATGTTCAGATCATTGACACCATTGTTTTTGTTATTACATCTTATCTGTACAATATGGATAATATAATTAACTTAGTATAGTTGTAAAGATGAATTGAGATAATGTGTGTGAAGTATATTTAGTGCTGTGCCTGGCACAGAGGGAGAACCAAATAAATTTTAAACTACTGGGGGACAGGAATTGTGTTACTTACACTGAGTACCCCAGCCTCATGCTTGACACATAGAAGGTATCCAATAAGTATTTTGTAAATAAATGAATGAATCACTGTATTATAAATTAGGTTCTATTCTACTGCAAATGTAAAAGGAGATCTTGGAAAAATGTTCTGGTCTCCTTTAGAGTCTGATGACCCCTGAAAAATGAGGAATAAAATAAACCCGAGGAGACAGGATGTTCCCAAACTCTGAGATCATCGTCCTAATCCCCTACATTAGAAAGGTCTTTATGGTTCACAAAGAATGTTCACATCCATTATGTCATCCAATATAAAAAAAATTAAAATAAAACAAGCAAGAAATGTCCTTAGGGTCAGCCTGGACAAGGAACTCAATTTCTTACAAATGGTTTAAAGCCCCCTCTGTCTCCCTACAGATATTGCTTATAGAAAACTTCAGGCACAGAAATGCTACCCGGCTTGATTTAGCTTAAAGAAACCTTTTGTGACCTTATAAACAAACACAGCCCAGTGGGAACTCAAGTGGAATTTCAGAATTTTGAAGATGAGCTGAGAGAATTTGCTCAGAAATGGGGCATATTAAAACAGTCTCTACCAAAGGAGTGAAACAATAAAGAGATTGACTCAGAAGAGAACAAAAAGGCTAGTCCTGCTTATTGGTGAGCAGTGAGCTCCTGACTCATTAGAACTGTTGACTGTGGCAATAATGTTTGGGAACATTGCAGTCTCATAAGCAAGCTTATAATGATGTTCATCTTGTGTGGATGGACGGCCTTACATAAACTCTGACTGCTCGTGGAAAGAGCTTCTTATCCTTAAAGTATGCTATGGGCAAGGCTGATTAAAGGCGTTTTTATGAATGTAAACGTCAACTTTGAAATGCCTGTCCTCTGATATAGTGCCGTGTGTTCATGCATGCATTGGGAAAATGTGTTTTGACCTTTTGTCCTGAGTGAGTGAGTTAGGCCAGTTGGTTAATTGAGTCATTGAAAGAAAGACAAGTGCTGTATTGGTCGAGGTCCCAGCAAGAAACAGATGGTTCAAACGGAGTTTCAAATGGAGGGACTTTATTGACCAAGGTATGAGCAGGGCTGCTCCCAGATAAGTCAAATGAATAGACAAAAGGACTGAAGTATGAGCAGGGTTACAAAGTAGGGACAAGGGGTTGTGAATGAGTTCCCTAGACACTAGCCATAAGAAGCTGTGTGAACCCCTCAGGTGTACCTAGCATTAGGGCAACCCAAAAGCTGTGATCCTGGAAAAACAGATACCATCATAGATGCGGGGAAGCAGGGAAGAGGCTCTGGCCTCTCTCCCGTCTCTCGCTCTGGTTTCCCAGGGTCAAACCCATCTGGTTGCTAGCAGGTGAGGGAACCTGGGAAGCAGTCTGCTGGGGCTCCCAGGGACAGAACACGACACAAAAACATGGGTCTTGGGGTGAGTCATACCATCTTTGTCGCAACTACTCTTTCTGCCATTGTAGGGTCAAAGCTGGCGTAGATAATAAGGAGATGAATGGGTATAGCTGTGTGTCATTAAAACTTTATTTACAAAACAGTGGGCCAAATCTCCAGTTATAGTTCACTGACCCTCGGCCTTAACCTCAGACTTATCAGAGAATGGTTTATATATTGACTCCAGCATAAGCACAGTTACTGAATTCCCGGGTAGCAGCAGGCAACAGCAGCAATGTCCTCATTAACTCTTTCTGGCAGGGATCTATCGCCACTTGGTTTCTGTCTTGGGTATCATAGAATTTGAAGCAATTGCCCCACACAGGCTTAATGCACACCAGAGAAGACTTTGGTAGAAGCCTTCAGCACACTTGAAATGAGGACATAAATAATTCAAGTGAATCCATAAATGATTCAAGCTTGTTCCAGTAGAGTGTGCGTGGACATAAGCGTGCGTGTTGTGTTCTGTGTCATGAGCAAAAGGGCAATGTTAAGACTCTCATATGGATCAGTGGGCACAGCTCAGAGGCGCACAGTCTATCTCCTCGTTAAGCCAGTGGACTTTGGGGAGATGGGAGCAGAAGTAAGCAATGACTACCCCAGTAAGAACAAACAGAGGCCTTTTATTAAAAAGCCTGTTAGAGCAGGGGAGTCAACCACCATCCCTGGTGTTTGGCAAAGACTCAGGGGCAGGCAGGGGAGAGGGAGAGTTTTATAGTGAGGAAAGGGGAGGCTTCAGTGTGTTCTGATTGAAGGCTGTCCTCCTGCGGAGGCTGGGGGCAGACCAGCTAGGAGCCGGACATCCTAGGGGCTTGGTTTGGGAGCATATTTGGCTTTCTCTTGTTGGTCCTGAGTTGGAAGAGAAGGCAAAAATGAGAGAAGCTGGCATCATTGACCAAGACCTGCCTGGTTTGGATTGATTGCTAACAAGTTTGTGGTTTGGCCTCCCAGGCTGGATGGTCAAGTGTACAGTTGGTCTGGCCATTGGCTGTTTATATATTCAGTCTCTTATGTTATACAGGTTAGTGCTGACCCTCTGTCCTGGCTCTGTCTCCACTTGGATGTCGTTAAGACAGGAGGAGCATCTCAGCAACCAGCTCCTCTGCTCTGTACCAACTCACGTGGGCCTCCATGGCCATGAACGTTTTCCTTACTGAGACTCACAGTGGATCTCCAGTTGCCCAATTATCACAACACTGACTTAGTGTTACCAGGAGGAGCTATGGCCTCATTCTCTGAATTCCCCTAGAAACAAGTATACTATCAAGGGTGAAACACATCACCAGCCCAGGTTGGATGCATGAGACAAGTGCTCAGGGCTGCACTGGGAAGACTCAGAGGGATGGGATGGGGAGGAAGGCGGGAGGGGGAATTGGGATGGGGAACACATGTAAATCCATGGCTGATACATGTCAATGTATGGCAAAAACCACTACAATATTGTAAAGTAATTAGCCTCCAACTAATAAATGAAAAAAAAAAAAACCTCACTCTTATGTCAGTCCTTTTATGTAAATCTCACATTCTTCCCTTAATGGCCTCATCCTTGGCAACATAATCTCCTTGTTCCTCCCCAGGTCTCCCCATGAGGTGGACCCAACTAGGTCATGTACACATGCTTCCCCAGTCATTCCTTATCTCATTTGCATATAGTTTGCTCATAATTTTATCACCCCAAGAGACATTCTTGAGCCAGGATGATCCCATGTGGAGTGTACCTAGTGAAATCTCCAATCAGGCCTAAACAGCTGTGGTCAGTTTCCTTCTCTGTGTCCAGGTTTCTCTCGTGTAGTGTGGGTAAAAGATTGCACATCCTTTCACAGGTCTGTGCATTTTCTCTTCTTGCCTCAGTTCTTCCTTCCTACAAGATTTATCTCTCTCTCTTCTGCATTAGGCTGGATTGAACAGTTTGTCATGAATTTGCTAAATTACTGGATGCCTTTCCTTTCTTCTAAAATAAAATGTATAGCTCCCCAAATTTAGTTTCTGATCACTTCTCTCTCAACAGCCACTACCCTCTTTGCTCTGAATCAGACAAGCCCTGTAGATAGTTTCTTTGTGTGTGTGTGTGTGTGTGTGTGTGTGTGTGTGTGTGTGCGCGCACGCATTTGTTCACCTGAGTCAAATGGCAACATTCTTTTTCATAGACTTGCAAACCCTTGGAGCTGAAAGGGATCTCAGAAGTCAGGGAGGTTAATATTCTCCAAATGGGATACATAACGCTGGATGGGTGTACATGGTGATGTTGGCTAAGCATTTCATGTAATTTTAGTTGTTGTGTATTTATTTTAATCTATTAGAAAAATTTATGTAATTTTTACATTAAACTACGTGAGTTCATAAACATTACTGTCAAGGATGAGGTTGAGTCATATGGTATCTTAGAAACTTATTGTTCTCCATGTATATGAACTGCAGGTACTGATGGGTAGTACCTAGATATGACTAAGATCATGAAAGTAGAATTTTTGGAAGCACCAATCTGTTCTAACCTCCCCAGGGCTACAAAAGAGAAAATGGAGTCTTTGAAAAGAGACGGGTTCTATCCCGGGCCCCTCAGCTCGATAGACGCGGAGCTCGAGTTAGATCAGGTCCAGATTCCCAGCATTCGTTCATTCAGTTCCCAGAGACTCCTCCTCGGAAACTGTGAGCTCAGCTGCAGAATGAAGACCATGGTCCATAATGGCTCCTGGGGGATGGGTTTGCCAAAGCACAAGAAGCTGGACGAAAGCCTATTCTAACTACATGGCGAATTACCTGAGCAAGTCCAAGAGCCTCATTTTCAGAGATAAAAACTGCTCGTTTATTGGATCTAGAACAACTGAAACTTTGCTGGATAACAAGGTAAATGAATGCATTGCACCATTCACCGCCGTGGAGGCCCACAAGCTGCTGGTTGCTCTGTGTAATGGGAGATTCAGAATGCAGTTAATGGGTTAGTGTAGTTTTTATTGTAAAGGCAAACTAAATTAAACTGATAGTTTTAATTAAATTTGAATTGGCTGTGATTTTACTCAGTTTTAAAGGCCACTTGAGACACTAGCGTTGCACTTAAAATCTAGTGTTGTAATTAGTGACATCTACATTTATTATAATGGTTACTGCACTTTATTGAATTTATTCAGGGGTAAACAAAAGCTCAGCATCTAAAGAGCGTGGATTCCAAGCTAGGTTGGCTTTGGGAGCCTGTTTTGTTTCTGTTAGAATGTCAGGTGATGATGCTGATCTTGGAAAGGGAGGTCTGGGGTTTAGCCCTCCAGCCACAAGCTTAACATCATGGGCTACCTCAAACCAGAACTGTCCCAAAAATGCTATACTTTTTACTGTAGTGTTTTTAATCTGGAAAATCCAAATTAGGTGTGTGTTTGAGCATCCCTCAGTCCTCCAGTTTTAGAGTTCAAGGTCCATTAATCTAGATTTGAAGACACCATCAAGCAACCATTAATTTGATCTGGAAATCATAGAAGCTTCGTGGCAGCTCCAGGAATGTTAGCAAGGGAAGGTGCTGGCTTCTGGGGGAGAGCCGTGCCTGGGTGGCTCAGTATTGTCTCCTGTCCCAGACAGAACTGGGCCCCAACAGGGGGTTCTCGTAACTTGGGTGTGTGGAGGGCCACCTGAGAGGCTTGTTGTAACGCAGTCTCAAGGCTTCATCTGCAGAGGTTCTGGTTTAGTAAATGCCCGGGGAAAACCTCATTTTGAGAAAGTCTGCACTGAAGTGTTAATTCAGTCTAATGAAATCCTCAAAAAGACCCCTGATTAACAGAAGTGGGAGTATCTTTTCAGAGGGTCACCGTGTTACATACTCTGTTGTGAGGCCTGTGTGGTAATGGTCACTAAGAATTGTTTGGTAAGAGTGAGATTAAAGCAAGGATTATATTTTTAATTAAATATTAGTAAATTCTTATAATTCAGAAGTGTGTAACATAAAAGATGACTTACTCTTAGTCCAGTCAGTCTTCTCCAGGGGCAAATAGCTCACTATCTGATATGTTACTTCTGGAGAGAGATTTGCCTCCTCTTTAAAGCATAGATATAAGTAGATGCTTCCCTACTAGATTGCCCTACTTGTTACTTTGTTTTGTGTTCCAAGGGATTTCCTGGCTTTGTCTTCTTATATTCTTTGTTTATTCCTTTTATGTACCATCCTATTCTTGTTTAATGGATATAAAAACTTTCTCAAGGTTTTTGAAGATAACAGGTGTCTTTTTTTTTTTTTCTTTTTTGGGTGTACTACCTCAATTTTCTCTGTTACCACATTTCTTGTTGTTTTTCTTGATCTTTTTCTGGCAAGTAGTAAGCATAGTGCTTCCCTTTTTCAGATATGAGAATGGAAGCAAAAGGGAACTCTGAGCATGGAGGGGGCTGCTTGACTATCAGATTTCTTTTCTGGTACAACAGGCAAGAATCTGGACTCTTTGCTTTGGGACTCCTAATGCCAACACGTGGAGTGCTGTCCACATTCAAACTCACTCTAGCTGCCCTGTTTTTCTTTTGTTAATTCAACATTTTTAGAGGAAGAGTTCTTGCTATTGTTATTGCTGTTTTTTTTTTAAAAATTTTTATTGCAGGTAAACATCTGCCTTTAGGACATTCTGAATATCCGATGTGTAGAACTTTAATTAATCCCACTTTCTTCCTTCCTGTTCTCATTGATGTTCATGAGTTCCAAACCTCACTGGAACTCTCTCTTTTTAAGACAGCGGGCAAAACTCAGTTTTTCAGGAGCATGACACATATGCTTACTAACCAGTCTAAAATTTGAACAAGTTGATTGTTAACAAACTAGTACTGGTAAACAAACCTGGGTATTTTAGTAGGGACCAACACTTGGCTGCTTTTGCATTATTCAGATGAATTTTAGGTTTGAATCTATAGGAACTGTGTCTGTAAAGAGCAGTGAGCTTTGATCAAAGATGAAACAAATCTGAATCATTTGTGTCTGATTCCTTCGCTCCAAACTCATTGACTTGGAATTTATAGGACTTGAGTCTACTTAATGACAATCAATCATACAACCAAAAAAAAAAAAAAAAAAACACACAAAGAAAAACCCCAAATTCAATGAACATGAATGCAACAGGAAAATTTTTGTGATTTGTTTTTAATCAATATAAATTCAATTACTTGTATTCCTGTATTCAGTGTCATCTTCTGGAGAATTGAACACCAATTTCATAATTCCAGAGTTTGTTCACAAGAGTTGTTCACAAGGTCAAAATATTTTAGACCTTGATAGGGCCTTAATGTATTGGTAAAAAATGAAGGAATCCATATTAGGAGGAAACTAAGAATTTAGGTTTTGAATTTAGGTAGGTCTGGATTCTTATCTGCCTTGACTTAAAGGTGATACTGTTGCTTCTCACATTCTGCTAATGTCAGAACTAATCACATGACTCTATCCTCTGTTACATGACTGCAGGAGAATTTGAGAAATATGAGACCACACAGACTATTTGGGGAGCTCTCTTTGGTAGGTTCAATCATCGCCATTATGAAATCCAAAGAGATGAAGTACCTTTTGTTTTGTCTACAGAACCAGTCCAGTTATAGGTAGAGTTATGTTTTGAAGCAAGATAAGGAGTTTTGAGTTGAGGACTCTATTCACAAGTCTTTTATTCTATGTTACAGTTAAACTTAAGTTCCCAGAAGTTGAGCAATCTTCTCAAGATGCGGGATGCGTTAGGAATAGAGCTGAATTTTATTCTTTCTGCTTAACCACCCTGCCTGTCTTCTCCTGGAGATTTCTGTAGTATCTTTTTGTAATTATTTCTGTGACGTTTTTCCTCCAAATTACCAACTTGTTTATTATCACCTAGAAAGAATAAGTCTTTCAGTGAAATGTATGAGCATGTAAATTTTATGATAATGAGAAACACTTCCTCCTAAAACTAGGATAGAGCATCTGGAAACATAAAATTCATATTAAAATGACTGAAGAGACGCCCCTCCTCCCAATCAAAGTAATTAAAGCCTGGTTGCAAGGATTTGTATTAAGATTAGGAAATGCTTCTTTAGGTTATGTTGTGGTGAAATCTTGTCACAATAACAAAACAGTCTTCTAGTATGTGGATGAACTCGGGGCTTCACTGTTGAAGAGCATTCTTCCTCGCACTATGAGTCTGAACATTATGTGTCAGTAAAAATGTGTGAAGTTAGTGGGGACTATCTGTATTCTAGGTTGGCCTTCCATTTTGGTGGTTGAAAAATGGCCACATCTTCTTTAACACACTTCCCAGGGAAAAGTGGGTTTCCCCTGAGAGAGCAGCTCTGTGGCTGCTTAGACCAGTAGGCTGAAAGCATATGGTGGAAATAGGCCCAGGCTAAAGCAGTTTCTATTGTATGTCTCTTAAAATACTCATTCTGGAATCCTTAACCTTCATGTGGAAAGACAAATCCTGGGAGAGAGTGGGCTCCAGCTGTACTCAGCTCTCTAGTCACTTCTGCTAAGGCACCAGACACGGGGAAAAGAAGCCATCTTGGAACTAGACCCCTTCAGCCCAAATAAAGCTGCATGGGTCAGAGACAAAATACCTGCTGAACCTTTTCTGAATTCCTGGCCAATAAAACTGTGAACAGATAAAATGGTTGTTTAAGCTGTCAACTTTTAAAAAAAAATAATTTTATTTCCCATTATGGCTTATATTTTTGCTGTTTCTTAGTTGCTAAGTCATGTCTAACTCTTTGCGACCCCATGGTTCCTCTGCCTATGAGATTTCCCAGCAAGAATACTGGAGTGGGTTGCCATTTCCTTCTCCAGGGGATCTTTCTGGCCCAGGGATCGAACCTGTGTCTCCTGCATTGCAGGTGAATTATTTACCACTAAGCCTCCTGGGGACCTCTATAGTTTATCATAGGATATTGAATATAGTTCACTGTGCTGTACAGTAGGACCTTGTTTATTCATTCTGTAAGTAACAGTTTGCATCTGCTAACCCCAGATTCCCAATCCATCCCACCTCCAGCCCCTTGGCAACCACAAGTCTGTTCTCTATGTCTGTGAGTCTGTTTCTGTTTCATAAAAGTTCATTTTTGTCATGTTTTTTATTCCATATGTAAATGATATCATATGGGATTTGTCTTTCTCTTTTTTATTTACTTAGTATAATAATTTCTAGTTCCATCCATGATGCTACAAATGGCATTATTTCATTATTTTTTTTATGACTGAGCAGTGCTTCATTATATATATGCACCACATCTTTTTTATTTATTTATCTGTTGATAGACATTTAGGTTATTTCCATCTCTTGGCTATTGTGAATAGTTAAGTCATCAACTTTGGGTTGCTTTATTACATAGAAATTGATGACTGGTACATCTCTTACCTATGATTCATATCTAATTTTGAGTTTAAGCTCTGGAACTAGCCTGCTTGGATTTAAATCTGATCACCAAGTCTTAGTAGCCATGTGATTTCAAACAAATTATTTTAATTCTCTGCTTCACATTTTTCATCTATAAACTTAAAATACTGAAATTCATCTCGTAAGGTAGTTGTGAGGACTAAATATGTTAAATATGGAACTTAAAGCAATGCCCAATAAATACTTATTCAGCAATACACCAAGTACCTACTCAGTGGCAAATACTGTTCTCAGCAGTTCAGTTCAGTCACTCAGTAGTGTCCAACTGTTTGCAACCCCATGAACCACAGCACACCAGGCCTCCCTGTCCATCACCAACTCCCAGAGTTTACTCAAACTCATGTCCATCGAGTCAGTGATGCAACCCAGCCATGTCATCCTCTGTCATCCCCTTCTCCTCCTGCCTTCAATCTTTCCCAGCACCAGGGTCTTTTCCAGTGAGTCAGCTCTTTGCATCAGATAGTCAAAGTATTGGAGTTTCAGCTTCAACATCAGTCCTTCCAGTGAATATTCAGGACTGATTTCCTTTAGGATGGACTGGTTGGATCTCCTTGCAGTCCAAGGTACTCTTAAATAGTTCTCCAGCACCATAGTTCAAAAGCATCAATTCTTTGGCAGTCAGCTTTCTTTATTGTCCAACTCTCACATCCATATATGACTACTGGAAGAATCATAGCCTTGACTAGATGGACCTTTTTTGGCAAAGTAATGTCTCCTCTTTTTAATATGCTGTGTAGGTTGGTCATAACTTTTCTCCCAAGGAGTAAGCGTCTTTTAATTTCATGGCTGCAATCACCATCTGCAGTGATTTTGGAGCCCAAAAAATAAAGTCTGACACTGCTTCCACTGTTTCTCCATCTATTTCCCATGAAGTGATGGGACCAGATGCCATGATCTTTGCTTTCTGAGTGAAGAGCTTTAAGCCAACTTTTTCACTCTCCTCTTTCACTTTCATCAAGAGGCTCTTTAGTTCTTCACTTTCTGCCATAAGGGTGATGTCATCTGCATATCTGAGGTTATTGATATTTCTCCTGGCAATCTTGATTCCAGCTTGTGCTTCATCTACAGCCCAGTGTTTCTCATGATGTACTCTACATATAAGTTAAATAAGCAGGGTGACAATATACAGCCCTGACATACTCCTTTTCCTATTTGGAACCAGTCTGTTGTTCTATGTCCAGTTCTAACTGTTGCTTCCTGACCTGCTGTTCTAGGCTTGGGGCATATCAGTGAAAAAAATAGGCGGAAAGTCCTGGATTTTTATAACATTTATCTTCTTTTTTTTAAAAGATTTTTAAAAAATGTGGACCATTTAAAAAATCTTCATTGAATTTGTTACAATATTGCTTCTGTCTTATATCTTGGTTTTTCAGCCCTGAGGCATGTAGGATCTTAAACTTCCTGACCAAGGATGACCCACACTTCCTGCATTGAAAGGTGAAATCTTAACCACTGGACCACCAGGGAAGTTTGCCATAGACATCTTAAATGAACAGATGAGTAAAACCCAGAACTCATGGAATCAAGGGCCTTCTTAGACTCAGGATGTTTCAGTTAGATTGTGTTCCTTTGTCACATTTCTGCACAGCTCTGCTTTCTTATGTGAATAATCTTTGACTATGGTGATGGTTCAGAGAAGGCAATGGCACCCATCTCCAGTACTCTTGCCTGGAAAATCCCATGGACAGAGGAGCCTAGTGGGCTGCCGTCCATAGGGTCGCACAGAGTCAGACACGACTGAAGTGACTTAGCAGCAGCAGTAGCATGGTGATGGTTAAGTCACTATCATAGTGATTGTGATGACTTACAGGGGTGATCAAGAGCAGCCTTCGAAAGGAAAGCAGCTGTGTAACTATGGACAACTGAACTCTCTAAGTCAGGTTCATTATCTGTAAACTGGACTGATTATACTGAAAGCAGTTTAGGGTCTCCCCTACCTCTGATGACTTGGGTGTGACAAGAGGCCACCAAGAGGGTGTGTGGGGAAGGAAGTAAGAGCGCTTTCTCTGTTGGCTAAAGTGAGGGGATTAGAGCCATTTGGATATTTTTTTCTAAACTTGGAATTTGTGTCCATGGTCTGATGTCTAAGTGCAGTTTCAGGGACAATAGAAAAGCATATTTAAAGAGTGATTTGGAAAAGGTAAGGCACATGACTGCCATGCTGCAGAGTTATTTGCATGTTAGGTGGCCATGAAGAGCATATTTGCACCAGCAAGAGGCCCCTTCATTCTCATGCTCAGGCATTCAGCACACAGCACTCTCCGTCTCTTTCTCAAATTCACATGCCTTTTACAGCAGGGCAGTCATTCTGATTTACTGAAGTTACCAGTACCCCTGCTTGGAGCCTCACGAGCTGGTGTTTTCATTTATTCATGCATTTGTTCTGTGGCCGTGTGCAGTGCAGTCATTTAGTGCTGGATATACACAGGCGACTGTGATGTTTTGTGTTAATTGCACAACAGAGTTTGCGCAGGATTCCATAGGAGCTGGGGAAAGAGGCTTTGGCCAGGTTGGGAAGCTCAGGACAGGAGTCAAGGACATCTGTTGTTTTTGTCTTTCCAGCACCCCTTCCCTACTTTGCAGGCAACGGGCCTCTTTCTAGTGAAGGATAAATCCTATGTGTTCTAAGTGGGACTGACTCAGCAACCCCTGGCATGTGACCCAGACACATAAATGTCTCCCCTAGGAATTTTACGACACAGGCATTGGCAGAGACTCATTTTGTTAGGGTTGCTAATCTGAAGGGGTATAAATTTGGGATGGCCACCGGTCATCTTTCCAATCATTTGAAGTAAGTCCGATTATGAATGGAACATACATTAAAACAGCTGCGGAGACACTTCCCTAATCAATGGAAAGTAATTGAAATTTGGCTGCAAAGATTTATATGAAAATCAGAAAACACACCTTTTAAATTTTAGGCTGCTGCTTTCCTATTACAGTGATCACACTGTCTTGAATGGAGGGAAAGACAAAGTCCTAATAAGTACCATTCAAGTGCCTGGATCCAACCATGCCTGAAGCTAGCCATTTAGTTCTGTACTTGTTATATGATCCAGTGAGTTGCTCCCCCAACTTTTTCCCCCTAAGTTAGTTCAAGGTAGACTTGTATTATCTGCAAGTACAAAGTTTTGCTGGAGTATGTAATGACTTATCTGAGTTTCAATGGATGAATAGGAATTTGTCAGGTGAGTTGAGGATGAGTAAGATTTTCCAGCAGATAGATCATATAAACAAAGGCTTGGGGAGAAAATTTCTAAGGAAAGTATCTATATAAAATAATACAGTGGGAATTGTCCTTGGTCCAGGCTCTTCACTTGGAAAAAATATTGCTATAGAGTGGCAAAAATTAATTTGGAAACAGTACCCACAAGAGCATGGCCTTCTGAGTAAAATCCACAAAGCAGTAATGAGTTGGAAAAATACTAGCTCATAAGACTCACTTAAAAGACTTCTGGGATGAAGTTATAATTGTGGTAGATACATAAGAAGTGACAGAAATATTACCTTTAATAAGGAGTTCCATTTAATCTATTCGGACATGCTCAGAAACATTGGGGGAAATCAATCACATTCATTTGATGCTCTTATTTATTTAGAATGGTTGAAAAATATGGCGTTTTATAATTGCTGTGACTAAAGAATCATTTTCACCTGAGATCTGCCAAATTTCAAACACCACATACTAACTTTAATCCAACTAATGATGAAAATGAATCTTTTGTGTCTTTCAAAGCCAAAAGTATGTTCAGCACATCAGTCTCCTTGCTTGAAATGAGTCCTGTCTCCTTTTCTCCTTTGCCATCTGGATTTACCCATCCTTTAATTCCCACTTCAAATTCTGTTCTTCCAAAAAGTTTCTTCTGAATGCTACAGCAGAATCAAAGCCACCTTCTTCTCAATACGTGTCTGAGTTTACCTCCTGGCCTAGAGCATACTTATTGTCTTTATGAAGTTAACTTTGAATTACAACTTAATTTTGGATTAGAGGCCTACTTGGGTGTAGCATCTGGGGCTGAGGGGGCTTTAATATCTGATTTTGTAGCTGCAGAGTAGATTCTATATATTACTCTCCAGGAGTCCCACCAATATTCCCCTCCCCTGGATGAAAGATGTAGCCAGGAATTATAGTTTCATGGGGTACTGATAAGCCTTATGAAAAAAATGGACCTGTAATGAACATGTTTCATGTATTAGATGAAGTAGTATAAATTCAATAGGTCTCTAAAGTGAAGGACTTATCAGAGCCTTCAGTTGATTTTTAAACAACACAAGTTTGAATGGTTTCATTTATACATGGATATTTTTCAGTAAATATGTACTACCACACCACATGATCCTGGTTGATTGAATCCACAGATACAGAACTACACATGTGGAGGAACCACATATTTGTAGGGCCAACTATAAGTTATATGCATATTTTCAAATGTGCAGAGGGTCAACACACCTAACCTCCACATTGTTCAAGGGTCAGTGGTTTATATCTTCATACATTATCTTGGTCGACCTGTTTTCCATATAATTTATTCAACACTAGACTCAGTTTTCTAGGGAAGATGTATTACATTTCTATTGCTCAATCAATGGCTTCTAGAAACATCTCTTCTCAGATACCTGTTCCAATTGGGAGGCAAAATATTTCAGGCTTGTCATTTTACAATAGGAAACACTCTTGACCCAAAAAGACTATGCAGTGTTTGCTGGACTTTCAGTTCTTACTCCTTCTTTAGGAGAAGCCAGCAATGAAGACTGAGGGAGTTTATTTTACTAAGTGCAGAATTCTGTAACCTTCATTGTCTATCAGAAAGATACTCTTCCTTTGTGAAAACATAGTTCATAAAATGGCCAACTGGTTTTTCTTGCTGAACTCTTTCAATCATATTTGAATGTAAGAACTATCTTAAACATAGTAATTCACCACATTTACCTTGACTTTTATTCATATGTAGGAATTCTGCTTATTTTAAGTGGATCTTATGAACAATGATTTCTGTGCCTATATTTGGAAATGCCTAGAAAGCCTCTTTATTTCTTCATTTTATTTATGGAATTGGTGATTCTGGGAGTCAGGATGTAGAAAAAGTGTGGGCTGTTGAGCAAACCCAACTTGGATACCTATTCTATTTCTTGCTAACTTCATGGATCTGGGGAAGGATTTCACCTTTCTGAACCTGTTTCCTCACAAAATTAGAAACCACTCACCTCATTGGAAAGTTGTGATGTTCTCTCGCCCTCCCTCATCTTTGCAAACTGAAATGTGAGATGATGCAAAGCCTCATTACTGCCCTGTGTCCATCTATGGCTCACCTTGTTTGAAACTGCGTTTCCCTCTGTTGTGACACTTCTTTTTTTCACACTGGCCTGTACTCACCATCCACTATTCATCATTATTCAGCACTCTGACCTTTTCTGCCTGTTATTGCCAGTTTTTCTGCACACGCGACATTCACGAGCAGTAGGTATCGTGATTATTTCAGAATGTATTTGGTCAATTATATCTTGAGATTAAATTTTGGATTATTTTGTTCAAATAAGATTGCCCAGTATTGGGCCTTATATGCCTTCTATTCTTTTCTGAAATACCTTGGAACACACTTAACTATAAGAGAAATCAACCTAAATTTATCCCCTAATATTTATGCAAAGTATAACAGTGTATGAGCCTCTTATTTTTGTATTGAGGAATTTGTTTTAACTTTCACTATGAAAAATTTCAGACATACAAAATAGAGATAATAACAGATAATATGATGAAATCTCATGTACCTGGCACAAAGCTCTAACAATGACCTGTTTGTGGAAAACTTTGTTTCACGTTTATCTTCCTCTTTCTCCTTACCACTGAATTATTTGGGGACAAATGCAGTATATCTTGGCATTTCATTTGTGAATGTATCAACATGTATATTTTGAAATGATAAAGGCAGCTTCTAATAATCTAACTGCAATACAGTTATCACATCAAAAAATTTAGAAGTATTTTAAAAATTTTATATCATTTTGAGTGGTGATGGTAGGGGGCAGATAAAACGTGCAGTAGTTGAGGTTCACTACAGAGCCATGCAGATTGAGAAAACAATGCTGTGTAAAGCCTGAGCACTTTGTGACCTTGACCTTCACCCTGGTTTGCAGATCAGAAGAATCTGGCAAATTCTAAAATCATGAAAAAGAAAGAAGGGAGGTCTCTGGAATGACCACTCAGTATTCCTGCTCCCACCCAGCAAAGATTACAGGGAGCCAAAAGTTTCTGGAGATTTGTAGACACATTTACTGGGCTACAAGTTTTGAGGCTCTCACTGATATCAGTAATCGCTGCATCATTGACAGAGGTGGTCCCTTCTGTTTTGGAGCTGATGGCGTCTGCTGCAGCATGGATTTTAGTCCCAAATGGGAGAATCAGTACATTGATGATACCATCATTCCTCTCAGAAACTAACAACAAGGAAAAAGAAAAGAAACCCCCCAAAATAAGTCCTAAATGTGCTACCAAGGGCCAGTCAGTATTCCTAAGTGGTAACATTTCTTATCAAAATGTGACAGAAGTTCTTTCATTAGAAAGGTGCCAAGTTAATTAGCACCTTATAGGGCCTTGTTATGTGCAGAACAGCTTTCCATCTGCTGAAACTTTAATCGTTATACATGTGACACAAGGAAATCGAGCTTCACATTCCATTACATAATGTAAATCGACAGTTAGTGAATGCCGCTCAATAGCTTGATGTCATTAATAAGGTTGTTTCTTAAACTCATAGCAAATATGAAGTTGTTTTCTCAGTAGGTTAAAAAAAATTAGAGCCAATCCATGTGGCAGTTTTGAGAGGTGAACCAGCTGGGCGCATCTGCCAGGCTTCTGGAAGTCGTGGGCTGCTGATGGAAGAAGATCATGTGGGCACTGAGCTTTGTTTGAGGTCACGGTTCTAGAAGGACATCCTGTAGGGAGGGCAGGGTGAAGGACCCTGCAGCTGCCACTCTCCCAGGTCATGTTTAGCATTGGTCTAGGGGTGAGGGATGGGTGCTGGCCCCACTCTGGAGGCTTGTGCCTGGCTGGCGTGGAGATGCAGAGAGGCAACACCACAGTGGGACAAGGGAAGGAGAGCTTTGTGAGCAGGTGGTCCCTTCTTATGTTCCACAGCCTTTCAGCACTGGGTCCAGAACGTTCTCAGGTAACGTTCTGGGAACCTCTGAGGGTCTGGTGCCCCAGCAGAGCAGCCCAGGGAGTCACCGTACAACTGGGGGACAGCATGAGCCCCGTTCCTGCTCTGACCCTCGTCCCAGGGCCAGCCTGCATGGTGGGCTCTGCTGCCTGGAGAGGGGGCCTGCTCCCCTGCCTGTCCCCGCAGTGCTGTCCTATCCTCAGCGTGGCTGGAGCCGGCCTCGCTCCATCCGTGCCTTAGTTACATGCTCCCTCCCAAACAGCCCATTGTAGGTAAACAAGGAGATCCTTCCCACCTCTTTCAGGTGGAGTGGGACTGTGTTCAAAGTTAAGACACAAAACCAAAGCAAACAGACAGAAACAAAACCAAGTCAACAATGAAAACAGAGGAGGCAGGAGCTTTGGGCTGGCTGCAAGGATCTTAACTGTGGAAAGATCGGGTTGGGGGAACAGAAAGACTGAAGATATCCTTGGATTGCTCAGGGTGTGGGCTGAGGGGGGGGCAGGAGTGGGCACGGCTGTCAGCAGCCTGGGAGGGTCCTGGGTGCTGAGCACCAGTGAACCAAGTATGTAAGTGCAGAGAGTTAAGTCAGACTGGAGGCAGTGTAAGACATGGTGGCTATTTAGCCAAACTGCTGAGCTCCCAACTACATGAAATAGACTCCAAATCCAGCTTGCTCTGAGTTCTTGGAATAACAGACTGCCTAGCTTGAAACCTGTGTCTGTTTTCTCTTTGGTAATAAATTCATGGTGATTTCAGAAAATCAGGAAATTTAAATAGTAAAAATAAAGACAAGCAAAACCCCTCCCAAATATTCTATTATGTAGAAACAAATCAGTCATATATTTGACGGATTTCCTCCTTTTTTCCTTTCCTCCTCCTTAATCTCCTCTCATGTGTTTGTGTGAGTGTGTAAATATATCACAAATACACACACATATATATAGTATTCTACCTTGTATCATACTTTTCCTCCTTAATATTGAAGACACATTTTCCTGTGTCTGTAATATTACTACTGATCACTGAATAGCATTCCACAGGATGAGTTATTCAATCTCACTGCTTAACTATTGACATGATGGTCTTTCTAGTATTTTCTTTTGGGAGATTATAGTTCCTGACCTGCGCCTCTAATAATGAGCCCCTTCAGTTTGCTGGGAAGAAATGAGGAATGCTTCTAGCATCACAGACACTCAGGGTGGGACGAGAACTTGGTTGCGGTTTTGGAAAACTCCGACCTCATTTTGTTTGTTTTTTTGGTGCCATATATAGCCACCTCACCTCTTGGGTGGTCCAGCCTGAATTGACAGTGACTGGGAAATCACTATGTGAGAAAGTCAGCAACGCGCTTATTAAATACACATCAGAATTTTTTTTTTTCCATGAAATGATCCAGAATCTGCTTTATAACATGGGGATCTGGAACCAGATAGACTGAATCTGGTGTCCTGGTTCCTTTGCCCGCCAGTTCTATGGTCTTGGATAAAAGGCTTAAAGCTCTCTAACCCTTAGTTTCCTCCTGTGGAAAACAGGTATGATAAAAGAGGAGGCGCCTCAGATGGTTGTTAGGAATATTAAACGAGATGAGGCATGTGGAATACATAGTAAGCG